>NC_058129.1:7737115-8107740 GCF_914725855.1 Thunnus albacares | reverse complement strand
TCCGACTACATCATAAAGTGTTCATCATGCATATTTACAGTGTGGCAGATTGAAGCCAATGATTCAAAGTGTGGTTAAACATCTTTCAAGAAATGAAGTGATAAAAAAAGATGTAATCAAGGTGGATAAATAATTTTACACAAGATAGGAAAGTGATAATAACATGATGAAGCATTTCCAGCAGTATGTACTGTAGGAGGAATGCAGCCTTTTTGATGCCCCCAGTCTTAGTCACAATGCCCCGGAATCACCTAATGCTAGCAAGTTCGCCTATAACAAGTGTAAAACAAACATATACATGGCAAAATAAAGGCCCAGCCCTATTTATAAAGCCTGATCAAAGCATATGCAACACACTCTCATGACAAGAGGCGATGGTTAAAAGAGCTGAATCCATCCTGCTGGGTGGCTGTGTGAAAGCAGAAATGATATATGAGCAGATAGTCTCTTTAAGGTAACAAAATTGCAGCTATTTCAAACCCTTGTTTAATGATACATGGGGCTAATAGTGCGAAAAGGTATGAGTGCCACTTGGGCATTCATCTGCTGCCTGCCGCAGGGCATCTGAATATGAAAACTCATCTAATTCTTGTTGATCAATGAACAGACTAAACAAAGCAGATTGTGAAGCGCTGGGAAGATAAAGAAATACTACAATACAACCACTGCTGCCATGGCAATACCTTACATTAGCTTTACAAAGTGTTTCTAATAATTGGTATCCCGCATAGAAAATATCATACTCGCTGGGAAATTTCTTTTATTGACCATGCACAATGAAGAACCATTAGAGGTAATCATTTTGAAGATACATAGTCTAGCTGCTTCATAAAAAACTAATTACGAAGTAGGACTTTTTAAGCTGGGCTTCTGCAAGGGAGCAGGAAGGTTCAATACAAGGTGGGAATTAATTTAGCTTTTTCGCTTAATTCCTGTGAGCTTTTCAAACTCTCATCCTTCTCCATTGTGCGACCAGTCAGGCAGAGACACGGGGCTCCACAAGGTTGGGATATAGATCCATGCTGATGGCTTTTTAAAGAGGTGGCACCCATGTGTGACTCAACATAGACTGAGTTGAAACACTGTAGGTGTTAGCAAAGGAAAAAAATCAATCTTTGTTTACAAAAGATACTTTTTTAGCCTTATCATATCCATCACACTTGCTAGTGAAAGTTTTGAGTGGAGGAATAAGTGAGGCCTCGTGTGTCTGAGAGAGGAGCTGTAGAAACCATGAAGCATGAAGACACCCACACACACACATCTGGCAGGTGGTGCGTATAAAAGTCGAGGATAGTGGTAAACTGGGAATGTGTGTGTAGCTGGATGGAGATGTGAAGTGCGCCGGGACCCTTGATGCTGTGCGCAGTGAAGAGGCAACACAATGACTCACTGTGATACACAAGCACACATCAGGATCATCTCACAAACATCTGAGTTTGTGTTTGGTTTTGTGACTTTACATGGTTTCATATGGTAAAAGTACCAAATATCCAAGATCACTTTCACTGTAAATCGTTCTTTTTTTATTTAAAGATGTTTATAAATTTGGGTACAGTTCAGAAAATCAAGGGTCTGGTGTCATGGAAACCAGATTCAGATTCATTCTTTATTGTCCTCTATAGAGGAAATTTGCTTTCACAGTCTGGACACAATCAAACACTCAAAACAGGATATATACAGGAACATCACAACAACACAAGTCTGTTACAGTGTTCCCAGGCTATTTAAGGCAGTGATTGCAGAGGGCACAAAACTCCTTCAAAAGCCTGTTTTTTTGCAGAGTAGTTGTCTGTATCTACGGCCAGAGTGGAGGAGGGTGAAGTATGGGTTGAGGGGGTTGCAGGGGTCGTGTGCTAAGGTCAGTGCTCTGCGAGTGGTGGCAATGTCAATGAGGGCTGGCAGGTTGGGAGTGGGGAGGCCAATTATTTTAGAAGACACTGTATGTTGGTGAGGGTGAGCATTATGAAATAGCAGGTGGCGCAGTAAAGGAGGATGGGTTCAACAACACTTCGGTACAGAAGGAGCAGGGGGTGGGGTTTGACTGAGAGAGCCCTACGTTTGAGGATGGCAGAGAGTCTTTGTTGGCAGCGTTTATGGATATCTGTGATGTGGTGATCAAAGCTCAACTTATTGTCCAGGATGATGCCGAGGTACTTAAAGCTCTCTACCATCTCCACTGGCTGGCTGTTGATGGAATGGGGCAATGAGAGGTTGTGAGTTTATTGCTGTTGTCAAAGATGAGCTTCAGTGGTGAAAGCAACCTGCTCCATGGCTATTATTTACTTAAAACATTAACTTTAGCCTGAAACCTTTTATTAGATAAATACACGGAAGGTGCTGCAGCTATAATCATCTCTAAGCGTCATGACTATGTGTCTATCTCGGCTTAATACTATCTCGCACAATCTCTCCCAGCAGCCTCAATGTGACACCCGAACTTTTGAACTGTACCGTGTTGTCATGCTTTGCTTTATTTCTAAATGCCTCACTGTCTGCTGCTTGATGAAATTTAGGTCCCCTGCTGCCTGCACTTCTCCTGACTACACCCCAAAGGTAGATCTGAATTAGATCAGAGCAAATTCTCTTTAAGAGAGACTTGAAACGTAAATTATATACAATGACAGATCATCCAGGAGGCATCAGCTTGGAGTTAATGTACATGTGCCAAAGTGTTGCATCAGTTAGTGGTCGGAGAATTGCAGTTTTAAAACTCTTTGGGCAAATTTGATATGATAGAGAGTAAAATACTGTCACTGCTGTATACTGTTTAAGTTTTGAAAAAAGGATGCCTGCCCAAAGTGGTAAAGTTCAGGTATTCTGGGTTCAGGATTTTCTGATAAATATTTCCTCTGACCTTCTCATAAGGTTATGATGGTTGAATGGGTAAAGAGCTCAGCAATAACAGGAGGACCTGGATCAGATTCATATATCTGGTCAAGATGCCCTGCAGGGAGTTATGTACCCTTATGTGCCTTATTGAGTATGGCAAACTGGGAGTACCCTTGAAAACAGTGAAGGGAATATATCCGCCTGCTGGCCTGAAAATGCATGAGCACGCCTTCGAGGAGCTGGAGAAAAAAAAAAAAAAAAAAAGTTGTCTGGACTGCTGTGCTCATCCTGTTGCTCTGTGACCCTGACCCTCAAGAAAATGGAGGGTATAAAAATGAGCATGCCGAGAATTCCTTGTTTGTGTCAAGGTAAAGTTCAGCTGGTATGTGGTAAAACTGTGTTTTGTTGGTTTCAAACAGTTAATACAGTGTAGCTCTGTCCCTTAAATAAGAATTTTAGTTGAATTTTATAGTGCATTTTAACATCTGGCCATGGAAATAAGATGCAAATGTGCGTTTTGGTTTATTCTGGGCAATTTCATATTTTTATATTTTTTATTTTAAAGGGATAGCTTGACAGACAAAAAAAAATGCTTATTTACTTTCTTGCTAAGATTTAGATGACAAGACTGATACTGTCATGCCTGTATGGTAAATATGAAGCTGGAGCCAGCAGGCGCTTAGCTTAGCTTAAAACTGGAAACAGCTTGCCCTTGCTCCTATTTCTATTTCAAAAATCATGAACAGCCAGCAAGATACTGACTTCCTTTGCTCCTGCAAAGAGTTTTTCCCATTAGAATCAGAAATGTATAAAAATGTATGCGATTGTTAGCTTGTCATGATGGCACCAATGTCAGGCTGCAAAATGCTAAGAATTACTAGGCTTGCAACACTAATAAGCAGTGGAAGCATGTCTGGGCTGCGTAAGTACCCTGATTTACCATAAATATATCTGTATGAGCATTAATTAGAGTTAGAAAATGAAATTTTACAGTTGAACTGCTGCTCAAAAGGGCGCTGCATGCCCATGCATCAGAGACTGAAACTTCTTTTGGTTTTAAACTTCAGCAGCCTGGCCTTTAGGTCTGTATTCCACACTGTATACACTGTGACTTCACCTCTGAGAACCATGAAGTCTTGTTCCGCAGCCACAAAATTTTTTTATCAACCCGGGATCTCAGTGGCGAAACATTGTGCCAAAAGCTCCATTTCATGTATTACAGGCAGCCCTTCAGGGAATACTCCTGTGTGATTAATTTCCATTTCAAAGCTAAAAGCTCATGGAATGATGTCAGGGAGAGGATTTGAAGTGGTGCACATTCAAATGGGAACAAAAAATAAAAATAAATAAAAACACACACAGAGGGAGATCACGCGGCAGCACACAACAAAAATATGCACTTGAAAAACTTGAATGTGCACGTACTTTGAGCACCCACACATTGTATGCACACAGTCCTCCTCACTTCTGCCCCTGCACACACATAAACACACACTCTTTGAAAGCAGCTCAGGGTCACAGTTTTGATCTCTTGGCTTGTTGCCTCATTTGACTATCATATGAAAGCAGGGCTTCTAACTGCATGTGACACACTCCTCAGTTTTCTTCCTTCTCATCCTTATTATACAACGTACCAAGTGCTGCCACCTAAAGCCCCACCCCCCTCCCCCCCAAATCCTATAGGCTCTAATTGGCCTGGTGTCCTTCACTACAGAGAGTGGTGCCAAGAGCTGGTTGGAGTGTTCTAACAGGCTAATAGAGACATCTTGAAATGCCAGGTCACCGACTGGGCCGCTAACTCTCCTCCCAGCCTTGTCATGCTGCTTACAGTTAACCTTTTCATTAGACGGCATTTGTCGACAACAGGGATTTTCTAGTCATACGTGTGGTCCGTCAAAAGAGAACGATGGGGCAGGACATGTAGGGGCGTATGATGTGTGTATTTTAGTATAGACATATCAGCAAAAATACATGTTAAACTGAAGTAATGTCATCATCACTAATGTTTTATCTGTGCTATAGTGGGTGCTGGCATGGAAAAAAGCAAGTTACAAAAAGTTAGCAAAAATCCATCTACTTATTACTTCTATCTGACCATGCAGGTAGCTTGGTTTTATTTGCCTAGGTTTGAGAAGTGAATATAATTTAATTTGTGACGCTTATTCAAGTCTGTTTTAAAACAATAGTCAGGTGCCCAAATGACCATTGAAACAGGTTTTGCCTGCTGTAATCATTCCTCCTGTTCATACTGACCAGGATACCCTCTAAATGTGCTTGTAATGTAAGTGATGTGGAACAAAATCCACAGTCCTCATTTTGCACAAATGTGTATTCAAAACTTTATTTGAAGTTAATCAGAGGATAAGTAAGTGAAATGAAGTGGATCTCTTCAACAGTTAGTCTTTTCAGGCCGTCCGCCGAGACACAAAGACGGAATTCTCTCTCTTTGTGTCTCAACAATATTTTCCTGTTCAGCTGCAGTGGAAGAATCATAACAAAAGGAGGGAATTTTTCACTAAAAAGACAGCAACTTAGAAGGATATTGACTTGATTTGACTAATTTGCTGAAGCTTCATATTAGCATCAAATAAACCTTTAAACATTTTTTTACAGAAGGAGGAATGGACCCCCCCCCCCTCCAATAAATTCAATTGAAAGTGCATTATTAAGGGATCTCTTAACAGCCAGTATGAACAAGAGGGATGATTACAGCAACAAAAACACATGTCAGTGTTCATTTGGACACCTGACTATTGTTTTAAGACAGACTTGTAAAACTGTGTCCTTTAAAACACTGAAAAACCATGTTTCTACAAACAATGCCCTGGTCACTCACAAACCACAAACCTCACTGGGAGCAGCTGGGACTATATTGGAATTTACTGGAATAACTTTCTGAAAAAAAGAAAGTAAAGTCCCCATGAAAACTGTTGTTAGTGAAGCCTGTGCTTATCCAGTATAACCACGATACAGTTGCTGGAAAGAGATACTGCAGATGGTTTTTTTTTCAATGCTGTGAGCACCAAAAAAAACCAAATCTCAAATCACCTTCCCAGCACTGAGGTGGAAACAGAAATCTCAGAGATAGAAATGTGAAAACCTGTACAAATAAAACCAAAACTATTTGGATGGCTAGATACTACTAGAAGTAAATGAGTGATTCTGTTTCCTTAGTTGCTAGTTGCTTTGACACACTTGGCAGATGAAGGAAGGGTCCTTCACCTCATTTTCTGAATGCCCTGGTGGTGCAAAGAAACTAATTTTTGAAGATCAAGAATTTCCTCTTCACCGCTAAAACCCAATGACAGATTATTTGTTGCTTGCATTTTTTTTTGTAACATCTGGGTGACAGTGTCTCAGTCACTGCACAAATACTTGGCATTCAGCTACTGTATGTTAATTTTGAGGCAACACCTTTCGCACTTGGATTTCTGTCAGTATATTTCTTTGTTTTTTTGATTCTTTTGTGATGTTTTCTAATCCTCTTTTCTTCAGGAAGTGTTGCCTTTGCAAGAGTGTTCAGTTTTAATTAACAGACTGAGAAGCTTTCTATCAATGATGGGGATTGAAATTTCTTTCACCTTTGTTTGTATTATGATACAGGCAGTATACATGAATTTTATGTTCGCTCAAATCATACAAAGCATAAGAATGTCGCCACAAACAATAAATGTAAAAGCAAAAGCAATAATGTTGGCAGTCTAAGGTGAAACAAGACTAAGAATCAGCTCTGTGTAGCGTGATAGTGTAGCTGTACTTAGCCACAAGCTAAATGGACTTATTTATGAAATATGGTCACAGATTTATAATGAAATTGTCACAATTTTCTTTTTTTATTTAATCTGTACTGATTTAATTTTGGATTTCAGGATTTTATGTTGTACGTCTTGTGTTTGTCTTTTATGTTTTGTAAATCATATCAGATAATGTTTACCATCTGAGTTTAGTGTGTTAGCATGCTAACATTTGCTAATTAGCATCACAGACAAACTATAGCTACAGGTAATGTCAGGTGATCACCAAAATCAGTAGACTTCATCCTCTGGGGACCATGAATATCTGTGCAGAATTTCATGGCAATTCATGTAGAAATATTTCTTTCTGGACCAAAGCAACTATACTGACCAACACCGTAATTTATAGAGCCAGGCTGCAAGCAAGGCAAATAAGTAATATCAAAAACTAATACAATCTGCATACTTAGCAAAGGTAATCAATTTCTGTAGTAGTTTGTTTATAGCTGATTTTTAATTAATAATAAAAAGCATTCTGGATGAGTTCCATATGCCAGTGTTTTTAAGCTAAAACAACATTGTTCCTCTCTTCTTTCACTTTTTCCAATATGACCTGAACAAAGAGCCCCACTATCAAAAAATATCAACTTGTTATTCAGCCAAATGCTGCATGCAAAGTTATACTAACTTGAAGTTTTTTTCTGTACAGTCTGGCTGCTCTTGAGCAACTTTTTTTTTTCAGGTTTCAAGCACAAATGAAAAATCAGAGTAGTTGTTCTCTGCTGTATATATATTAAGCCATCAAAATAGACTTACATATGTGATGAAAATGATTTCATGTGTTGTTTTGTTTGAAAAGTAATTTTCTACTCATTGGTGAGTTCAATAAAATGGAAGTTCTGTGTTGTTTGTACCACCTGAAAGCTGAAGAGAACAATATTTTAAAGAGATAACTTGTATCTTTGTTTCCATATGACTTGCATGCAGTACAACCTGAAGGAAGGAGAGCTCCGTTTAGAAAAAGCAGCTTCCTACAGACGATGACACTGTTGGATGGTCAACCAGCTGCAGGCGGTGTGTGTGTGTCTGGGTGTCGGGTTTTCATCTGATTAACATTGGATTGTCAGTTTCCATCTGCTGTGCTGCTCTGCTATTACTGCCTCCACTTATATTTCAGTGCAAAGCAATCGCCAACAGAAAGCAGACTGATCACTGATCGAGGGATTCCTGAGCTGTGAATATGTATTATACATGATAAAGAATGCATAGCTATCTACATTATTAAGCAGCCTCATAAAACATTGATGAATATCATTAAAATGATAGCTTGGTAGTGAAAGGTTCCTTTTATTGTTCAGTGTGTTGATGTGTGGTCACACAGCTGTGGTAACAGGGTGTTTACCAGTTCAGCCCCAGGGTCCTTTGCTATCTTTGAGGACATTAGAATTACCTCATGAATTTAATATAGTATGGTGTTCAAGCTCTGCTGTAGTATTGACTGGGTTAGGAAATATTCTCATACAGTTCTATACATTCAATTTAGTTTTCCTGTTTTTGTTAATTCTAAGAGAGAAATCTAAGAGAAAGGTAATGCCATACAGTAGCCTTGTGTCTTAAATCCTAACAGGACAGGTCTGGTGTTGAGGGTCTTACTTGATGTCACTCTCCTGAACCCGCTCCTCATCGAGATCCTCGATGAACTTCTCCCCTTTCATCCAGTAAATAAGTGGACTGACGTCTCCGCTGTATCCAAAGAATGCTCTGCACGTCAGGTTGACAGGACTTCCTGTGGGAGACACAAAAAAGGATATGAGGTAACAGTCGATGATGAACCTGTATATCGGGTAAGAATATATGAGTAAGGTTGTTGATGTCTTAGCTCCTTTTTGATCCCCTTATTCAAACATTTTTAAATATGCCGAACATGTGTTGAAAATACACTCTGCTGAAGGACATCATATTGTGCACCTAAATAGACGACCATCAGTTGTTTTAACACCATCGCTTGCTACTGAGTGACTCTACTGACACCATAGTCATTGTTTATTTCCCCAAAAGTTGCTAGAAAGTGATTCTAAAGGGCAACACACACCAGTGGTGTATGATGCATGTCAAACCACCCACACCTATTGTTTTCTATGTAATCCCAAACACCAGGGGTGTCTTGACCTGTGATAATGCATAGGATAGGATACGCCTCTTCCCTATGCATGTCGGTGCATGTCAGCTCCTGAAAACAGCAATTTCCCTGGCATCTACTTTCTATTTGTGTCTGAATGACGTGTGTGATGTGTGCTACGGGCAGTAATTGATGTGATGAGGCTTGTTATGTGTGTTGCACTTAAATCATCATTTCAAAACAGTGTGCAACATACATTAAAAAAAAGCAAAAGCTACACAGAAAAAAACCAACTAGTTGGACATCTGGTCATATCTGATACAACATCAAGCAGCAGCTCTGAATGCTAGGACTTAGATGTACATCCTGTTAGTAAACCTGTTCTCGTTCCAGACTCCAATTTTTCCCCCTTCAAAAACTACATAACAGCCTCCTCAATTCCATCAATTCCTAAATCGTCTCTCGCTCCTCAGAGGTGCCATCTTAAACCATCCCAGACCATCCCACATGCCTCTTAAAGTTTAAAACACTCTTTCACGGCAACTTCTCAACACTGCTGTACCTTCATAAAAGCTCTTATACTCTTCAGCAGCCTCCTTCTCTGTCAGTCTCTACTTTTAAAGTTCAATCACTGTATCCTCAAGGAAGAACTTTGAAAAATTTAAAACACAAAAGTACGGCACAGCTTTTAAGGACAATGATTTGCGCTATTAATGAATTAATATAGCCTAGGTAAAACTCACAATTCATACTGATTTCTCCCATTTCTATACATGCAGTTCAAATTCCACATTATCGGCTCAATTATACTTGTATTCTTGTGACGATGAAGGGACATTGTTTGCAATTTTTGCTCGGATGACCTACAGTATACTGTGTTTAAGTCAACCTTCATTCCTTAGACTACAACTATACCACATGTAACACGCAGGATTCGGTGTGCGTGTGATGAGAAAATAAAGTGTGTTTATGTATTGCCAGCTGAGGTCAATATGCAGTTCAGTGGCTTGATTGCAACCTGATTTAATTGTGGCAGTTCGATTTTTTTTTTAAATGGTGTTTAAGAGCTGTAACAAAGTGCAAGTAAGGTTAGATGATTAAATGAAGACTGAATAGTGATGGTGGTTATACAGCAGCCACGACCACCATTCGAGGACAATCAAGTTCGAACAAGTGCCTAAGCAGAGGTTGAAATGTATTAACTGCTGTCAGACAAGGAGCAAAATGATAACAATATCACATCATATTGAAGAGGCTGATTCTTTTAGATTTCATAGACAAACAGAGAACAAAAGATCAGACAAAAAGATTAAAAAAAAGTGAAAAGAAGTTTTTAAGTGCAAAGTATGGTGCCTTGTTTGAATTCATTTCCTAAATGAAAGGATGTTGATGGAGTTGAAGTTTAAAGAGCAGCAGGTTTGAGCATTCTGCTCATTATCTCCTATTAGAAAAGGATAGAGATTAAAAAAAAAGTTTGAACAACAAAATATGAAAAATCTTTATACAAGCTGGCATGTGAAGAAGCAGAGTTTTTAAAAAGATGCAGCAATTGTTATTGTTAATATAATATATAATTGTTATTTTACTATGGGGCAGAGGAACAAGCTGTAAGCACAACACATACCTTTGACACACATTTAACATTATTACCTTATAAAGTTGTAATGGTGAACTTGTTAGCAAACAATTGACTATTCACACAGCAGACAAGGAGCAACATTTGCATTAATTTAGTCCAGTATTCATTCTCTTTTTAGCTCTGTTTTTGTCTCCACCAACTCCTGAGAAAAATACATGTTTCTTTAGCCGGCTTAATACTTCACTTTTTTCACCTGCTAATCACTAACTTTGTCTGCTGTTTGATGCTTGGCAAGCAGCTGGAAACAAAACTGATTAGTGGGACTGCAGAGTTGGGTGAAAATTCTCTGTGCATTTGTCACTATGAGCGACCCTTTTCATGTTTGACACAGTAATTTGATCCATTGTTAGTGGAATATTATCGATTAGTGCTGCTTTAAAGTTTGAACAAATCTTCTAAAGGAAATTAATGCATGCTAGTTTCTGCTGAAAAATTGCACATTAAATATTAGAAACAGCTTCAATGTCCTAAAATATTGCTTCTTTGGAGTATTTGAAATGTTTTTGTAGCTGAAGTTGAAACAGTTGAAACAGAATCACCAAAAAAAAAACATCCAGATGGCAAATGCAAAACTGGAAGAAGACTGGAAAAATGGAAGAGAAAGAAAGAAAAGTCAGGAATCAACACATCTGAGGTCATCTTCTGTTCTAGCAGGCAGTGCGATGTACAGATAGGCTTCCTGGGATGATGAGGACCATGCGTACAGAGTGAAAAGAAAGTGCACTGTAAACACATATCAACAGACAAACCCCCCTGCCTTCACATCAGCAGGAGTTCTCCTCTCTGCTCAGCTCATTTTGAACGCACGTCCTATGTGACTAGAGACGGATAAACCTCTTTTAAACCCGTTTTCTCTCTCTGCCACGGATTAGAGACCTCATTCTTCTTTCACACTTATCACACACATGCCGCAGCCGACGGCGCAGCCACGAATGTGTGGCCTGTGCTGCGACAGGCTCACCAGGGGAAGCAAAAAAGAGAAGAACCACATCATCTTTAAAGCCTGAGAATAACTCTGATCAAGGATGATGATCAAGGAGGCTCCACCAGTTGTGCATCCAGGAAGGCAAAAAGGTGATTCAGCATCTCTTCATTAGCAATCCTTACTCACTGGCCCTGTGGCGAGGACTCAGAAGGATGTGAGATGGGAGATAACTGTGGCGTATAATTGGGTACTTGCTAGTTCAAAGATAATTGGGATTTTATTTTACCAAGGCCTGCTCTAATTTGGCCCTCTAGTGCAGTCTAGCGCAGTGAGATGATAGCTAAAGCGTTAACAGGAAAAATCTGGTTTGGAGATTCAAAAAAAGCCCCAAGTTGGAGGACGGTTTTACATTTTGTCTCGCGGCTCAACAAAAATATTGTCCACGGCTAAGAGATAAGGGTTGCGTGTGTGTGTGTGAGAGAGAGAGAGAGAGAGAGTAAAAGAGACAGAGAGAATGTGTTTTGGGGATGCTGGGTACTGTCCTGGACCACACACATTATTCACAATAACACACATACATTGCTATGCTTCCCACTTCCACCAGGGGTCTCTGTGGTGCTACAAAGCAGGAGGGCCGGTGTGCAGGAGGAGCACATAAAACAACAACAACAACAAAAAAAAAAAAGAAACAAGCACCATTTTGACAGGTGCAGACAACAGTAAAAGGAAACACGGATCCTTTTGTGTGCCACCTTTGATGTCAAGAGGCTTCACCCATGGATCTGAACAGCATGTTGTGTTATTGCATTGACAGCTCCACTGCTGTGCTGACAACAGCCGCGGTGTCACTCTCCAAGACTTATTCCAAAGGGCACTTCATGCATATGGCTGCAAGTTATTCCCTTAACGACGGTGTGGTAATTTGTGCTGGCTTTACTGAGAGCGGCTAAGACTGCACGGGCTGTGTAGATAGGCTGAGGTTGTGCACTTGCTTTGGGAAATGCACCAACAGCCATGCAGGGATTTAAGCGCACAGATTCTAACATTCAAATCCCAACCTCTGGTCTTGGTCAGGGGGGTAAAGTGAGTCTTAATGCGATTGTCTCCTCTCTCTTATCTCCCTGCGCCTCTGGAGCATCTCTCTCAGTCGCAGCAGCGGCTGCAGGACGTCAGCAAAGATTCCCGTGGCTAAGCAGACAGACCGGAAGATATGAAACCATGAAACACCACAGAGGAGACAAAAACAAGGAAAAAGACACACAGAGAACGCAGGCAGGCATTCATTTCTGCATCTGTGTGCATATGATGGAGGTATAGCGTGAGAGAAAGAGGGCATATGTGCATGTCAGTATGGATATGAGTGAGAAAAACAAGAAAGGAATCACATACTTGGGGAAAGAACAAACCATTCTTCATGGGGAATTGAAAGACTTCCCACACAGTGAACAGAGCATCGTATCACCCTTGTGCGCTGAAGATTACATAGATTACAGATCAGTACATCCGCATGCGGTGCGTGCACCATCCATGTCGAGTTAATCTATCAGCGTTTCCCATTCAGATCCAAACAATCCAGCTCTTGAGTAGGGAAGCCTTTTTTTTTTTTTTTTTTTTTTTGCTTTTAACAGCCTTGAATAAATTAAGCCCTGCAGCTAGCAGGAATAATACTTCAGAGAGGGAAGAGACTAAGCTTTTCAGAGTTTTTTGGAATAGGCATTTGCAATCTTAACAGCAATGACAACACATACAGTTTCTTGCTTAATGTTTTTGGTGAGGTGGGAAGCAATTCAGGAGCTTGCAATTAAAAATAAATAATGCTGAATAAGGACAACGCACTTTTCAAATTACTGCTAATCTACAAGCAAGTTTGAGTCCTCTGGTAGGTGGCTTTTATTTATCGAATTGATATTAATGGAGGCCTGTGGCTGCCTGGATGATAGTGTAGGACACGCACATTTAAAACAAGAATCTTGAGATTGAATGTTAATGCTTGAACTTGGAAACGGTAGTTGACAAAAACAACCTCAACACAGGATCCATTTAGTTGGTGTTGTGGAGCTTTTGATTGTATCAAGAAGTCCTTGAAGTGCTCAACAAATTCTACCTGTTGAGGAAGATTATGTGATATGATCAAAACCCCTGGACCAGCTACTAAATAGACATTGTGGTTAGATTGATTGATTGATAAAAAAAAAATGTTTTAACAAATGATGAGCAGTAATTTTAAGTATGCATCATTTGACATGGGTCTGTAATTTATGGACAGGTAGTAAGTTAAAGTAAAAATCTGAATGAATGCCTGAAGAAACACAACTAATTTTCATTTATACAGGACATGAGAGCTCACTGAATAGTTAGATGAGTATGAAAATGATGATAATTATATGCTATAGCCTTCAGATGTCACCCCAGTTGAACGCCTATGGGAGATTTAGAGCAACATGTCAGACAGCGACTTGGATGATCTATGCCAAGGAGCATTAAAACTGTTCTAGAGGCTCAGACATTTTATGCTGGTTTTTCTTTTAATTTGCCATCCACCTGCAAATACTCCTGTATTCATCAGGGTAGAGTGTCAAAGGTATCTCTTCAATCATAAAAAGCCTTAGCCTTTTTGCTTTGGACAAGATAAACAGCCTGTGCTTTTAAAGCACAACTAAAACCTCTTCACAAAATGTCATAATGACACTTATGGTACTTTTGGCATTAGTGGAAAAATCTTTTCTCCCTTCGTCAAGCCAAAATGATACTCCCTCTGCTCTCTATTAGGCCTTCCTTTAGTGCAACAGTCTGGGCTCTACATTAAAGGACTTGAAGATTGCCCTGTAGCTTGTGATCAGCAGGAAAGCGAGCGCTGATCTGGACCGAGAAAAAGCCCAGGAATTGAATCAGCAGATAATATAATTGTCGATGGTGAAAGGGGGTTTCCCAGATTCAGCGGGGCACATGGGCAGCATGAGGCGATTCCTGAAAACATTTTTAAAGGCTGTGAATAAGAGTGAGAATTATCTTTATCATCTGCTCCAGCACAGCATCCCGACAGTGAAGGGTTACACCAGTGATGGAGCCTTGTAATTGCAGTGGCTGAGTACCCACTCACGTCGGTGTTGCCAGATGCGGCGGTTTAATTGTCTCTCTGTTCAGCATTCACTTTGTTTTGTTTATTATAGTCCATGCCTTTCCAATCGCACATTTTAAGGCGGCCATGGCCTGTGCTGTGTTCAGTATTCATTTAGCTACGTCCCCCTCGCGTATGGTCAATCTCCTGTTATTCATACTTGGCATTGCACCTCATTATCACTAAGCAGGCAAACTGCTGCCGCTGCTCCCCTTAATTAATGCAGGTAATGCAGATATCAGGAGACACAACAGCGCAATGTTTAAACTGTTTCTCTGAATTTTATAAGCATGCTAACATGTGGCAATCATAATAGGAAATGCTCAATGATGTGTTGTGAAATTACAATTT
The DNA here is from genome assembly GCF_914725855.1 of Thunnus albacares. Lineage (NCBI taxonomy): Eukaryota > Metazoa > Chordata > Actinopteri > Scombriformes > Scombridae > Thunnus > Thunnus albacares. Next base: position 8,093,025 of record NC_058129.1, on the reverse strand, counting down.
TCTCTGCTCGGTGTTACTTTTGGCGAGGACAATCCGTGTCTGGAAATTAAATAAGGTGGTACTGTTGAATATTACAGGGCAGTGGGAAACAAACAAGCTGGGGGTTGGGTGAATAACAAGTCCAATTCAAGCCTTGTGGAATAGAGTATGACATTTGCAAAGATCAACACCCACTCTTTGCATTGATGTTCTCATAATACAATGTTCTTTAGCAGAAAAGCAGCGGCTATTATTGCCGCCAATCCAGTGAGGAATCATTACCAATGTTAAACCTTGTGTTGCTTATAATCTTGCGTGGAGAAGTCACAGTTGAATTCTCCTAATGAAAAGCTCATTAGACATTAATGAAACACTTAAAGGGTACTTCACAAAACATTAGACAAATGCCACGATGAATGGAGGAAACAAGGTTATACCACAATTAGAAAAGCATTAGATGATGATGGCAATTGCCATGTCAACTTTGAAGCAGAAGCTATTTTTTTCTAATGGTTTTGTGAGGCTTTGTAAAGTGTTTATGTGCTGTGCATATTGAGGCTATATTGGTGTTTTTTCTGCATCAGTTATTTTTACTATTCCCTTAGCATCATCTTTCAGGCAGGCTTCTCATCCATTTTGTTGCTGATCAAAATACATGTCCCCAGACACATGAACAAAACATTTCTTGTCTTTTAAAAGAAGCATGTCACTTACAATGATACAGCAGAAAGAGTTCAGTAAAGTAGAAACTTTGTCGAAACCCCCAGTCTTCTTGCCCAACCTGATTCTTAGTCTGAAATGCTGATGCTGCTGTTAGCAGAGAATTAAAAAAAAAAAAAAAGCTTCCCTCACAGTGAGACGGCAGGGATTGGATACAGGAACTGAATGTTCACAGGGCTTTGGTGCAGCTATGCAAGCAGAGGACGGACTTCTGTCTGGCTTAGCGCAGAACGCCGAAGTTGTCTAGAGAATCCCTAAGCAGCATCATGTAAGTTTAGCTACTGATGGAGGGCTGGGAAAATGGGAAATGTGGTAGGGAGGGAAGTGAAAGAGACAGATACACAATGAGAGAAAGAAAGAGACTGATGACATTAAATAGCTGGTTCCTTGAGGCCTTGCTGGGTCACCTTTGAAGCGTGCTCACACCCCCAACAGTTCCATTTCCTTGCCGAAGCTGCCTGTGGTTAGATTCTCAGCTTGGGCCCACTTTAGCAATGTCTTCAATGAATTATTTTCTTAACTATTGTCCAGGGGATCTAAAGTATTCTCTACCTCCGTTCATCACAAGCCTTCATGTACTTTACCTCCAGTGACTGCATGACTGAAAACCAAATCTACTCCTGTAAAAATGGAGCTTTTCTGCACAAAAAGTCTCAGCCTACATCCATCCTTGCTTATGTATACTTGAATTTGCTTGTTAATAATGAAATGTTATGACTCATGACAGTTGCATTGCTGACTTTCAGGAGCTGCTGAAGCTATTAAATGCTATTTCTAACCCCAGTCTGGCTCATTCGTGACAAATTACAGCAGTGTAGAGTTGTGTTACTCACATCAACAAATGCTATATCAGGTCAATGGCACTCCCACTGAAAGGAGTCACTTCATATATATAAACCTGAAAATCTCTTTGTGTGAACGAGAATCTAGCTTTGTGGAACTTGGAAATTTTGCAGAGGCAGTCTGGATATCAAGCTGTTTGGAATCGGGACGTGAATACACGACATCATCCTGGTACTGGCCTAAACTGACAAGCATAGGGTGTCAGGAACGAAAACGAGTATTGGGCATGACAGTTTGTTGAGTTATCCCACGCAATGTGTCATGGAAGACCAATTCTGCATTTCGGTAATGTTAGGAGGCCTTGATGTAATGACAAGCATGTGCTGTCTCTTGCTTAGTTTGACTGTTACAAGCTCTGTCCATTGAGCCCCATCACCTTTCATGCCGGTTGTGAAAGACAACAAACTAATATTGGTTGAGGTTCAATGTGTAGTAATCTCTAGGCCATTGCAGCAGAAACACAATCAACTTATCTGACACAGTGACCATCTTGAAAAGAAAAAAAAAAGGGCTGATCCCGCCATAAGACACACAGTACATCCATACGTGATTGTTGAGCATCTCGTTCTGAAACTACGGACAGCAATCTGCTGCTATAACAGCCTCAGCGCTTCTGGGTAGGCTTTCTGCAAGATTTTAGAACCAGACTCCAGGGATTTGCTGCCATTCAGCCACAAGAGCGCCAGTGAGATCAAACACTGATGTTGGAAGCGATAAGGCCTGGCTCACCAAACATTGGAAAATCTGGCTTTGTGCATGACGGCATTGTCTTGTTGAAATAGGAAAGGGTCTTCCCCAAACTGTTCAAGAACACTGTAGTCTGAAATTATATGCTGGAGCATTGAGACTAAAAACTGCACCAGACCATAACTGCACAAAAACATGTGAGCAGGGTTGTCCACATACTGTAGGACATATAGCGTACATTGATTCAACATATCACTCTGGCCATAATCCCTTATACTATACTGTATGTTCACTTGTTCAGGGTTTGACCAAAACATTGATTGGATGTACCTTATTGCAGCAGAGTGGCCCTCCTCTCCTAAGCCATCAGTGAACAGAATCTAGTCCCTAAATGGTCTAGTGGAGCAAACTCACCACCCAAGATCAAGACAGCTTACTGTGCTCAGTAAGCGAGAGAGAGAAAGAGTAGTGAGTGGAAAGCAAGGGAGCGCTGCTATATCCATACACTCTCCTGGGGAGTCCATGTAATGAAAACAGGACACAGTAGAGTGGTTGGGACCGTAGGTGCTTTTCCCAGCATTTCAGGAGGCACTGTGTTGGATATCTGCAACGCACGTGAGCTGAATGAAGAAGGAAGTCCAGGCAGCGACTTAACTGAAGTAGCGATGTGAAGTGAATGACTGGAACACGTTTGAAAAAGCAGGAGGAAAAGCTGCTGTACAGTAACTTATCACCTCAAATCAAGCTGCTGAAGGAGGAGAGGAGGGAGGGAGCTGGTGTTCATGGGTTTGGAAATCATTGCATCACATTTCTCCAGGGGGAGGCGGAAAAACTGGAGAACGGGGTTTACATGGTGTGTCTGTGGAGCTTCAGTGATAGGAACGCATGTACTAGGATGTTCTCTCAAAAATACACATGAAGATGAGATGTCAGTCACATTTTTTCTTAAAATTATACAACCTGTTCAAGACATATGGGAAAGGTAGAGGGTCTGGTTTACTTCAAGCCCTTTAAGTTATAATTTCAAGTTTCATATATACTGTATACTGGAGAAAGCAGGGCTGCGAGTAAAGATTTCCATTATTGATTACAGCTCCAAAAATCATAAAAAAAATGTTTATGAAGGATCAGATGACTATGTGTAATGTGTCATTCGTAACAACAAACAGAAAGTGAAATTGTCACCCGATTCTGCAGTTTCCTCTCAGCTTCGTAGCCTCTTTTATCTTACTGTTTCGGCTTTACAGCCTGCAATCTCTCCATTTTCAATTTTAAAAAGCTCTGACACGCTGCCTGTAAGCTAACAAACATCTCAAGAGTTGGTTGTGACCAAGCTAAAAGGAGAGTGAATATTGGACTTACATCTAAGTCCAAAGTATCAATTATTATTAATTTCTTTTATTGTTTAGTCAATAAAATAGTGAAAAATGCCCATCACAAGTTGGATGTTTGACAGTGTCTGTTTGACATATTTTTTCAGTTGAATGAATCAACTAATTCTTTCAATAACATTTGAAAGGTAAAGTGGCACGCACAGGCATAGGTGCTAATGCTAATTGGCTAACTAATCTGTCAAACACTACATTAGCCATTACATGGGAAACGGCAGTACTACTATTATCCTTATTTCCACATTTGAACACAGCACTACTTTATCTATTTCTCTTTCCATTGCTTTTTATCTCTTTCCTATCATATTCATTTTTTTTCCTTTTGTCATCTGCCTCACCTTTCTTCCCTCTCTCATGCCTTGCAGCATATCTTGGGAGAGCTTTGTGCATAAACAGGTTTCTATAATGAGTGCCGAATCAGGACAGGGACAAACAATAGGATTGTGTGACAGAGGGGCCGGGAGGAAAGAGAGACTCTGCAGGAAGGACGCTGAGGGAAAGGTTAAAGCTCTGGTGAGAGCAGGCATCATCTACAAAGCGTCCTGCTGCTTTCTCCCTGTCCGTCATGTTCACAGAAAAACCCAGTGTGAGATCTCTGCCTTTGTGTGTGTGTGTGTGTGTGTGAGTGTGTGTGTGCGTATCTGAGCAAGTGTGTGGTGCACTGATGCATAGGCCGGATAATTGGAGTGATCTGTATCACCTATGCTTCTGTCTGTGCAATTTACATGAACATATGGAAGTAAATAAATTCATGTTCACATGTTCAAAGAGGGCATGTCGGGACTGTGGGCCATTGGGCGCAACTGTCATGCTCAGAATCTGGAAGCCGTGTAAAATTGATAACATGTATTTCATAAACATGCCATGATGAGAAAACGTGTTTAAAAACCACCCATGTATCCATCTGGATAAATTACCATAAGATTGACACGAGTGTCTAGGGACAACAAAATGTCAGCATGATAGGAAATATCTGCCGCAAAAAAGGCGACAAGAATTCTCCTTGGGGGCGATGACATAACTGGTTGAATGGTGCATTTGCAAAATAAAGGATTTTAATGTTGTAAGGTCAAGAAGGTCATCAGGCCGTGATTGTTGAATGTCAGATCGCCATCGGAATAAAATCTGAGTCTTGTGAATGGCCACCTAGTGCAAATAACCTTTGAGGCATACTCTCCAATGACCTGATATATAGGGAAATCACATTTAACGCCAGTCATACAGAATAAACCCTCAGAGTCCATAGCTCACCCTCTGATTATTCAGACATACATCTCAGCTTGCACTGTGGATAATCAAATTGATTTGCTCATTCCCACCCACGACTCCTTGCTGCAGTATATTCTCCTTATTAAGCACTCTGGCGGTCTGACCATACTCTTGTTAGGTTTGTGCTGCAAGGAGTGGATGACGAGGTCAGAGACAGTTTGTGAACTACATACACAGATGTGAAATTAAGCAATTAGATGTGACATTTTTACAGTTTTAGAGCACGAAATTACTCTGATTTCTTGTAATCTTGTTTCGTAACACATTGCGTGTGGAAATGTGGTTTGGTCTTGCTACTGAAGGAAGTAGGACTGCACTGAGTCTGCTGTAACTCCATTTAATTTAAACTTTTTCTTTATCAGGGTAAGCATCTCTGTAATCCAAGGCTGTTTCCTCTCTGATCCTCTGTGCCAGACTGAGAATACACCCGCCAGACTGCTGGAGCTGTGAATCCGCGGTGTCCCGATGTCTGTGAAGTTTGGTAGTCACCACTATCCAGCCGTCGCTTTATTATCCCCGCTCTTCTCTTCTAAAGGTGACATTTGTCTAACTGTTCAATCCCTCTAACACGCAACGGCGCAGTTTGGGACCCATTCAGCTTTATAGTCCCGCTTTAGGTGTGCACTGAATTTAGAATTCAGATAAGAAATGGCACGTCCTAGAACTGCTGAGCACTTAAACCCCCTTGCCATCCATTTAATTAAAAACAATACAATAAATTACATGCAATGCTATCAAGAGGTGGGAGGGAGGGAGAAGAGGAAGTAACTGGAGGCAAGGTAAATTATGACCTTATGCCGGAAAACATTTTAAAGCAGGGATATCATGGTGTGTGCATAAATTTAGGAGTGCAAGTGCTGTTCTGTCAATCATGCAGTGTTCTCAGAATGCAACAGTGGGGGACTGAGAACCAGTATGCATCCATATTTCATGCTGTAAATACCACACAAATGTTAATTTGTGCATGTATGATGAATGAGAAATACATTTCTTAACATATGTGGAGTGGCACAGTGGAATAATACATTTGCAGCTGTCTTGTGACCTTTCACTGATAGTATTATAAGATATGAGAGGCAGAGTAAGTACCCAACGATGATAAAGATGCAGATGTGTTCCAAAATGACATGAAAATCACCCCTGAAGTGCCCAAAATAGCAAAAAAAACAATTCGATTTAACCAACAACACAGTAATGTGATCCACACTTGTCACCAAAAACCCTTTATCACTGTTTGCAGCCACCGCATTTCACCACCAAAACAGATTGACAAACATCTGTTATAATCTGTGAACCAGCAGGCACATTAGGAGCTTTTGGGCTTACTCCCTTCATCCACTGTTAGACTAGTAGCTTCCCTACTGTAGAGAATTAAGCAGCGCTCCCAAATCCACCATGTGATTGGTGCTCAGTGATAATCCACAAAATATCTCAAATACTGTATCAGCATGATTTCCAATAAAATCTGAAATAATACAACGATGTATTAGATGCTCTGTTCAAGCCAACATAATCAGTTCAGATGAGATATTGAGGGCAGAATAAATTGAGTTTTTTTGTAAGTGAGACTGGATGTGTATGAAGGCTATTTACCAGACTTAAAGGGGCATTACACAAATTCTACACATAAAGGTCAGTTTGCAAGTCTTAGGTAGTGGTATTAGCCTGTGAATACAGTATAATATAATGTATTCTGTGGCTCAGGGTTATTTAAGCTTGGGCTTGGAGACTTAATTCATGACAAGAAGCCTTTGTTACAAACTGACTTAAAAATAAGTACGGCTAGGTATTAATATGAGTGCAAAAATGATACCTGAGTTCCAATACCAATCATTTGTTGATACCTTAGTGTGTGGTGTAGTTGCATATATCAAAATATTCCAAATACTGCTCAGCAAATCAGTTTTAAATTAACTTTGCCAAACTTTCTGAACTTTTGCTTTCCAATGCTATAGACACATTTATATCTATACTCAGAGATGTGGTTTGATACATGGAACCTTAAAATAAGTGAAAAGCATGTGAAGAATCTGAGAATCACTGAGGTCAATGTTTCAGAAGTATTACGACAAAAGTGTGTGTTTGGGTATGGGCTGGGAATGCTGAATCTGTGGGAGAATGAGAGTGATGGAGCGTTTACATGATTACATTAGTCTGTTATTTGTCTATCCTGCTTGCCATCCTTGTGCAACTCGTGAGCTTATGTGGGGGGAGGTTGGGTACTTACATGAGCAGCATACTAATGAGTTCCCAGCATGCGCCGATCAAATTACACTACCTACTCTCTTTCTTTCCCTTCGCTTGTCTTTCAGTTAATCTTGCCTTTTGGCCCTCCTTTACCCTGCTTCCTTCTCTGCAGGTAAACAACCCTGCTCTTCCTCTGAGTGATGCCTCTGACCAGCCGTTGCCACAGTTTACTGATGACCTGAGAGCATTGCCTTGTCTATAGGATGCACTTTTATGTATGTTCCTCAGTCAGACCTATTGCTACATGGATAAATGCTCAACATACACTATTTATACTTTACAATATAGAATATGGGGGAAAAAACCTTTTAGACCCATATTATCATGTTATTTTATTTACCTCAGGTCTCAGGTTAATCTGACTTTGTACGTCTGGATCACAACTGATTAATGTCAAATGAAAACTTTACTGATCTAAAATAAAATTATGTTCCGCTAACAGTTCATTTCCAACTCTGACAGGATAATGCACTGATGTTATTTTAGGAAACTTGGCAGTAAATTCTCCTGTTATTTGTTTATTGTGCAATTTCTGGGCACCACGTTGGAATCATCTTTGTCATCTCTGTGCTGACAAAAGTCAGACAAAAATGTAATATAACCATGAATTTGTGAAATAATCTGATACATTTTTAAAACTCTGCTTGTTATAAGAAAATCATGCCTCTTTTCACAATGAAAGACTTTATTGCAGGTCATTTCTAAAGTATTATTCCAGCAGGGGAAGTGCAAGACCCCCTGTCTTGGTGAGGCTGCAGGGGTATCAACTTTGTAGCCAAGCTGCTAGTGCCACTGGCATACCTCACTCACATCACTTAGACAAACTGACTCAGGGATGATTTAAGTCAAAACTTGAGAGAGAGAGAGAGAGAAAAGAAAGAAGAAGGAGGAGATTAAATAAGACAAAGAGTTAACTTGCTAACATGCTCAAAATGACGATGCTAACATGTCGATGTTTAGCAGGTATGCTCACCATCATAATGTAATATGTTGCTACATCAATTGGCACTAAACACAAAGTAAAGCTGAGGCTGATGGGATATTTAACATAGATTTTTGGTCATGAACCATAGTACTGGGCACATTTTGACCTTAAGATGGTGCAGGGTAAAAAGTTAAGGGAGCACCAAAGTTTTTACACTTCATCCTGAGGGGGACATGAATATCCATCCAACAGTTTTTGAGATATCTAAGTCTGGACCAAAGTAATGGACCAACAGACTGACTGACCGACCACCATCCCTATAGCCAGTCTGGCTGAAAAAAAGGCTTGGCTGTAACATTTCTCTAAAGGTGGAAGAAGGAGGGATAGATTAAGCGAAAGAGAGTGAGAGAGACTGAGTCAAAGCAGTAGATCAATAGAGAGAGAGAGAGACAGCCAGAGTGAGAGCACAAAGAGAATCTATAAAACACAGATTAGGCTTCCTAAACCGGTCTAATACAGAATAGAGTCTTGCTGAGTCTCTTCCCGCACTGCAACCTGAGATACCGGGAGCTAGTTTTGATCTGTGCTGGGCACCAACAGACGAGATGTGGTGAATGCTGATTGGCTCAGTGCGGGGCTGGACACCAGGTCTAGGTCAAACGCTTTCAGAGGTGAATCGCAGCAGGGTCGATTGACCCGAAGGTTGGGGGAGTGGAGATGAGGTGGAGTCAGAGCACAGGAGGAAAGTAAGTGGGTACAGTTGTTTTAGTGGCTGTACTGTGGAAATTGTCACAAATGGATACGCAGAGATCATAGGTCAAAAATGCTGCAACTAATTATTATTTTTATCATCAATTAATCTGAGGATTATATATTTGATTAATAGTTTAGTCAATAAAATGTCAAAAAAAACATGAAAATCCCCAATCCTTAAAATGAAGGCACACATTTTAAAAATTGTATAAACTAAATAGTATACATACATATAAAATAAACAAAACCACCAACACCAGATATAATGTAACTTTTGTCCTGGATGGTGTCCTTATAATGCTACTTGTGCATAAAAAAAGACTTGAAAAGAAGAGGCAACTTTGAAGATATCAAAAGGACAATGTACAAGCACTGAAATCAAGAGGCTAAAGTAGCATGGTGAAGGCCTGAGCTGCATTGCTGTGAGGCCAGGGGGTGGGGGGGTTAATCTGAGGCTGGGTAGTGAGGCAGTAATGCCAGGGCTCATGGGGAATTACTGGGGAGATTTGGAGGAAATCTGCTGGCAGCAATTTCCCTGTCGCTTTTATTAGCCTAGATGTGCAATTTGCTGCTGGCTGCTTTAATATGACAGGCTACGTCTTGCTTGTGTTTTTTTTTTACCCCCTCCCATTGCCACGTGTGCTAGGTGGTGATTCCAATTCACTGTACATTATATTCATTATGTAATAGAATGTGATACTGTACTTTTCCCTAGAGGCCAGGTCCTAATTTGCTTGCCCCCTTCAAGGAAAGCTCAAAGGTCACATACTGGGATTAACTGTCATGCTCAAGGGCACTTCAGCTGAGTGAATTCTTGAACATCCCTGCTTTCTTTCTAGGCCATCCTCTTGCCACACAACACAGCCTGTGTGTGCGTGTGCGTGTGTGTGTGTGTGTGTGTTTGATGACAAACCGTATCTGTACGAACACATATCCCCCCTCGGGATGCATGCACACATCAAAGAAACCCCCTGGCCACATGCTATACATACACCTAAGCACATATTGTCTATCTTCCTTTCACACTCACATACAGTCTCTGTCCAGCCCCAGAGGCTCTCTGCTGTTTAGTATGTAAAGGATACAAAAGGTAACCAACACTGAATAGGAGGACTGACTGTCACAGCTAATTGTAAAGCATCATGGTCAAAATGAAGATAAAAAAGCTGCAGATTGGTGTGAATGTTTCTGAAATAATGTTCATGGCCTGCCGACTTGCCTAAACATGAATTAGAAGGAAAAGTCAATAGTTTCAGATAGAGAAGCATACTGGAGCTTAATTACCAAGTATTGTATCTTGCTGCACCCTTGAAATGAAGTTGGTTTCATTCAAAGCAAAGCAAATCAAACACTGAGTGCAGTGAATGATTAGCTTCGTGCAAAGATGTGAATGCAGGGAGGGTACAGCACTTTCTGATTCTGATTGCTGTTACCGACGCTGAAGATAAGCAGCTATCCCATAACTCCTTGTGTCTCATTAGACCAGGAGATAAACAACAACAATATTTCATTTTCTACAAAACGCTAAAACCCCCAGCATTTGCTTCTTATTGCAAAACAAAGCAGCACTGTGAGGAATGACTGCAAAGAAGCCAAGAGACTCGTCAGAAAATGCAGGAATAATGTGCGGGAGCTGCGCCAAGACAAGTGGGAGCGAAGGTGGGAGGAAGAGGAGCCGCAGCTTATAGCATCGCTGCGGTTCAATCAACAGCGGCTTTGGGTTCTGATCCTGAGTTGGAGTCAGCATGAGTAAGTGCCGATAGAAAGACGGTGAGCGGGAAAGAACATACACATGGCAGTTTTAGGTGGATCATGTATTTGTATTCTTTATTCACAGACAATTAAAAACAACAAAATCTCCCCTGATTTGCTATGTAGCTCTTAAGATGTGAGGTATATTTGGGGAATTTAGTCGAATGATGATAGTGTTATCATTGCATAAAACTGCATGTCTGTTTACTGTGTAAGTTAGATACAGAGTCACTCAAGATGAAAATGAGATTTTGCGTCCCATCATGTGGCGGACGTATATAATGTCTCATATCAGATAGTGTCACATCCCCTCCTCTCCTTTCCTGCCCTTTCCTGTCTTGTCATGTGCAGTCCTGTCCCATGGCAGATACACACCTGTCATGTCCTGTCAAGTCCTGTCATGTCCCTTCCTGCCACATCAGGTCAAATCAGGTCATGTCACATGACAGATACATCCCCATATGCAGATACAAGCAGTGTATCCTGTCATATATCATTATTTACTGCATCTTAATGTTAATAAAACTGTAGAAGGAGACAGACAAAAGACAGACCCATTGTCCATCCATCTGTCACACACTGTGACTTGGCACTAATTAGGTTTTCAAAAAACTTTGGGGGAACGATGCATGTTATTGCTGCGTTCCGCCCATTTGTGTTCACTTAACTACATAAAACTTGATTTAATGAAGCTCTGACCGTAATGGCAGTGGATACGGTAACCACAAGACTACTACTTTTGGAGTAGACAGAAGCAACAGTGTGTGAATCCGTGTGTGGCTGTGCGATAGTAAAACTGGCGTGCCAAAAGCATAACTGGCCCCCAGCATCGGGCCCAAAGTGTCAGCATTCAGGCCTCAGTCCAACAGCTCTGGACTGACTTCATAAGGGCCCCTCCAACATCTCAGATGAAGCTTGTTTGTGTGGATGAATTCATATTTATATGCATCTTGCCTAAGTCTGGGTCTTTATGACTCACTGTGACTCTGTAGGGTGCTGTTTGGTGCAACCTCACATCTTTTGGCAAAACATTCAACAAGTTGTCTAAATTAGAGGGAACCAATTAAGAGAGCAATGGGTGGCACGCACAATCAAAGGCAACATGTCAGCCATCTAAACCCATCTTCAAGGCATAATTGGAAAACATAAGCAACTCTCGAGTAACGAAAATATAATTTGCTGTGTTTATTCTTTGTGACAGATAGAAAAAAAAAAAAACTGATCCCACTGGAGGAAGTATCCAACTGTATTTGAACAAGCAGCAGTTGCTGAGAGGATGTTTCCTGCTGTGACAAGTCTCTTGTATTTTGTGTAGATTTCACAAAGCAGCATTTGCCTCAGCAAGCTGTAAATGTGAAAAAGTAGACAAGCTGGATTGCAGTAGCCAAAATACACAACTGTGCGCGTGTGATTTCCACTTTTATTGAATGTTTCTTCTGCGGTGCACTTTTTCCCTGTGGACAAAGAAACATAAAAAATCACATTTTGGTCCACTTTCAATTTGAATGACATCTTTGTCATTTTTTAGACGTTACAAAGATGATTTTGTCAGTCTGTATCTATAACAGAAACAGGTTTGACTTTCTTCAAATTGTCAGTGAAGCAAATCCAGTTATATTCTCCCCACTATGGATGATATTTTCCTCTTCTGAGGTAAAACCCCTGAGGCACGTTGCACAGAAACTGCCTGCCTGCCTGGCGTTGTTTGGTCAAAGTCTTGGAAAATGTGGTGTTAGAGGGAAATAAAAAAGAAACACAAAGAGGTGCCATACCTTGAGGGACAGAACTAATGAAGCAGGTAATGAATGAACCTGCTTCCTAAAACATCAGCTAGCACAGCTGGAGCATAATGGACTGCAAAAACAAATGAGTCACTTATCAGCTAGGTTGTGTCTCGCCCACCAATGTTTTGGCGTAAATACCAGACACTATTAATGTCCAACTCATTGTGAAAAAAAAAAGACAAATAACTCTTTGATAAATAGAGGCAAAGGAACAGATGGTTATTAAAAGGTTTACAGACCTCTTCTAGATGTAAATGTAAAATAAGTAATTTTAATGCTCATATTCTTAGGAACCCTCTAGAGTAGAATAAAGAAGAATAATACACCAGACCAACACAGCGGCGTGGATCAAACCTGTGTCACCACTCTATCTTAATTGGTTAAATACACGTCAGTTGACCTCATGACCTTGGGTGGACATGTGTGTGACACAGATTAACTTTTGCCTAAACGCCTCGATGTGTGTTGCCATCCAGGAACCTGACTGGTTTTAACTGTTGCCTTTACAAACATTAGGGACTGTATGATAATGATGAATAAACATCATTAGACAGACTGAAAAAAGTGAAAGGGAAGGGGGGCTGGTGCAGTTCTTTGTAGTTTAAAGTTACTTCTTCTAACACTAGAATTTAGCTTAAAGAAGTATATAGAATAAATGCAAACATTTAATGCATTATGTACTCTCTACTTACGTATATAAATGAAAGGGGGACTGTAGATTTATTGTTGTACTTTTATGAAGTTGGGGGACTTATGTGACAGGCAGATTTTTTTAAAAAAAAGGCTGAGATATCCTGACTTTTATTCACTAGTACAGATGTTCCAAAAAAGCTGGATCATACACTTCCCATAATCCAACTTGACAGTGTCTTTTGTTAGAACCCTCCCTGTCTGGTAAACGCCCACGTCTTTCAAATTCCCAACTGCCAGCCCCCAGTTTTTTACTCTGTCATGAATTTAAAGTCTCCAAGCCCGCTGACACCTAACCCTGACGACACCACTATGACATCATCTGAGGTTATTTTCTCACTTGACAATGCTCTTTCAGAGCTATAGAAGACGTTATATAACTATGTCCATTGACTGAGAAATACTGTGTAAAATATGTGGAGATCCACTTAAAGTCTCAATTTTGAGCGTAGTAACATGCAATGTACTGTACAAATCTGCATGTATTGTGTGTGCAGTGGGACAATTCACTCTCTGAGCAGCTGTCAGAATGAAGCCTGGAGTTTCTGACACAAAGCAGAAACGAGGCCGATTCATCACGGGTAAAATGGAGTGGCAGGTGGCCTCGCTATTGGCCCAGTCCTGTTGTCCTCTGGTGTCCCGCTGCCCCCCTAACGGCCCAATCCCAGTCACCCGTCTGCTCCCCTACTGGCCCCTGTTACGCCCCATCAAGCCGTGGAGCCAGAGCCATGAGGCTGGACCTCAAATACCCCAGCCTGAAAGATATGCTTGTGTGTGTGTGTGTGTGTGTATAACTGTGGACCTTGAGGGCGTTTCCGCCTCTATCAACACAGCCCCCGCTGAGGGTGACACCTGCAAATAACGGTTTAATAGCTGAGTAATGTCTCTGGCCTCCTCCCCAACTGTGCTGGGGCGACCTGGTGGGCCATGAGGCAATTGAAAAGCCTTTGCTCTCTTAGTGTATACATGTAGATATGTTCATACACACATATGCACCTACGCCGTATATAAGCCACTTTTATGTACACACACACACACACACTGATGTGAGCTGATAAAACAGTCAGGAGGCTGTAAAACAGGGGCAGAAGAGCCAGCAGCTGGGCAACAAATGGGCTTATACATCATATATCTTCATACGCCACCTGCTCCTGATGCTAATGTTTTCCTTCCATTACAGGTATGTGTGTCTGTTGGGGGAATGATGTCGTACAGTACAGTGCATTCTCAGGCTGTGCAATCTACTGCAGACAAAACAGCTTTATTGTGGCGGTGAACATCCTGCTTTTCCCCGAAATTCAATCCATACAGTTCGCTGAAAAGGAACATACAGGAAAATGCTCCTGCCTGTGAATATTGATTCTTCAATCTGATGAAATATTCCTATTCATAGAGCCCACTGATTATCCGCCCAATGAGATTATCAAACAGGCTAAGTCAACTGTACACACATTCAAGAGACGCTGGAGAGGATAAATATTTAAAAGTATGAAATTAAAGATTTTCAATGGTAAATTGACCACAGAGGCATGTGAGGCTGGAGCAGGTTTGTTTCGTTTTGTGTGCAAGGCTGCATCTGTGTCTCTAACCAGTCCAGTGAAGACGGATCTATAAATAAGCATTTTATCCCTACCCCTGCACATACTGCAGATATTTTATCTGTGAGTATACAAAGTTTAAATTGCCCTTTCTGCTAGCATGTGATACTTTCTGGAAGAATTTTCACTGTGCCCTGAGACAGATCATCGACAGACCAAAACTAAAAAGACTAGTGCAGTGCCCGTTCAAAACGCGCCTGTTAGGAACAGGTTGATTGCTTTGCCTCCGGTATTGCTGCTTCAACGCACAGAAATATTAATACTGTTGATGTGAGATGTGAATGAGTACTGTATATACACCAACATGAAAGAAACTCACATTCTGTTATACACGGATGTTAAGTACTGTAAGTGAATCTTTTCTCATTTCAAGTAAAATGAGAGGCTGCATTTAAATATAAAATACATAACATAGAGCTTTTGAAAAATTGTGCATCCTAAAATAAAGTGGATCAATCATATTGGGCTCTTTATAGCTTATTTTCTGTGGCTTCAGTTCGGATCATTTGAGCGGGTATATTTGCTCAAAAGATTTGTGCTTATATGAGACATACTGGTTTTGAGCTGCCTGTGGGAAGTAGCTCAAGAGACTGTCCATTCTTGATTAAAAGCTGTTTTCTTTGTCTATGTTTCTCTTTTTAGAGCACACCATGTGAAAAAAATATTTTCTATGACTTGCTGTATAGCTCTGATCGCCGGCTGTGCTCATGCTTATAGATTATTATTATGGAGTACAAAAAATCAGACACATCAATATTTTTTTGTGAAAACATGCAGGGACTTGAGGGTTTGAATGAACACTGACAATCAAATTTTCAGTAGTTTTTTTTCCATTATTTGACTATTAAAAGCTCCACCTTAAACAGATGTTAAGTAAATTCTTAATTGTGCTGATAATGCCTCTCTTTCACACTTCACTTTAAGTAAAAATTTGACTGCAGGACTTTTACTGTGTGGTATTAATACTTTTACTATTAATAATTAATAGTTTTACTTCAGAGAAAAAAGTTTTGAGTACTTCTTCAACCACTGCCATACCAACATTCCCAGTCAGAGAAAGGGTGAAAAGTAAAGCAAGACCGTGTTTACTTGGGCCCCCCAAATCACCTAATCTGCCCCTGAAAAACACCCAAGTCATGGCTAATCGTGGTCACAAACACTGGTGAAATACACTCTGGTTCATCAGGCGTATTAGTTGCTTGCTTTGACATAACCACTGCGGATATAAAGCAGAGCATGGATTTAATTAGCAGAGGTATTTTGCTGGCGGTAATGTTATTAGCGTTATAAGTTAGTATGGCAAACCTACACAATTTGAGTTATGGCAAAGTGGTGCTATTCCTGTAGGCTATCCGTTTACGCTCGTTGACTCATGCTCAACTCAGTCTGCAGAGCCCTGAAGCTCTGCCCCACTGCTGTACAGAGTGCTGTTCACTTGTTTATTCAAAGTTTATTAATATTGAACACATTGCATGTCCAAATTGCACCAAATTCGACACTGCACGTCCTTGAGTCCCCAGTAATACAGCCACCAAGTGCGAAGTAGATCAGCTGAACGATTCTCTACATATGTGAAGGACAAACATACATACAGAGAGACAGACAGATAGAGATTTCTTGCTTTAAGAGAGAGATATCTGGAACAATAAACACTCCTCAGAGAAATGGGAAATAAGTGAAGATGCTACAGAGAACCTGCCAGGAGGCTGAATGCAAGTAATGAAAGACTAAACCACAGGTTATGAAATCTATAAAAACACACTTAATAGCTGTGACAAGAAAATGAATTTTTTGAGACAGTCCTCCATATGTGGAATGATAAATGATTATAAGAATAATGCTCAGGTTCTTACTCACTCACCTCCCCACTGGCTATAAACTTTAGAGACCTCTGAGCTCATCAGGTCTCATAACTGTACTTACTGTAAACGGTAAATGTGTGCAGTATGTAGCCATTACAGTCCTGCTTTCTGGAACAAACAGCATGATGACTTGAAATCACAGCAAGACCTCTGTTTTGTCTCTGGCATTTTGTGAATCTGCTGTATGTGTGTCTACGGTATGTATGGCTTTCCTGTAGTCTGTCTAGATTAAAGGGCACTTTTGTACCTAGCCTGTTTGGTGTGGTTCAAACAAAACTCTGCATTTATCCATGCCATTTAGTTTGTTGAGGCTGGTGTGAAAGCTGCCATCCGAACCAAACAACCACACCAAAACCCCTTCATGAGGTTGTGGACAAATAAGGTCCAGTTGCAATCTCTACTAAATAACGCTCAAAACACTCCTCCTTCTTTGTGAGCTTCTTGTGATGCGAGAGAAGATAAATAAACCCATTAAGTGCAGTTACGTGCCGCTTGACTTGCTATCAGTGACCGGAATGAACTCTGTTTTGATTTTCATATCCTAATGATCAAGGATTAAGGCACGGAAAATGTCCAATGAATGAGTTACCTGTCAGTCCATAAGACTTCAGGATTACTCAGGTGTGAAAGTGTTGTTGTCATGGTAGAGTGAGGCATGAATGCCATATCAGCTCATCCTGAATCAACTTTAACTGGCCATGGAAGGCCAACAAAAAAAGCTAAAAGTTGTCTTAAATAATACGTGGGATGCAAGGAATGACTTGTTGTGAGCATTTCTCCTAGGCCTCACCCCTCCTTGCCTGACATGTTGATCTATAAGGATTGAGCCCTGATGTACAGCGCTCTGATGAGGATCCACTTGGACTGATAATAATGAGAATGTGACTCATCCTACTGTATGCAGGATAATGGGCTCTCTGGCATTTGCCTGAATAATTTGTTCTTTCTTAACCAGTCAAACAGACATCAGCGTATAGAGAGAAGAGACAGAATAATGTCTTCGCCCATACTTTGCTTTGTGCATAAAGAATGTCCATCTAGCAGCCTAATTATTACTGACAGATGGGTGGCAGGGTCACAGCAGATGCACCCACTTAGTACTAAAACCACCACTGCACCACTTGATCTTGATGTTCTTATAATGTTTAAACCTTAGAGGGCTGAAATGAGAATGGCAGCAGTGAATAATGGGGGTGAGGGGAGGGGAGAGCAGATAACGTTCTGACCGAGCAGACTAATTACCGAGGAGAGAATGAATAAACCGGAGACTAAGATGAGGAATGAAATAGGTTTGATAGCTAATCACAAAATCTTGTGATTTCCAGCAAGTGATAATTACTCTTCTGTAATTTCTCTAAGCTGCATGTTCTTTCCAAGCATCATGCAGAAAAAAAGAGAAGCTAAAAGACAGACAGAGAGGCAGCGAGAGCTTTACATCTGTGGCTGTCAGCCGTGAGAGCTGAGTGTCATTCATCCTCCCCTTTGCTTTCACCAGCCTG
This sequence comes from Thunnus albacares, assembly GCF_914725855.1. Lineage (NCBI taxonomy): Eukaryota > Metazoa > Chordata > Actinopteri > Scombriformes > Scombridae > Thunnus > Thunnus albacares. The sequence continues at coordinate 8,075,026 of NC_058129.1, read as the reverse complement.
GTCGGTAAATCACAGTCTCTCTCTCTTTTTTTTTTTTTTAGCCTTTCCTGTCTTCTGCTGAGGTCAGCTCCGAGCGGTCCAGACGTAAGGAGGAGGCATCCATCACCTTTTTATACGTCCAAAGCCTCGGCCGCTTAATGCAGCCTGAGATAGAGCAAAAGACAATCCAATCAGCCAGCTGAGATTCAATCCTGCCACATTCCCGTGATTCTGCTATTTTCGGACCAAAAAGTGCAGAGAGTTGCAGAAAGGGGCTTTTAGAAAAAAAAAAAAGATTCAGAGACAAAAACAGTAGCTGTGTACTGTCTGAGTCAATGCATCAGGGATAGATACAGGTAAGCATGGGCAAGTTAAACACAATGTTTGTTGAGAGGGAAATAATTTCCCAGGAGGCCGTTCTTTAAAGAGACTGCAATTCAACATAAACACAAAATTGATGAACACTCTCATCATCAGGCCGGAACTGGAACAAGATAAATTTGGAGCCATTTTCTGGAAACAGCCTCGAGAGACTAATAAGACATTCTCAGAAAGAGAATTAATGTCCACTGCATTGTCCCTCTCATTGTTCATCCCCTCAGATGTGTGTGCCTTGTCAAAACAAGGAACGAGAGAGTCAGTGTAAAAAGATTATGCCTACTAGAGACAATGGTGGATACCCGACATTATGCCCCTGTGCTGAAAAGAGGCTATTAACCTCGGTTTGGATGGCAGGAAAATGAGAGATAATCTACTGCCTCACCAATTTTAAACCCTTAAATCCCCACCCAGTCGATGGCTACCTAACCTCCGTTTGGTTGTCCAAAACTGGGTGGGGAGAGCAGCTCAGGCCTGATCCCAGAGATAAGGAGAAGATTTAGGAGGATAAACTGGTCCGGGATCTGCTGTTATAAGGCAGCCCCCCCACCTCCTCCTGTAAACGTTTCCTGTATTACCTGGCCATAAAGTTGTTGCCAAGGTATTACCCAGGATATAAAGGTTGTTTCCAAGGCAACCTTACACAGGTTGAGTCATGCCAGTGGTGCATGACTCCAGGAAGTCTTTCCATGACTGTCAAACAAATCTACTTCTCTGCTTCAATGCACAAAGGATATTTCTTTTTTTTCCCTGTTTTAATAAGTACAAGAGCAACTTTACACATTATAGAATGTATGACGAAAAGTCAGGAAGGACAATAAAACATGCATTGATTAAACACAACTATGAAACAAACAACAAGTTGATTGGATTAGGGCTAATTGTGGGAATGAGGCTAATAAGGGCTTATAAGAGTGTATGATGGCAAAAATTGCTGTTTTGATAACCAAACTGCTTCAGACTTCTGATTATCAGGGTTTCACATCGTGTAATTAGATAATGTGACTTCAACTCCTATAGAGGATTGTGAATTCACATGAAAAATATAAAAGAAAAAAAATGGTAAAGAAAAGCCAAACGCTAAAGAGAAGTAGCATAAAAACAATAAAAGGCTTTTTGAACTTTTTGAAGAATCTGGACTGTTTGGCTGTCGAAAAGAACACAGATGTGGGTCTTGCTCAAGATAAATAATAAAAATTGTCAGATGTGAATTAGTTTAGTTTTATTTTGCCAGAAAACACTTATTCACTAGGAGTTTGTCAGTATTACCATAAATTACCATGATAATACCATAAATATTATTGAGTAACTATAACCATGCCACTAATGTAATATCTTCATACATTTATACATTTTTTCTATTAAAAACTAAACTTAAGTTTACTTACTGAGTAAGTATCTTTGAGTTTAATTTGTAAATAAAAGCGATATTTTAAATTGCAATTGCAAAATTGGTCACAAAAAATGTCATGTTTTCCTCAAGTTGTTCAGCTCATGTTAACTAACCAAGTTACAGGACAAGGTTTTCTTTTTTTCTTTTTTAAGGCATTTTTGTCTTTACTGGATAGTGGGCAGGGAAGAGTCAGACAGGAAACAAGGGGAGAGAGAGAGATGGGTATGACATGCAATGAAGGTCCCTGGCTGGAATCGAACCAGGGATGCTGCAGTTATGTGGCATACGCAGTAACCCTTTGGCTACTGGGGGCTCCAGCACAAGGTTTTCTAAGGACAAAACTATCCATATTCATAAAAAGTCCATTTCTGTTCACATTTGTAAGCCCATAGACCACTGAATGTGAATCTTTGTGAATTATGACAGCCTTATAGTTTTTCAATTTGTTTTTCTCCCAGTTTTGTAGCTCTACTCATTCATTGCAGCCACCTGTTGGTTTGTAGCCCGGGTGGTGGGGAGGTATCATGTGAAAAAGTGTCATCAATGCATGAATCATTTTCTGTTAGTCAGCAATGATTGGTAAGCAACATTTTAAAAAAAGTATACACTATAGTTATCTCAAGACCAAACTTCACCGCAGCTCCTCTCACTGAATCACCATCCATTAGTCAACTCTGACTTTGAGGAGTAGGAGTCGAGGAGTGTTTGGGCGCTGACTCTGCATCCATAACGACAGGCTCCAAAAACAAACCAACACATGGAACAAAGCCGATAAGATGATCAAACATCATTTTAGAAGACTTTATTGTTCTTTCTCTCATCTTAAAGAAGGAGAATGTGTGCACACACAGAGACCCAGTTTGCCTGCATGCATTTGTTTGTATTCTGCCGCAAGGACATATTAAGATTCAAATCATGTCTGCCACCCATCTTGATAAATGGAAAGAGTCTGCAAAAACTTCCCTAAATGGCCCTCTGGCATGGCTAGGGAATAAATTGAGCTAATCAAGGGTGGCCTCACAATCACTGCATCCACAAAGTAATCAAAGAGTTGAAAAGGAAACACAGTGTGCATGTAGATGTAGAAGTGTGTGTGTGTGTGTGTGTGTGTGGATGTGTGTCATACTCGGTTTCAAGATATCTCCTTGTCTGGGCACTAAAAGCCACTTTGGAGCGTTGCGGCCATAATTGGCGCTTTCCCTCCATTCATTGTACGTGTGCGTTGTCACGGAGCACGTAAAAGCCTTTCTGTCACAGCTGTATGGACGCAGTAAGCACACAGCCAAGTGTCTACATTAATAACCACCTCATTCAGTTGACAGGCTGCTCAGGATGACCCCGGAGAAATGTAGATGTACGCAGACACGGCGAAGATGCATGGTAAAGTAAATGTTGACACTCAATAAAAATGAGCTCTTCTGCTCAAATGGCTTCTTTATGTCAGGATCCAACCCTTGGTGGATGCAAATAAATGAGTGAGAGGGGGATGACTTTGCAAAGTCCCGGTTAGCTTAACCCTCCTTCCTTCTTCCTCATATGGTTTTATTCGTCTCAAAATGAAACAAGGCCAAATAACAATCTATTCCTCTGGGCCTGATGACCATGGAATAAATCCTGGGATTTGGGCAAAACAGCACACCTGCTTTCCTTGCTAATGGGTACGCTCGCACTCCCTACAAAATGTGTTTCCTGCAGCCAATTTAGTCACCGGCGAGGATATTCTCAGAGGTGGCAATCGTAGCAAACAAACAGTGTGTGTGCGTGTCTGTGTGTGTGTCTTTGACCAGTTCCCCCTGTGGAAATGGACTGAAGCGTGATGGATAACCACTCGGCCAAGCTGCTGTTCTTTTCTATGAGCCTGGGTCTGGTCCCAGGGGTGTCGCTATGTAAAACTAGGTTGGAAAGGCAAATTCTACACAAATTCAACTTGATCATCTCATACATTTTGAGCACACACCTCTGAGTGGCACTTCTGAAGACAGATGTTCTGCTCGCCTAGAGTTGACTTTATCTGCCGGCACAGACTAACTTTAAGCTTTGTGTCAGCTCCTGCTGGTGTTTTAATGCCACATATAAACCTTGTGTCACTGTCAATGCAGATCGTTGTTACTTATGCTCATTTCCTCCAAATAATACCTTTTCCTAACAAGAAACAGCCCAAAGCTAAAATACTCAGGAAAGGCGAATGAGATGAGAAAATATTACAACTACCATTTTACACCTAACCAGAGGCAAGATTGTCCATGCTCACTTAAAGGTTAGGGTGCTCTTAGGTGCCAGCTTGTGCCAGCATTACAGTTTTGCACACACACTCCAGTGCATTTCAATAACCTTACTTACTACCAATGTTAAACATCAACTAAATATGTAAGTCACCTTCTCAACTGTCATCAAAAAACAATCAGTTCCACTAAACCAACAGGCAGCGCTCAGCTGCCGCATAATGAAAACGTGACATTGAAGTCCGGTGTGGGAAAAGTCACAGAAAACTGAACCAAATCATACTGTCTAAAGGAAGGACAAATGCAAATCTGGAATTTGAAATGGAAAGTATGTTTCACCTACAACCTCTGCTGACTCCAAGTTTCACTCTCCGAACAAAGGCAAGTGTTTAACAGCTTTCCCTTAACCATTCCTCTTCAAATACTTTCAACATCCCAGCAGGAGACCTTGCGACTCCCGATTCTGCGCTACGAAAGAGCCCAGATGGATCGAGTCAAGTTGACATCCTGTGAAACACAAGGACGCAAGTCTCTGCAGGTAGCACAAAAACCTGCCTTTCTTCTTTCTCGCGCTAAGTCTAAGTGCTCACCCAGTCTGTTTAAATTGGCGCTGGTGAGCAGCACGTTGGCGTAATGGCTCGATGATGGGAACATTACTGAGGGGACAGAGAGGCTTTTTCAAAAGGCAATGGGCCATAATCCTTATGCTCGCTACAACAAAAGGGTATATCTAAGCTACTTCTGACCTGAAACAACTCTACTGTCCCCTCCCTCTCTTGGTGAAGTACTCTTGTAAGAGGCCTGCTGAATGAAGGGAACTGAAGCGAGAGAAATAGACTTGCATTTGGAAAGGAATTACACAGATATCCTTTTGGATATCCACTGTTCAGAGGGCAACCAAATCTATGCTGGGATTAAATGCGATGTACCTTCACAAATCTCCTTTGAATATGGCAGAGCCCCAGATATATTCTCTTTTTTTCTAGCACGGTCTGATAATTTGTAGTGCGTGTGTTCAGGACATTATGTATTATGTTTTCATACCTGGGTGTAATCATAGATGGTCAGTGACAGACCTCAGGAAATACAATTTCCTGTCTGTTTGCATTACTCAGACAAGAAAATGAATGGGGTATGTGATGTCTATGATTTACAATGAAAAGGCAAGACAGTGATCGGCATTGCGACCACACAGAAGAGCGTACGCACACCTGCGACTCACTGACCAAGTTTGATTGTTCATATCCCTCGCTTCTGCTCCTTTCCTCTGCTTCATCCCTCCTTCACAGACACTCTTATCTCTGTCGACCCATGCCTCCCTCGCTCACACACCGCTGCCTCTCCTGTTAAGAGGCGGGACCGCTGTGAGTGAACAGGCCCTTCCTCTGCGCGGCGCTGATAGAGCCCTAATCTGAAGACTGATGCTCGGGAAGAGGCTGATTAAAGGGGACCGATGAGAAAGAGGCAGGACCTTATCACGGTGAGTGAAAGCATCTCAACTCTCCGGGCTAATTGGCCGGGGAGCGAGTGGCCAGCTGCTGGGCAGAGATTGGGTCACCTGATGGCTCTCCTTTCACACAGTCGCCGGGTGTACTTTTACGCACTCTCCCTCGAGTTTGCTCCCATTTAATGAACTCGACCTTGTGATCCGCCGAGCTCTCTAGAAGCCAGGCTAAATGTGCTCCGGCGAACTATCCTCACACGGGGAAAACCCAGGAAGCTTGATGTAATTTTTGAAAACTCGACTCGAAGGAGGGGGCAGCAGTCCCACAGCTACAACACTAGGTAAAAGGATTAATTGAGCCTAACAACAGGGCCTCGTGTATCACTCACAGGATCTCTGATACAAATATCTTGTTTACACAGGAACATTTCCTCATGACACCCCCTTGATATTTGCACAAATTTGCTGAGATAATTTACCCACTAAAACGTGTCCAAACCTTCAGGCCTCATGACAGCCAGGGTTTGGACAAGAACTAGGGCAGGAAATTAATTACTTTTTTTGGGGTGGTGGGGTGAGTTCAAGCTGAAGACCTCTAAGCAGAAGCACAGACTCAACAAATCACAAGTCTTCATTAAGATACAGTATGAGTATGATTTTCCTCTTTTTTACCTATTTTATATCTTCTTCTCTCTTTGTCTTGGTCAATTTTGGCCCAAGAGAAACAGTTAGATTTGCACAAAAAGTCTTATTTAAATAATACATTTAACATGTCACCTGACTTGTCTAATAGGTTATGTTAATTGGTATTTATGGTAATTGAACACTTTTTTTTTTCCTAATCTATGTAAATTTCACTGAGATATGGGGAAGGGAAGGGAGAACCATTTCTTACAATCTCTCCAACCCTTGTACTTTATATTGTTACTTTCTGGCAGCTCATGTATAATTAGGCCTTAAGAGGAGCGTTTTGGACATGAAATGAAATAGCTTAAACCTCAAATGAGGCGAGGAGCTCTGTTCTACATGCTACCAGTACAAGTTGTCTGTTGGATGAATCCCGGTCCCTTGTCATCAGCCCTCACTCCTCTCCCCCCCACCCACCCACCCTCTCCGAACTGCTTGCATTAGCATAAAACTCTTGTCAGACAGCATGCAGGATTCAGCAGAAGTGCGACTGGAGAAAGAGGAGGCTTTTCAAAAAAAAAAAAAGAAAGAAAAAAGAAGAGACTAGCTTTGGGTCTGGGGGGAAAATACTCATTTCCCCAACCCAGATCTGCACCACAAGCAGAATGGATGCAAAGCCCCTTAAACATGCCAAGTTCAAGCTCATTTCAATATTCGCTCTTCAGCAAATCTAATACCTGTGACATTAAAATAAAGCTGCTTTCACCAGATTTGTGCTCTAGCTTCCCTGATAAGATCAACAGGGCAAGACAACACTTGAATACTGACAAAGAAAAATTGGCTGTAAATGCACTTCAAATCCACATGAAAGTGAGACCAGACACTCAGTCCCCTTCTACACGCAATATTGAGCATAAAATCATTGTAAAAGTCTTGAACGGAGAACTGATTACTGTGATTTTGTGCTATCAGAGGTGAAATAAAAGCAATTGTCAGCTGTTGTGAGATATAGGAATCTAATGATAAATGTATGAGACGATATCTCAGGGATCATGACTTACACGAGGGTACTAAGCAGTCATGTGTTAAAGCTTAGGTTTGTTACAAAGACTTATATGTCACATTAAAGTATAAAACAACCCACTTTAAATATTCCATTAAACTCCTTTTTTTTTTTTTTTTTTTTTTTTTTTACAATTTATCTGCTGAGGTAGAGTATTTTTCTCGTTCCTCTTATGACATATTTTAAGACGAACCTCAACAATTCCCTGGTTGAAGTTGAAAAGTGCAAATCAGCAGGAAAATCCAGAAGAAGATATCAAAGATGAAACTGTCAAATCCCTCTGATTTAACAAGTGCACCGCTGCACACTGCCTCTCACTAAACCTGAGTGATAGCTGGTGAATAAAATGGGGGATATCCATAGAGGTTTATGTGTCCGTTATGTATGCACCAAGACACTCAGTGTTCGCAACCAGGCTCATCTCACTCGTTCCACATAACACTTAGATGGAAACAGTGTGTTTTTGCTCATTCTGCCAGCCTGTAACGCTTTTTTTACGGCGAAAATAATTGAGTCTATAAAGAGAAATGCATCACCTGAAAAGCAGCGCAACAATTCATTACCAACCATGTACTTTCCATAAATTCACAGACAAACATGTTTGTTATTTACCCAAGAGTCTGTCAGTGAATCATGAATACTGAAACATTTTGCCAGGTTTTGATATCACAGTCAGTGTTACGAATATTAAATCATTTTTGATGAATATATTCAAAAATAACTGTGGTAAAATTGAAGAGAACCAATAATATTAGATCCTTTAAAGCCCGGAGCTGTAGAAGTTGAAGTGACTGAGAGACACTGTAAAAGGTCTTTGTGAACTTGAAGTTTGCAGTTTTTTTTCCCCTGAGGCAAAGTTAATCACTATACCGGAAGGTCACAATGTCTGCCAACGCAGGTAAAAGGTTGCTGTTGGATTAAAACTTTTCAATCTTTAAAATGTCAACTTTTTCAGGATTTAAGAAAAGAAAAGCGAAGAAACAAGTACGACTGACGCCACAGTAGATGTGAAATGACGTTATTTGCAAAACACAGTTTCAATGGGACCTTGGGTCGCAATACATCCCGAGGGTATAAAAAGAATATTAAAAAAGTTTAATAAATTCTAAGACATATGTATTGATGTTTCTGTGGCTGCACTTTCTAGTACAGAGCTAAAAAGTGTTAAAGAGCCAACAGAGAGCTAAAAAACATTGATGCAGTCATTCAATGATTTATCTGCTCCATGTAGTTAGTGTTTAGGACACTTAATGTACTACTGGTGTAATATTGACTGCAGCAATAATTAAACCCAACTCTTTTTAGAGATAGTCTAACCAGTGGCACATTCAGCTAAAGTATGAGCCAGTAATCATGCATATTTATAATTTTTAGTAACCTTTTCTTATTCATAAGGAGCTTGGGCATAAGCTCTGATATTTGAGACTTGAGAATTTGCTACCAAACTGCAAACCTTTTATGCAAAAAGCTATTAAATTCACATTTTGATGATAATTCTCTGTGTTTTATTCTTCCTGGTTTGAGTGTCCAACACTTGAAAAATCAAGCTGCAGTTTTCCAAGGCCGACGACTTCCAGCAGCACATAAACGCACACCACACTAGAAAAACACGTCTTTATGACTCCTTGGTATGTTTGCCTCAGCCTGCCGATCCGCCAGGACAATAAATGATGGTTTATACAACAGAGAGCGAAGAACTGGCTCTGGCCAAATGCGTGTGTTCTGTGTTTTGCAAGACAAGGAGAGACAAGCAGCAAGAATTATAGGGGCAGAGACACTGAAAGAGACAGACATTAAGAATTAGAGGTACACAGAAGCTGAGCGAGACAGAGAGAGAGGGAGAGGCTTTGCATGGTGTAAATCACTGGGCCTGAAGCATGGTGCCAGGCCTGCCTAGCAGCTGTTTGGTATGCAGCGTGTAAAGCCTGTTCTCTATCGGAGCTGACATCCCGGGCAGAGGAATTATGATGAGAGATGATTGTATCATGACTGTAATTGTAAATGTAAATCCTGCAGCGCGGCCACCCTCTTTTTGTGCATAACGATGAGTTGCCCAAACAAAATTTACATTCCACTTCATATCGTGCGGCGACTGCATTACTTTGACAAACAATAACCATTGACAAATGAATAACATAAAAGGAGATGATTAACTCCAGAAAAGCAATCTGGGCAGATAATTTACACTGTGCTCACATGCTTCCCCAGGCGGCACTTGTTTTTTCCTGCGTATGTACGTGTATGGCTTTGGCAGCAGAGATTTATACTTAGCATGGCCACTCACACATTCACTTATCTTTATCATTAGAGCACTTTGTGTTATCAGCCTCATATTTAAAAAACAGTTCCTTGTGTTATATTGTAGCTGTAAAACTTCTATGCAAGTTTCATTGTAGTTAAAATGAAATGCCACATGTGTGATTAAACAGTTGCTCATTCCTCTCATTATCCAAAAAACAACAAATATGTGCCACAGTAATTAGAGCAGTGTAATCTCTGGTCTATGGTGATTATACGAACACACAGACAGAATAGAAGGTATGGTCTATCGCCTTCTGTATAGGACTCCAGAGGCATCCATCTCATGCAGGCAGGCAAGGAGACTCCACGCTGCATTGATACAACAACCGCAATTAGCATTCACAAATAGCTGTGTGCTACTGCTCCTTTTTCGTCAGGCAAAGAGGTAAACGAGCTAACAAAGTTGGCTTAAATTAGCCTAATTAAGGAAGCTAATTGATCCTCGACTCTTTATATTGTTCTTCCTGTCTGTGGAGGACTGCATATAGAACAACTAAACATCTTTGCAAGACATACAGGTTTGTATTTATAAAACATCTGAGAATCACTAATCTTTCGTTTTAAGTTTTGAGATATTTGTCTATGGAATTTCATCTATTGTGCTCAAAGCATTCTCTACTTAAAAAATCACAACAGAAACATTTCTTTCCGGAAACAATGTCCCATTGTGAACATTTTTCATAAGACAAAAAATGTCCCAGAATATCGCAAGTGAACCTGTGTAAATTTAAATAAAATAAAATTTCTTGCACATTGCAAACAAAACACCAGGGGAAGATATTTGAAAACATCAGCACATAAAACCACATCTAACAGCATGGTCACACACCATTAAGAGTAAGTGAGAAAATATGTTTTTTTTCCATAATTTGAGCTCTTAAATTCTAAGCTAACTTTGTGGCAATGAACTTTGATGCATGCTCATCTTTTTTAAGACGTGTTCACATTACTGAGGAAAAACAGCTTCTGCACACGCCTTTATCATTGTTGTTTAAGTAATGTGTACTCAAAACTAGAAAACATGCACTGACCAAAATATCAGATTCTGTGGGTGTTGAGTGACAGCTGTGATTGATTGCCCTGTTAGCACAATTTCGCTAGAGTAGCTAACTTTACCTCACTATGTCAAACTTTATACAGTCTATGTTTTGCTCCCACAGACTCCCCCCTCTCCACCCAAGGAGACTGCACTGAACAAACCAGCACACATGGTGTAAGAGACAGTCTTTTCCTCTATAATGTCTAAATAGCTAATGAGTGTGCTCACTTAACCGAAACACATATTTTTCTTCTAATTAGCCAATAGACTAATATGTTGATGCAAGTGTTGCTGGGAACATAATCATTTACCATAAAAAGCATGGAAATAAACTCTGTATTTTCATTTTAGGTTTGACGACCAAGTTGTAGGCAATTTTTGGAAAGTCAACAAACTGTTCTCAGCCTCTGATAAAAGTTGAAAACCTCTAGTCTGCCCTTCAAAGACTGTGCTATGACACTTGGTGTCAGATATGTAGCATATCTGACATCAAGTGACATACTGCAGTCCAGGCAAAAAGAGACCCCTTCCATTTCTCCACTTTACTTTCTGTCCATATCCTCTCCCAATGACGTGACTGGCAGCTCTGGTTAAATCTGCGAACCAGAGTCCAATTACATGGGGGGAGGGTGTGTGTGAAAGTATATGAGTCCGATTACGGGCCCATCTTCCCAGAAATAAGGACTCTGTCACCGGGGAGCACCAGGCTTCACAGAGCCAGCCAAGCCTGGCCACAAATGAGAGTGGTATTCTCTCTTCTGTCACTTCTCATTGTTGTGAAGCGGCCACTCCGAATGCGAGCGAAGTAACCTGCAAACAGGCAGCGTAGCAGAAAATGCAAGGACATAGAGTGGTATTTATATTTATCAAACACATGAACATACGCATGCACACAAACAGATATGCACAAACAAACACACACACAAACACAAACACTGTTTTTCTCTCTTCCTCAAGTGACATGCATGATTGCACATCTGTGTATATTTGGACATTAAGCAGCCTACTTTTAAACGTTAATAAACTGAATTCCAGAGGAGCCCTGTCTCACATCCCTAAACACAACATCAAGTGAACACTAACATTAATAATGCAGATCCCATCACTGTGGTTAGTCTTATCTACTTATAGAAAATGAAGCCCATAGCATACTGCACCAAGAATACTAAAAAGCAATTATTGCTCTCAGCTGTAGTGAGCCAAACATTAATGAGGGAGAGTGAGACAGCGGAGGTTTGGGCAAAAAATCTGCAGGATAATTTGTTTAGAGGGTTAGGAAAAACAGTTCTCCAAAGAGTCTAGTTAATTGTATTCTTCTGGTGAAGTTGGGAAAGTGCAGAGGTAAAAGTGCCCCTGGTAGAAAAAGACCTAAATCAAAACATATAAAGCTCTTTTTAATACCACAGAAAGATTTATTATCCTTATAATTTGCATGCTAATGATAATGTTGCAGTCAACTACACAAGCACATTCTTGTGTTTTTGCAGAGATAAAGCAGCAAAATGTTTCTTGATTTGAGTGGTTGCAAGAAGTAAAAACTATAAGTTGCTGGACTGAGTATAATGGACAACAACTGCTAGTTTGCATGCCCTGCTGTGGTGTTTGAGAACATTTCCTTCTCTTCTACAATGATTGCTCTCTCTTCTTGCAGACACACAAGTCAACCTCTTGACAGTGAGAGCATCTCCCATACTTGTACCAGTGGGGCCAAAGGAGGCTGACTTTCAAGTGGGGGCATCAAGTCAGGGCTAAAGCCTTCTCCGAGTCCCCTGGCTCTGAAGCTTAGGCTTGAACACACATCTCTGTGCATGGGTGAGTGTGCGCTTATGTGGGAGGGGTGTGCATTGAAAGGTCAAGAATCAGCCTACATCCTCCCTCAGAAGGAGGAGAGAGAGAACAGAAGAGAGCTGGGTGCTAGTGTGGGTGGGTAACTGTATAAATACAGTAAACAGAATGGCAGCATGCCTGCCCTGTTTGCAAACTTATTTATTTGCAAAAAACATGTATATAATGTCAGTGTCTCTTCATTTGTTTTGAAGTCTCTTGAGATAACTTCTGTTGTGATTTGGTGCTATGAATAAAATTGACTTGACTTGTTTTCATAGACTGAAACTGACTTTTGACATTGTTGTATAAGCGCAGTAAGAAAACCTGTCCTCCCACCATTTACAGTTAATACAAAAGCGGTATTGTATTTTAATGAATGCCAGAGGGTTTAAATAACAGAACGTGGATGTCAGTTCTTACACTTATTTGTCCTGCTGCAGTAAAATCATATCTAATAAGTTGAGCAAAAAAAAAGATGGTGGCTTTTTCTGGAGCATTTAACCAGATCTCTCAGCCTTATCAGTGCATGGAGTTTACAGGGATTCTCAAGTAAAGGCATCTTGCTAATGAAGACCATGGGATGCATTCAAAGCCATGGAAAAAGCTAGTAAATAAACCTTCAGTTAAACTACAGTTTCCAAACACACCTAATAAGCTTAAATATGGCTCTAAAAAGTATTTTATGAAAGTTAAACTCTAAATCCCTGCCATTCGAACATTTACTCTCTGAAACTGGTGCCGATAACTGTGATAAAAATCACAAAACATGTTTCGCCACTTACTCCTAGTGCTATCTAGCCATGCGGATACTGTAGTTTCAGTTTTATGTGCCAAGGTTATTCAGATATCCACCCTTGAGGTTTCTACCATCATCCCAATATAATGGAGGTGGATAGAAAGTCATTTGCGGTGCTCAAAGCATTGAAAGTTGTAAATTATGGACAACTTGGAGTAACCCAGACATTGTTTCTGGAAAGTCAAAGACCCACTGAGGTGTTACTTATTTGATGCCACAAGCCCCATAAACAAAAAATCAATTTATCCCCATTGTATTGGGGTGATGGTAGGTGTCTCAGTGGAGGATGACTCAAAACCCTGTGAAAATAAAACTCAAACTATTGGCATGGCAAGAAAACACTAGGGGTACAGTGTAAAATTTAGTGACCTTTTAAAACAGATCCCATTCCCCTTATGTCCAAATAGGGCATCTAACTCCACCACTTACATCTTAGAGTAAAAACCTTTGCACGACCTGCTGTGTTGCTTTGCCTCACGTCTTACCAGCAAATGCTGCCATTACAATAATCTACTTTCTTATGAGCAACTTTGTTTTCTCGACTGCACTGTAATCTCTGTAAACCAGACCCCTATATCAATGCCACCCTGCATTACACTGACACTCAACGGTGCTCTGGTAAAACATGAAATATAGTCTCATAAAGGTCTTATCAGCCAGACAAGTGGACCTAAGAGTTCCAGACGAGTGCGCTTAAAGGCTCATGGTGAGTTTAAAGGATTTAATGATGTCTGGCCTTAGAATAATTTTAGCTAGATGCATGCTACAAGACTCTTTGGCGAGCAATTAAACACTTAAGCTTACCCCCCAGTCTAGTTGCCAGGTAACTTAACTGATAAACATGGCGCAGATAACATCATATCACATATCACCAGATTTTCACACTATTTTATATGTTTGTGGCGGGTGGCATAATAACATTTAATCTGAATCCAAATAAGGCCTGTCTCATAAAATTGTGGTTTAAATAAACCAATGAGCAGCTGTCAAAATCCCGAGAATATGCCTAGACAGAAAAATTACAGAGCTTATTTGTTCTAACTCATCTATTTAAATCCCCATTGTAATGATCAAAAGCCTCAGCTGCCATCTCACTTAGCACACGAGGCAGCTTTCAGAAGCTGAATTCAGTGTGATTAAACAGTGGACGCAAACTCAGCTCCCGCTGTCCAACTGTTCGCTGTTTACCTGTCCTTTCAATCAAGTTTTATTCATGCGGATTTTTCCAATAATCACTAATGTTTGTTTATCCTTTGCCTTACCTCCTGCTTCTCCACTCAACAGGCACTATTCAATCAATTCACCATGAGGCAAATTATTAAAAGAAACACAATTACTACTCACCAGGGTGATGTTCTGTTGTGCTAATGGCTTGCTTTCTTCCTGTATCTCTTTATGACTGTTACAGCATAAAATCATAACAATATGGAGAGTTTTTTTTCTTTTTCAGACACCAAATAACGCACTATTCCTAAATAAAATACCAAGGCACTGGCAATGAAGTTAAAGTTACAAGCTGATATTGCAAGGTCAATGAACCCACAAATGCAGTGTTTAAATCATCCCCTGTATTGTACAATTAAGGCTGATGTACCATTCTTTGTATTGTCTTTTCTCAAGAGAAAACAAGTCCTGTAATAGCTGTAGCCTTGGGCTGCCGATATAAAACTCTGTTATCATGCTGATGAGCTGGTCAAGAATCCTTAAAGAATCCCCTAAATGAGACCTTAATCAGTTTTTAACATTGCTGAAACAGTCATGGACAAGGTATTCTAATATAAGAAGATTATAGATTAGATGGAGGTGATTAGGCAAAGTTTCCTCAACATTCATCTATTATTAAGTCAGGACACATCTGAGCGCATTATCAAACGTATACCACTTACCGAAGGAAAAAAAAAAAAAATTCACTTTTTAAAGATCATTTGTAGTCACTTGAGGCAAGACTGTTGAATAGCGGCCTCTGTGGCCACAAGTGGCAATTACAGGATAATTGCATATTTAATGTCCCTTCTTTTCCCAAGACTCTTGATTCACTTGCTTTAAAGACATCATTATTAGACAGCTTGGATAATGAGTGGTATGGGACCACAAACAGGAAAGAACAATTTTGCTGATGAGGTAATGTTTGTTTACTTCTTGTTTTACTTTTGTGATAAAAGCTACTGGTCATACCAGACCAACGCTGAGTGTTCCTTATTGATTAATTGATTATGTATTCTACTTTTCATTTGTAAGAAGAAGATTGTGTTATTTTTTCATTCAAAAGTTACACAGTCTTGCTTTAAGCCATGTTTAGGCTAGGTATGCTAATATATGATTTAAAGCAGACGCCTGAAATTGGACAAATATTTTACACATCAACACAGAATTATTGCTTAGTAAATCCAATTGTTAATGTTTGCATTATAAGTTATATGAGGCCACTGAAAAGTTCAAGCCATACTAATCTAAAAGCACAGGAGTCCATATTTTTTTGTGAGCGCTGAGTTGACACAGTGAGCAAGTCCTGACAATCTCATCAGCTCCTCAAACTGTTTGACCCAACACCAATTGGGTTTTCAATCAAACTCCTATCTACATACATGCTCTCTCCAGACTACAGTAGCAACAACTCTTTCCCTTTAATTGGAAATACTTTTGTTTGCTCAATATCTCCAGAGAAGGTGCAGGCTAAATTATTGGACTGTTTGCACCCTTTTCACGCCCTATTGTTTGAGAAACCACTGTGTAATCAGCTGCTGTGCAGATTCATTCATTTTCATTGTGTCTGTGCTCCCTAATAAGGACTCAGGTCAAAACCCACTATGCTGCAGCAGCATTTATGAAGAATTCAAAAAGGGTTATCCAAAAAAAACTAGGTCACTTTGAAGTTCCACACTTCTAAGGGACTAACAATCTACTTCGACCACACTCAAAACGACAGTTTTTCCCAAGTACACAATAGTAGACATTACAGTTTCTCTTTTGCTGGTTCCTGAGAGCACCCAGTGTTGACTAAATGCAGTCACATCAATATGAATTTCCTTCAAACATCTCAGGTGTTAAAAAGGTGAAGGAGGAAGCCAGAAGAAGAAGCCAATATATTCAGTATAATATTCGAGAAAGGCACTAGTGAAAGCTATAGAGACTTCATATTATTGATTTAATTAATGACAATGACAGAGGTGTCTGCCACATTAAATTTATATTGCACTGCTGTCAAGCCATTCAATAAGGGAAACAGTCTTCCTGCTCTCACTAACTACTGCCCAGAGCCCTTGAGCATGCTGCATGTCCCTCAACTGCTACAGTTGGAGCTGCTCAATGGCAAACAGTGTAGACTTTGCTTGTAAAAGTCAGTTCCCAGGTGTGAAAGTGTATAACTATGAATGTGAAGCAGGATGTTCCTAAAGAAAGGACAGGCTGAATGCAGAATTTCAAGTCAGTCTTGAGAATCAATGTCACAGTTTTAGCCATTCAATAGGAGACTAAGAATAATAGGGACCTGAAGGGAAAGTTTTCAAACAGTGATTGTTATGGTGTTTCTGCTGGTGGTAAAAGTGACAGAAAAGACAGTCAAGCAACAGATTTGTTAAATCTGAAACAAAGCAAAGCATGCTGTTATAATCATGGAGAATGTTGGCAAATTCATTTCCGAAGAAGAAATTCCAGCTGGAATTATTTACTGTAATTTGGTGGAGAACATGTAGCAACTCATTGGATTACACAACTAAAGAGGCCGTGATTGACGAATCAGAGTTGGAATATTTAAGTGGATGGAAACAACAATCCTCTGTACTTTCATTTTACAAACAGAGCCCCAAGTATCAGATCAAATTACACATGCTTCCTACAGTTGGCAGACCAACCTCAGGCACTACTGCACCCTTATCACCATGAATTACTGTGTTGTTGTACTGTAATGCAACTGTAAAGTGTGGACTGCATTAGGGGGGGAAAGGCATGAATGAGCCATTCCCCTTGGGCTAGAAGATTATAACCTTGCTGCTAAACCCAGGGATAATCAGAATTTTCTGTCCTGGGGTGTAGTCCGCTCGATAGAAAAGTCCTTCAAATTCTGCCAGTCTCTACCTGTAGCTATAGATAATTCAACAGAGTTGTCACAGCCCACCATAACTGCTGCCATTGATCACACAGTGGCATCTGTGTGTCTGATGTTGTGGTATGGAAGGGAAGAAGACACTTACAATTTTAATTCTTCAGTGTTTTCAATGTCAGAAAAAAATTACAGCCTACATTCTCTGACAATCTTTAAGACAAAGATGTCAGCAGGGCCCAGATATCTGGCAACAAAGGACTGAGATATTTCCCTCAGGAGTTGTTGGACACCAAAAAGGAAAATGAATATTGGATTTTGTCAGGCGGCCAGACACATGACTCAAAATGACTGCTAATTTTGCTCTGTGTTTGTTGAATATGCAAATAGGTCTTTTTTTTTGCTAAGATGTTAGCCATAACAACTTTTCTCTTGATTTTATAGCTATTGATTTTGGAATTTGTGCTTATTTTTAAATATAGTCCTTTCTGTCTGTTTGCTAAATAAATTACTATATAAATAGATAAACCTACATAAAGTTGATGCTTGCAGTAGTAGTCCAATGTTGTGATTGAAAGAGGAGTCATTTTCCCAGGTCTTGTGGTTCCTGTTACTGTTTTGCTTGTGTATTTGTGTTTTGTATATTATGCTCAGTGAGTTATGACCTTGACCCAGAGATGGTAAACTGTGGATTGAGCTAAATCTCCCTTTGCCTCGTAGGGGGGAGGAGGAGGAGCAGAGCATGCAACTGACCTGGATGCTAAACGGTGCACTAAATCTGAAATGATGTGCATTAAACATGATGACGTATCAAGAGGCACAGTGACATGCGCTGAATGAGATGGTGAGTGAGGTGACTTGGTAAAAGGAAAGACAGTGATAAGGACTGAACAGCCTTTACATGAAGGCATGAAAACAGCCATGAGGATTTTTTTTTCTCCTCAGTACAATGTCACAACAGTTAAAACTGTTTGTCGCTGGTGGTTGATTTACTCAGCATGCCTGCAAGTGACAGCTAAAACCTTGATCTTACAAGGTGAAACAGATCACATGTATGTCCCAGGAGGTCCTGATGAGTATCATAACAACACTGATGACTAGATCAATCTCAATCAATACCCATAACGAGCCTTCTTAAGGTCCTCTAATTTAATCCTTGCCTATATTCATCTTCGATGTGAACCCATAACCGCAAATTTTCTGCATTGCCACTTGATTAATGCTTAACTGCTTAACTTTTTTTCCCCCCCATCACTCTCTAAATCAGTCGCTATTGTGCCCTGTGACGCACGCACCCGCCTGAACACCTTGAATCGATAACCTTGGCTGTGTTTTAGCTAAAGTCACGGAGGCTGTAATGATGTTTAACAGCCCATTAAGGTGATTGAGACCTCCAGTATGGTGTGGGTGACACGTCAGGGTCAAGCCATGGCACTGAACACCTGAGGGAGGTCATGTTCACAGAGTTAAAATGTACTTTACATGTTAGATACATAAATAGTTTCAAGGGAGTCACTTCTTGCCCCCCTTAACTTACACTTTTTTTACAACTTATCAGGTTAGTGGGAAAGTTACATTTTTATAGAAGCTAAACAGGGAAAAGATGGGAATTTTACCTCTAATATGTGCAATTATGTATAATTGTCAGACAGATTAGGGAATCCTTTCTCTGCATACAATAAACACAAGGTGGTTAAAATGTATATTTATCATTTCATGAAAGCTCTCTTTAAAAAAGCAACATGCTCTCTGTGTTTCCCAAGCTGCAGTGCCAAACAACTCCTGCCTAAGTTTCTTTTATCCTCACTCTATTGTTTCATGACCTCGGTTGTATAAGAGGCTTGTTCTCCATTGTTTGCCTCTGCGGTGAAATTGATTAACATTGGGCTATAATTGCAGCGAAGATTTGGGGACAAACATTGGGGACCATTATTTTTCACACTGTGTGACAAAATGGAGCCGTAATTACCATCAACCGTTTCAGAAAACAAGGCGTCTAAATACAGTGAAAGTGCAGTCCATTAAATTGTACGCGCATTTGCACTTGCATGTGTAATTGATGATTACCCCTTGCTGATCAAAAGAGACTTAATGTTGCTGCAGATGGCAATAACAGAGGAGGAAGAAGAGGTGTATGTGTGTGTGGGAGTGTGTGTGCAAGGCTGCATAAAAGCCGGAGAAAGAGCATGAGAGAGCAAATGAAAGGTTAAGTGCAGCCCAAGTCCAAGTGAATATTCATGTATGTAAAGTGATATGTTTAGTACCTCTATGTGAATGAACCCTACTATTAAAGAGGTACAAATCTCCTGGCTGCCAACAGACGCTCTGTTAATATTCACTGACACAACACTTCACATGTTTTAGCAGAAATGCTCAAGAGGCAACTTCTAAAGCCTACTTTACGTGTTTACATTGTGTGATGGATGGGATTGAGTACTGCAACAATAATCTGCACTCCTCTTTACAAAATTGACCCAATTTAGGTTACACACATGCATGCTTCCCCGCATGCATGCATACAGACTGATGCACATAGGCATAATGTACTGTATATACATTAATATACACAACGCACACATTTTGAGATTACACAACGCTCAACTAATCCCACATGACATGAATACATCTGGCCGACAGGCAGATTTCACAGCCTTCAAAAGCCTCACTGACAGGGGAAACACTACACAGTACATAGACCTTGGATGTTCCACTGAGTTTCAGCAGCCAAGTAACACATAAATAGTGCCCATTTATTTCTAGTCAATAGACTGTGTGGGTCAAGACTCTGCAAAGCATAAACCAGACATTACACAACTGGGGTTTGGATTGTCAGCTAGGAGAGGAGAGGGGAGGGTTGAGTGCAGAAACGTCAAAAAAGTGCACATGCATTCCTGCGCACAAACACATGCACATATATACAAAGTCAAAGACGCTCAAGCAGTCTACTGTGCTGCTCTTTGCCTTTATGCAGGTTGACACACTCGTTTCGCTGCTTCAGGCACTGACCGCATTTCACTACTGGAAAAAAAAAAAAAAGAGGATCTCCATGGCAACAGCTTCTGCAGTTTGTAGGTTGTAACACGTGTGATGACATCATCCAGACATCATCCAACAACATGGATCAGAGACACCTGTCGATGCTTATCCTCTTACCTGTCAATCAAAACCTTGCGTGCCCGCTCAGAGAAAAAGAAACAACAGAGGAAATCCACTGCAAACAGACATCAGCCTTCTGAAATCATATGTTTACAATATGATTCACACAATGAGGCATGTAGTGTTAAATGTTATAGAGAGCTCATTTTTATATACATATTTACCATCAATAGAGACATCAAATCAATGTCAACATGTCAACTCAGTTTGGACCAGAATGATAATAATGGTTAGCATCGTGTTTTTCAAGGACAGCACTTAAAGTCCTAATTGGATAAAATGTACTCTCATACTTTTAGAGACAGTAGTGCTTTTATTTAGAGCTCCAGTAAGGAAATTCTGTCCACTAGTGGGTAGAAATATTTCCAAGCTACACAATTGCAATACCTACTTATCCATGAGAAACAGAGCAGAACATCCCATTGTGTTGTCCTCCTCAGTACCTCACATACTCAGAAGAATATTCACTGGCCCTGGCAAAACAAAATACTGAGCCAAAAGCAGCTGAAGGCTGCTTAGAGCTGGAGACATTAACAAATATTATATATCAAAAATATTTTGCTTTACGGAGCACTGAGAGCCATTGAATGATAAGATTAAAGAACCATACCTATTGTTGAGGTACAATTTAGAAAAAACGCACAGGTGACATTCCTCCTCAAACATCTAAAGTATCAAAAACTTCATGTTAATGAGGAAGTAGTAGTTGTAAATTGAAGCAGAGTAGTAAATTGGCCAAAACAGGTAAAACATCTGTAATATATCTGGTTGTACCAGAGGGATAATACCAACATGGTCGGTCCTAAAAAAGGCTCAGTCCAGATTGTTTTGTCTGAGGAAACTAAGGTCCTTTGATGTAAATAGAGCTAGTGCCCTTTCTTATTCTGTTTTTGAGGGGGGGAGCATTACAGTGGAGGACAAAGGGAGGATAAACAAGCTGATCAAAAAAGCAGGCTCTATTATTGGCTCACCTCCAGATTCCTTAGAGGTTCTTTTTAAAAAACAGAACAAGAACAAAGTTCAAGAACAAAGTTGACCAATATGAATAACAGCCCTTCAATAGAGACTTTAGTGGATTGAACAGTTCCTTTAGTGCGTGACTGCTCATGTCCCGATATTCAACAGAAAGATTGAGAAGGTCCTTTGTGCCTGCTGCAGTGAAGCATTTCAATGACATGCTAAAGTATTACGTGGCCTTTCTGATTATTATTACTGCTGGCTGTCAGGTCTTATTCTTTATTTGGCACTTTAAGGAGTTTTTATTGCTTTGTGTTTTTGTCAAACACATTACTTATCCATGTGTCCAGTGCTGTCTTTCAGACTGTTTTAACAGTTTTATCCTGGCTTTGATTGTGTTCTTTCTATCTATCTATCTATCTATCTATCTATCTATCTATCTATCTATCTATCTATCTATCTATCTACCTTCCTTCCTACCTATCTATGATCTATGATCCTGTGAATTAGCCATAAATCAACAAAAGATGCCCTGTTTGATTCAAGGTGTTTCCCAGTGTAGGAACCTGACTTCAGATGCAATCATTCCTTTCACCTGGAGGAAATCATCATTTAGCAGTACAACAGTAACGCTGAGAGAATTCACATTTCTGGTAGATGTAGAGGGTAATAGTTGTCGAATGCTACCAGAGAGTGAAAGAGAAACTATGAATGCCTGTGGGAAAGGAGCCACAAAGGCTGTTAATGATGTGATACAAACACGGGAAAGGCAACGAAAGGAAAGCAAGGGGGAGCACGGATAAAATGTTGGGAGAGTTGAGATGAGAAGAGTGAAATATGGCAGGGAGAGAAGACGGATAGAGAGATGCCACAAGCATGAACAGATGGCTGAGAAGAGAGTCAGAAAGAGTGAAAGAGTGAGGGAGTGAGAGGCAGACAGAGAGAGAGAGAGAGAGAGGGAGAGAGAGAGTGAGTGAGTGAGTAGGAGAAAAATCTGGATCAGGCTGAAAAAGACCTCGAGTTCACTTTGGGGAATGCAGTAAGTAGGACAGGCAAAAACTTAAATTCCAAAAAATGAGACCCAAAAATAACCCAAAGGAGAACAACCCACTTGAGCCTGGGAGCTATGCTAGATGGTCAGTCAAAACAGAGCTGACTCTCCTGCTTTGAAGAACCATCCTCTTTTTAGGATTCACAGTCTACCTGAGGATGAGCCCCCAAAAAGGGAACTGAAATCATAATGGTAATCTATGCAAATTCAGCTATGAGGGAAAAAATGATAAACAGGGACAGTCCTGATGCAAATTAAGTCTCCTAAAGGAGGCAGATTCATCCATATGTATGTAAAGGTAGAGTTATATCTTATACTGTATATATCACAAGACTAGAGTGCAGCTCTGAGAGTAAGCAGAACTTCCGCAGTGTTATCCGCAGGGTTATGCTGGGGAGCCTTTTTGTCTGCAAACCGGTGCTTCAGCCTTGTCTACCCAACATTTTATTGTATTCAGCCAGTAAAGGAACAGTCCTTATTCTTTCCCCCATGCTTAAGGCAAAGGCAATATACAGTAAGAGCTGGTCATTAACTCAACAATTCCTTCATATCGTTTAATTCCTGAGAACCCCATGTGAACATAAGAAATGATGTGACTCATTAAGTGGGTTGAACCAATACCATTATACTGTAATATGAAACCAACCCCCATGGCTGATATGAAGCAGGCCTGTGGCAGTCGCTATCCCTCTTCACTAAACCCTGTGCTTTTCCTATCTCCTCTGTATGTGCTCTACGCTGTTACACTACGCCATCTCTAACCCAGTGATCTCACACACCCACACACAAAGCACCCCAGGAGGTAACATGGATTGATATTCTCCACCAGACTTGGGATGAGTGCAGAGAGCCTGGCAGATTGACAGCTGTTATGTGAGCGTAGATATGCTGCATTATGCTCCCTGACAAAAATGACATGGAGATATGGAGATGCAACGCCGCTGTGTACGTAAGCAGCACTCTCAATTACTGCAGGAACCCTGCAGAACCCCGTGAACACGTACGCGCATGGACGGCACGATCCAATTTGATTCAGTGTTTACTGTTCGTGCCTTTGGGGATGTGCTGGTTCCGCCTTTCCCCCTGATGAGTCATTCACTTCTGTGGATGAAAAAATTTAAAAAATGACGTAGTGTGTGAGTATGATATGGCGTATGCCCTTGATTTGTATGCCCTCAGGAGAAGATACGGTTGTTTTAAGATGGGTTTCTTCGAGGGGAGCTCAGTGTGCAGCATGTAAAGGCTTCTATCAGATTCAGGTTCGTGTTTTACTACAAACATAAATTCAAAATTTTAGATCACTTGACCAGGCCTTTATTTGAAGCAGGCTTATATTAGAGAGGGGCCTTCATTTCTAATTTCCTCTGTTTGATAAGTATATTTGCTCATATTTTAATACAAAGTGTCCTTGTTTTCTGATCTGCTTCCGTTTGTACTGTTACATTTTTGTTACTACATTACCAGTAATCCAACATGTGGAACAATAAATCTAGAGGAACATTTTGGTAGTGCACCACTTAGCTGTAGCATTTGGGTACCATGCTTATGGATGTATGCTCATCGGCTTAGCCAAGTTACCCTGGTTACCCTGGTTACCCATGCTCATGTAGTGTCGCTGCTGTCATTATCATCAAAATATGTGCTGTTATCCCCGTGTAAAGTCGAGCCCCGGCTTTTAGTTGACTACTGTCTTTTATTTGAGGAAATACAGTATTTATGAATGGGAATAGCTCTTACCCAAGGGCAAACACTGGAGAACCAAACCTCCAGTCAAATTTTCATCCTACTATTGAATTACTGCAGAGATAACTTTTTTACTTTTACTTTTATAGCACTTGCAGTCAGTTCTGATGACAGGTCTATTCTTATGAACACAACCTAGTGACCTCAGATGAATATTGAGGTATTAAGTATAAAGGACGCGTGCGGACTGAGCTATCCGCTGTCATGCCTTCACCGCAGCACAACTTTCCACCTCAAACTCCGACAATTTTTTTCCAGCATGACTGACGTTTAGCTGACATTATTACCCACCTTTAGAAAATAAGCACTAACATTAGCTGGAAAAGGCCAAGCTCAGATGTTAACAATCATGACAACCTGTCAAAATGTGTCTGCTAGACATCCTGTCTGACAGGGAAAAATCAATACAGCATAAGCCATAACCTATTGTCAGATTCACACAAATTCTGTGAAAAAGTGGTCCTTTACTCTGTGGGTGTGTGTGTGTGTGTGAGTGAGTGTGTGTGCATGTGTGATATTTGGCATTCTCTGAATCAGCTGTCAGACATGTTGTCTTCAAGTCATGTTGGGAATATAGAAGTTGAGAAAATACGAACACTCAACAAAATAGTAGAAAATAGTAGATACTGTATGTTTAACTGAGATTTGGTGTTGATGAACATAAAAAAGAGGTATACTAGAACACACCTATGATACATACATACTGTACAACATATAACCCACATTAAATCACTGTCAGTGTGCGTGCAACCTAAATTAAGCAGCAATTATTCACACAAAACTTTACATCTACTTTTGGGTATACCTTCCAAATTCAGGCAAAAAAGTACAATGCCTTTATAATTTGGACTCACCCGTACCAAACCATGTGAAATATATGTTAGAAGATGATTGTTTACTGTGCAGGTGGTATGCACATGGACAGATTATGTGAATGTACCCTTGGGCACAGATACACAAAGGGATCCCTTCACCTGCCCGTCTCTCTTGTAGTCATTTGGCATCATTTTCAGCAACATTTTATTTGTAAGCTAACTACAACTATAACCACTGTTTGTTGAAAACTGCAGCAGAACTTCAGTATCTTGTTCATGCTGGAGATATTATACAAAATACAAATAGGGTACTATACAAAATATTATACAAACCATCAGAGGTTTGTAGGTTATATTTTTTTCTCAACTGACAAACTTATATCAACTATTTGACTTATTTTAATGTCAGCTCACTTTAGCCCAGGTATGTACTGTGCATCTGTGTGGAAGCCTCTTCTGTCTGGCACCAACTGGCACAGTTTTGAAATGCACATGCTGTAGTGTAACTTCAAACGCTAACCAATAAATCATTAAACTTTTTGAAAAATTCTACCCTTCTGGCCTTCAAATTAAATTGCCTTTCTATTGATATCTTACTGATTTACACTTTAGATTGATCCATCACTATGCTAATATCCTACTCTAAGATCCTGTGTCAACAGGAAATACAGAAGATAACACTTCATTACAACAACTGATGCCAAGAGTGATGCATGATATCATCAAGCAATATGGTTATAAGTAAATACATGTAGCATTGCTTGATTATTCTGTTTTCTATGTTGGAACCAGTCCAGCATGCAGAAATTGGATTCCATTATATTTAATGGAGTTTTCTGCACAACAGTGATAATAATGTAAACTGTATTTAATGGTGACTAATGAACTATAAGCTACAACTGAACAAACGGTGAGGGCAGAAATTTACATAAATTATTGTCTCTGTTAGTCCTGTGGCAGCCATGTACATAGCATCATCATAAAAACATAAAATGTTACAGGCATAGATATCAGCTGGCAAATCCACAGCTGTTCATAATACAGCAGCTATTGAACTGCCTCTGACATCAGGAGCAAGAGAACGGGCGACCACAAACCTGATGGCATCAAGAGGATGACTAAGGACACACACACACACAATTTACAGTTGTGGTAAGAGAAAATGATGAATGGATACAACATAACTGAATGTATTTGCTGTATCAACTAATAGAAAAGAAAGCAAAAATAACTGTGTTTGTTTACAAGTGCATCAGGTACAGTAGTGAAAGCACTAACACAACCCTCCCATGGTTCACAATCTCTCTTTCTGTGCTTCTTTACCACCTTTTACAAACATTGAAAGACGCATACAAACGCACGCACACATGCACGCACACACACACACACACACACACACACACACACACACACACACACTCTCCTTTTGCCTCCTGCTTTATTAGTTGATGAGTCATAGCTCTGGGTCTGGGACAAACCACACATACACACACACAGCTTATACAATGAAGCACCAAAGACACACCTACATGCACACACAGAATACAATCTCAAACAGACACACACACACACACACACACACACATATACAGCGGTGACTTGGCAGCACCCAACTTCGCAGCCTGGGGACTCTGAAGCTGCCTGGTGTTGATAGGTTAGTAATGTTTTTCTTTCACACGTCCAAAAAAACCAAAGTGCACTAAATATCAGCGCCACCTGCTTCTTCCATGAAATGGGCTAATTAGGTTTATCCTGGGAGAACCTTATCTATCTACATTGCCTACCACTGACTGGAGTTACTGTATTGATCAATATTAGGGGGTAGACCTAATATTTTGAAACTAAAATGTCATGGAAAAATACATTTCCCCACTGTCATTAACACAATCAAAGCTTTTCCTCAGTGATGCTTTTCTTCTAGAAGTTATTTATTTATGATACTTTGATGTCACTTTGAATGTATAATCTGTTTGTCTGTATAAAAGCAAGACCACAGTAAATGAGCTCAGCCAATTTCCACTTCTGCTGGCCAAATAAACTCAAGATGTTTGTTGGTGTAACTTTTATGCTTTTTGGTAACATTCCACAAGGCACTTTTGCACACCCCAAGTGGAAAAGAGAGATAAATGTTTCAATTTCTGAAAGTTGGAAGGACCTCTTTGCCCAGAAAATATGCATGTGATGTCAGGAGGATGCCCAAATCTTAAATTTACTCTTCTTAGTGGCTGTCAGGGGAGGAAATGGTGAAGAAGAAAAAAGCCTTTGTCAGCATGTTGAGCCACAGTTCTGGAAAGTTTGGGTTTTTCTGGAATATCGCTCTTTGACTGCTGGTTGAGGACAACGTTTTGTATTTTGGTTCTGTCAGATTGTGTGTGTGGACATTTCCTGACAACGCCCACACTTAACAGCCAAATCTTGATCCAAATAGGCTACAGGAGCAAATTTATGACATCTCAGCAAGCGCACAGAGTCACTCAGGCAATCAGAGTAACTGGTTATGAGTGGAGGCAGTGGATCTGGATGATAACCTTCAGGAATAATGTGCACAAATGTCCTGGAAGTAATGATTAAGGCTACACACGGAGATGTTCTCCTTGTATCATTACTTATCTGAATATCATAAGCGTCATAGAAGGGGAGGGAGAAGAAGATGTAAAAAAAAAAAAAGAAGAGACAGACTGAAAAAGTGAGAGACAAACAAATGAAGAAGTAGGGAAGAGACAGACTGAGCTTTTCCTGTTTGTTTGCACAACTATCCTTCTGCTTGTTTTTATGCATCTGTGCTGCTGTGATTCTACTTGCAAGGATGTGATCGTTTCTCAGTCATAAAAAACAAAAATCACACAACCAAAGCAGTGTTTTCTCTATATTCATTCTAGTGGTGCTGCTAAAATTTCACACGATCATTAATATCAATGGGCTACTAATGATTTTCACTCACGCGCTATGGGAGCATGATAACACCCTACGTTACTGTGGAATTATTTTGAGTCATTGAGTAGTGCATTAAATCCCAGAATCCTCCCTCTCCCCATTCTTCAAAGGACATCTGTGTGAAAGGCACTGTTATAAGAGTAGCGTAGCTGCTTTAAGGAATAGAGCAGTACATAATGTGTGTGCGTAGCGAGTGTGTGGTTGAGCAAGCGGCAGAAAAGAGACAGTGAATGCGATCGGAGCAGAGGAAAAGGTTAGCAGTAAGTTGTCAAGATGGCTGTAAATGTACAGCACAGACTACAGTGTTTCAGTTAATAAATGCTGCAGCTTCTCAAGACCAAGAAAAGTCTTGTGGTTGTTTCGCAATTGCTGTAAAAGTGAAGGGAATTAGCTCCAAAGTTAGCGACAATGGGTTAGCCTGACCTGACCAGGCTCACTTAAGATGGACTGACCTTCAAGTGGACCAGCTATTTTCATTTTAGTGTCAATCTGCTACTCCTGAACAGAGAACAGAGAAATGTCTGGCTGCTGAGTCTCTCCCAAGTCCACCTTCCCCAAAAGCAGTCCACCTAAGTGAAACACTGCAAAGTGTGCCAAAAAGGGTGAATGAAATGTAAATTGATCCTTTGCAGCACAGCGTTTAAAGCAGCCAATCAGGACTGAAAATTGGCAGCTTTTGCCCAGTGTGTCTGAGAAGCAGCAAATACCAATCTTATGGAGACTTCACCATGACAACAACCTTTTACCTAACCTTAACCAAGTAGTTTTATTTGCCTAATCATAACCATACTGCCTTAAAGGAGATTAGAGGTCACATGGCTCCATGTGGTTTGTGCCACTATGTTTCCTATGTCTGAGGGAAACTGATGGGAAAGGAATAAGAAAGGAGTTCAACTGATTCCAACAAGACCTCCTATGTTTCCTTGAGTATTTTTACATTTTAGAGGCCCAATGTAGTCATGTCAAGAACAATTAAACTGAAAAAATGAAGAAATGAAAGAAAATCCTGAAAAAAATCTGTCGATGCCTTTCCACTCATCAAACCACCAGCTGCAACTAATGGACCAGGGACCCACCGATGCACAGATCCTCCAAAAAACACTTTGTCTTAGCTATGCTGCTGCCATAATTGAAATCAATATCAATACTGTGTCACTACATGGAAGGATGCTCAATATCTTCTATCTGGATGGGGTTGGCAGGGACAATGAATAATCTGGTATGTGTTTGCAAGAGAAGAGACGGAGGCCTCCATGTTATGGTTAGCCTGAGTCTCAGAGATTAAACCTGAGCGCTGCCAAGACGACTGGCACAGTAGCTGTGGTTTCTCTCACGAGGAACCAGGAGAATAAATGAAACCTTTTCACAATAAACATTTTTGGGCACTTTAGTTTCATTGTTTGGAACATTTTGGTACCTTCCAAAAGCAATATTTTGAACTGGGTAGCAGCAATTGAGAATTTCATATTGGCAAGTGCATCTCATGACTCGCCCAGAATGCACAGGGAAGCACTGCACAATATGTGCTAATTATTACAAATTTCCCGAGGAGGTAGTGTGTTCACAGTTGAAAAATGATTAAATTAAATATACCTAACAACGTGCAGACCAAAATTGCTTGATTTTTGCATGAGTGTAGCATTGATGGAATCTGTTCTCCCACAATGCAACAGAACAGAAATGTAGGAGCTGAATTGCCTATAGCTGATAAAAATGAAAATTAACTGCGGAGGATGGGCCAATGGCTCTAGGGTCGTCTCAGAAAATAAACAAAAAACAATAAATTACACATTATATGAACTCATTTAGAATATAATTATTTTTTATGTTACTATTTTGGTTACTAAAGGCCAAGCAGTGCTACTATATAACATGGTGTTCAGATATGGTGATAATTTGGTGTAAGAACATAGTGAATATGAATGAATGACTATATTAGCCTATAGGGGACATTAGACATATTCATATGCATGTATATAAAAATTGAAAAAATTAATGTAAGTAGGACGAAATATCTGAATTCCTGCAGCTGGTAAGAACATGGTGTAATATGGAATTAACTGTGCACACACACACAGAGGACACGATAATTACTAAAAACACTAATCAGTGCAAGAAATGTCGTCATGTTGCATAATAGCTGCAGAGATGACATGGTATGAGGGCATGCAACACTCTCTATTCTTTTATTTCTGCTCTATTTTATTCTATTCTATTCCAGTCTGTGGAGAGGTCAGAGCCTATCCGAGCGTGTCATAATCCCTCCCACTGCTGAGGAAAAAATGTTGCTTCTTTACGCAAGGTATAGAGACAAGGTGTTGCCTGACTCATAGTGGTTATGAGACAAATATCTGCAACATTTCATCTTACACATTGTTATTCCCTGTAGCACGACCGCCCACTGACCAAACAGGACCAAAACTGTAGATACAATGGACCAACACAAAGCAGGCGAATACTGTATCTGTGTAGAAAGACAAATCAAACCATATCAGATTGTCTGTGAAGATTCTAAGTCATCCAAGAGGTTATCCGGTGGTGGGGGGGGGGGATATTTAACCGTGGTTCGTTAGTGCTCCTGGCTGGTGTAACAACAGTCGTTAAGAGTTGTTGAAATCACCTGAGGCAAAGTATAAATGGCAGCCGTTGGACTTGTCACATGAGACAAAATGTGAATGGTTGTTAAATCTCCTGGGAAGGGATGAAAGGACAGCATTGTACATGGGGCATAAGTGATGTTGTTGACCCTCTCCCTCTGTTGAGGGATGGTTTCTCTACTTTGACAAAGATAGCCTCCTTCACTCCTCTTTGAAACCATCTGTCCTCCCTCTCCAAAAATATACACGTTGTTGTCCTCGAAAGAGTGTCCCTTCTCTTTCAGGTGCAGGTGAACTGCTGAGTCTTGACCTGAGGACTCCAACGACGTTGGAGTTGTCGTTCCAACAGCTAAGTGATATCAATGACCTTGATAACGACCCCACAGAGGTTAAATACCTGGGACTCTCTGCAAGTCAGTTCGCAATGAAGAAGTCCCTTGGATGAGAGGCTAAATGTCTTCGAGTATCTACAACCAAGTCCAGCTACGCTCAATTCAACCCTCCTTGGATAACCATATCAGACTGATTTAGCAAATACAACTCCCCTCAGGTGACACTGTGTGTGTTAAAAGCTGCAGAACACCTATGTGTGAATTAGTGGCCATTTGTGCCAATGTTGAGAATTAGCTCATGTTTCCGCTTCTCTTAAAAATACTGCATTTTGTGCAGCAGCTGTATAATGACATCATAGATATGTGCTCTCATGTGTTCTTATGTGTGACTTGCCAAAGTTTTCTGCTACAGTCATATCCCTCCCCTCCTGACCATCGTCCTGGCCCTCTAAGCTCTCTGGCTAGACATCAGACACCACTCTCTCTCTGTCTTACACACACAAACACACACACACATACAATAACACACACACACACACACACACACACACACACACACACACACACACACACACACACACACACACACACACACACAATCAGAAGTTGGCCCAAAAGCCCAATGTGAGACCAAAGACAGCGCAGGGGGAGCATCGTCCAACCAAGGTCACGCTCCGGGCGGAGAGGAGACACTGTCATCTCTGTCCAACCTGGATACACAGTCACATAAACGCAGCCAGAAGGAAACCAATATGGCCACCTGTTTGGCTGGAAATACAGCGAGGGCAATTAGTTCAACCAGGCAACACACATGCACCTCCAAAAGAATGCTGATGAAGGGAAAGTTTGCAGGGTCTGCATTTTGGCTGTAGAACCGGCTGATAAATTCTTGAAAAATAAAAATGCAAGCTACTCTCTTAACATTCATGAACAATGCTCAACAAAATGTAGGCTTTAAGTAAAACTTTACAGAAAAAAGGCATCAAATAACCTAAGAAATTAGACTGAAAAGGATTTTATTTGAGTCACCAGAGCAAATTAATGTCTCTTTCTCCTGCTAGCAGTGGGAGTTTTTGAATAGTGGCTCACAAAAGAGCAAGGTGACACTGCTGTGTTGAGGTTAAACTGAAGGGTAATCTAATGGATGTAAAAATCACTGTGCTTAACTGCCACACTAGAAGGTGCGTTTAAATTTAAAGCTCTGGCTCTGAGGCACCAAGCTGTCACACGGTGCCGAATGAGCCGCCGAGCAAGTTCTCCTGCTGTTGGTAATCCATAGGTTGGTGTTTGAATGAAGTTGACTCTCAGATGTGGTGTATCACTGCTACATTGCAGAAGCTACTGATACATGACAATACTGGAAGGAGCATGAAGAAAATAGAGACAAGGCAGTATATGTGTGCATGTGTGGAGGAGGAGGGTTTTCAATTTAAAATTCAAGCTGATGATTGAGCAAAAATTGGATGGGAACTGCACAGACTGCACTCTGTTAGTACATGTGCTGTGGAAGCACTGGAGACATGAGTCAGAGAAAGGCTAAATAAAGCAAATCCAATGATAACCCCCAAAACTTGTGGCTTTAAAGTTACACTGAGCTGAAACAAACCCAAGAGAAAAAGAGTAACAATCACAGAGGAAGCCCCTACAGGGATTGTTGCACTGAAACATAAGATTCTACAAACTCCTGCTGCAGCTTTGACAGTGTAGTGTATTCACAGCTGTCTTATATCTTAAACTGTAACTTACTGCATAGACTGCCTCAACTACAAAAACTTGTGCAATAATGCTGTAGTGTATGTAAAGGAGTTTTTATTGCGACGTTTGCCAAGAAATACATCCAGATGATGTTGAGGATCTTACTACATATCATCATTGTAATGTTGAAACAACCATATGGTAGCAACAAAGTGTAGATGTCTAAAAAACACAGCTCATCACAGCTTACTAGATTCTCAGATTCTCAAGTCAGACAGGCAGAGGAAACAAATAAAGAACAAATGTTTCATTCGGTTTTGTATTTCATCTCATTACAATTTAAGAAATCATGGATTGTAAGTTTGTTAATTGATATGCTAGCAAGTTGCTCAATATGCACACTCATCCTGTATTTGGAAAGCTTTTCCTATTTGTGTTATCATCATGATCAATTTCACACTACTGTCGTCAGACCAAATAACATCTACATCGACTACCTTCATCCATCAGAGGGGGTTGATTGTTTACCATAATCAATCCACCAATCCATGCTTTCACTGTCAGTGAAAGTGCATTCAGTGCGACTATACTACCGTAGTAATGGTGCTAGACAGTGCAACATAAATCATATGGCACATTAGTCTACAGCCAAAAAAGGCAAAATCACTCTCTAGTGTTCATCAAGTTTCCTCCTCAGTTATCTCCATTACTTGAGTTGTACTTTAGATGTTTCATGAGCAGCCTGTTCTTGTGACAGTGGGTTGGTAGCCCCCTTCAAAGGGCTTCATAATCTATTGAAACAATAAAGAATGCTAAAGAATACAAGCTTCCTGAGTACCTACATGTGAATGCATTGCAGGGACATTTTCAGCCATTAAACATAAAAATAGAAAACAACAAACCAGATTTTCTGTAAACTACATGCCAAACCCCAATTGATGATTAATAGGTCTACCCAGAAACAGAAGCCGGGAAGCATTACTCGCACAGACCATCTTAATACTCAAGTGCCTTGGCCAGTTCTTTATGCTGTTTTCTGCTAAGGAGAGCAAATGCCTTCAGCCATTTTTCCTCTTAGTTTGCCGAGACAGGTACAAGGGTGGAAGTCACTGACAGGAAGCAGAGTGGGGGAATGGTCAATGTGGGACGATAGCTTGACTTTTGAGGTCAGGCATGATCTGTAATGTGATCACGGTATCAGCCCTACGGTCACGCTCTGGTGAATTTTCTCAAGTATGGGTAAAATTAGCCTCCTTTGGTCCATTGGGCTGATC
This sequence comes from Thunnus albacares, assembly GCF_914725855.1. Taxonomy (NCBI): domain Eukaryota; kingdom Metazoa; phylum Chordata; class Actinopteri; order Scombriformes; family Scombridae; genus Thunnus; species Thunnus albacares. Next base: position 8,041,364 of record NC_058129.1, on the reverse strand, counting down.
AGGTCTTGCACAGACTGTCCCTCTCATTACCACACTTATGTACTGTAAAACACTAATGGGAGCATCCCTTCGCCCAGAATCCCTTCCAGTCACCACCAGCAAACCCTCCCCTCTAATATGACAGTCACGATTTATGTCTCCACGCTGCAGGGCATATTAACCATTTGGGACAGTGTGCCGTCTTGTATCCACTTTCATCTGTAATAACCCAAGGTAAGACACCGTCATATTTCATCCACTCTGTGAATCTTAAATGATCTCGCTCACTTTTTCTCCCTTGTTCCGACTCTTTGCCCGAACTCCCCCTACCTTCATTTCTCTCTCATTCTCTTCCCTCCTCTCTCTTCATTTTTATCTCACTCTGTCTTCCCCTCCCTCCAGGGCCTTGACTCATCTGGAGACTTGCCAGGAATGCAGATAGGATCACTCGCAGATATACAATAACTTGAGGGGAATAAATATGCCCTAATTGAGAGAAATGATGTAATATTGATCCCAGGGCCTCTGAACCTTTGGCATCGATGGAGCGTTCTGCCGAGCTTGTGACATTTAGAGGGATGGCTGGTGTGTATGTGAGAGCGAGTGTGTGTGATGTTGGGGATAGGTGTTGCTGAGGCTGTGCTGTGTGAGACTTTCTTTCTCTTTGTGAAACTAAAATGTATCTCATGGTTTAATGAGAACTTAAAAGCATGAGACTACCCAAGTGTGAGCTAGAAAATGATGTTTCCTTGCTTGCAGAATATACCAAATATAACACCAAGCTGCTGCATTGTACTGAGTGATGCTTTGAAGATGCATTTAATTGAGTGGGAAAATATCAGCATGTGCCGTCTGTGCCTGTGCCATAAAGGGTGTTGAGAAGAACCTCTCGCTTCAGTGGCTTTAACACTCAAGTCTAGTTCCAGTCTGCCTTTAAGTGAAAACAACGGCAAGCGGCCACATCCAAGACAAGCTGTGTGTTGGTTCAAATATTTTATCTTTTCATTTTGAAGTTATATATGTATTATGTTAATTAAGTCCAGAATTTCTAATCCTAGTCCTCAGATACAAACATAAACTTGACTGAACCTTAGCGTGCTTCCATACCTAACGTGATTGGTGAATAGTTTAAACAAACTCTGGTATGATTGCCCATTTGGTTTGTTTAGGCTGGTGTGAAAGCTGTCAATCAAACTCTGATGTAGTTTATTTGTGGTGTGAAAAGCAAAGCAGACCAACCACAGAATTTTATGATAGTAATAGCAGATTTTAGAATAATTTCAAAAGCTAAATTAAATCCATCTGATGATCCGTGAACCATAAAACGATTCCCAGGACTGTATAAGCAATGCACATATTTATGCAAGGTTACTTGCTTACTACAGTAACACATATACGCATCAGTACACGAGTACAGGGAATCTGTGAAAAGGGAAGTGAACCGAACTACAGGTGTGAAAGCAACCTACAGCACTCACCATTTTCCACCTTACACTTAAGCCTAAATTATACTACCTGCATCCATGTAAGGGGATCTGTGAAGGTCTGTGTGATGTAAATTTCATCATCTGTCAATTCAATTGATTATTTTTCTTTTTTATTTCTTTTAATGAGAAACTTTGCCAATTTTCAACCAGCATTGTATCATTACAATGTGGGTAGTATATGCAAATGAACAATGTTTAACTTCCCTCCATGTTGCATGCACCCAGAGCTCACTGCTCATTTGCCAGCAAAAGTTCGCCAGATGACGTAAAGTGCGTATTGTAAAAGAAAATAAGCCTTAGTAAAGAGATGTAACGCTGCTCAGTCTTTGCTAACTGGCTACTCGGCTGGTCACTGGTAGCTCATTGGATGAGACGTGCAATGCATTCTGGTTGTTGTAGGATTCCCCTTTAAGAGCAGTATGGGGAATCTACAGCCTTTTTCTCAGTTTTCTTTCTTTTCAAAAATAATTGCACATTTCTACATAGGTGACCTAGTTTTAGAGATCATCATATTCACAGCAGTGAATTACTTCTTCAAAATTAGTTCAATCCTTTCAATCTGAATTTTAATGTTTTGTGCTGCATTTCCTTTTATGTTTTTAATGCATTATGTAAATTATTTGTCTGTGTTTGAAATGTGCTATGTAAATAAACTTACCTAAATTTAAAAAAAAAAAAAAAAAAAGGTCAGAGTTGGCAGGTGTCATCTGAGGGCAATATGTTACACGTGAGAAAAACAAAACCGAAAAATCAATAAACCTTCATGTGATCATTATGACTTGCTGACCGTTTACATTCTTGGTATTTACCATGACCATGATCTATCACACATGTCTACTGGTCTGTGGCATGGTGTGCCTTCATCTCACAGCAGATTGTCAGTAGGACATCCAAGACATCAATGTTAATCGTTAAATATTGAAAATGGTGCTTGAATCAATACTAGAAGATCCCAAACAGCACACCATCAGAGGATCAAATCAATACAGCTACAGGAAGAAATCTGTTCCAAGATAATGGCATGATCAACATTCATGGATTGATAAAGTCAAGTAAAGGTTACACATTTCAAAACCATCTGTTGGACTGATTTCAACCATATTCTCTCAGTGTGGTGATAGTTGACATTTGTGTGCTGTCTAAGTACAATTCATCATTTCTTCCTAATGGTGTTCTGTTTGTACAAAAGATGTAAAAACACAGAAGCAGAAACTTACAGAAAGATCCGAATTTGTTCAGTCTCTATTTTTGTTTCGAAGCTTGATGCAAGGGTTTCATTGTCAGTTTAAAGGGAATTGGAGTCTTAAAACAACTTGACCTGTGCTAGAATAGCAGTACTTTAATGTGGCTAATCTCATCATTACCAGAGGACTGTATTTAATGTAGCTGCTGACTCCAAGTCAATTCAGCATAATAATGGTGTTGTTCCAACTAAGGTATCTTCTGTTCATATCATTAGACAATGTAACTCCTGAAGACCAACTTCCAGTTTACACTGTTATTATTATTCACCAACCAATAAATGAGGAAGCTCAACCTCTGAGAGCAGTGCAGATTGTCAGATTGTTATGGTGAAGCTGAGTAGAACAAAGGGATTTTCACAATGAGCCTTTCTAAGAGGAAGTGATACTGATTTTCAATGTAATTAAAAGAGTGCCTTTGGTACACTTGGTTGTGGTTAGAAATTTATATGCTGAAACTTCATATCCACATATTTGTTAGGATGTGTAAACTGCTAAAAAATACAAGTATCATGTTATTACAAATACTACGCATAATCTGTACAAAGGAGAATGATGGTTGAGGTCAAGGCTTTGTGTTGTTTATGAACTTGGCTTCGTGCATGAGGGCATTGTCATGTTGAAACAGAGGTGGGCCATTCCCAAACTGTTGCTACAAAGTTGGAAGCATGTGGTTGTCTAAAATATTATAGTATGCTGTGGCATTAAGATTTCCCTTCATTGGAACTAGAGGTATATTTGAAGAGAACGCAAAGTGAATTTTAGATGCAGCTCAACTGCATACAATGTCAATGGAAAGACGGGATGGGTTTGAACAGACCCAAATCGCCCTAGGAGAACCATTTTGCTATTCCTTGATTTAGTAATGTACATCAAGAGGCCAACCCAAACCATGAAAAACAGCCCTAGACTATAAGTACACTAATGCATGTGGACAGGGGTTTCCATATAGAGACAGAGTGCAATGCATCATACTCTAAAACCCATGTCCACCCGCAGGGAAAACAATGCGATAACAAAATGCCTGTAGCAAGCTAAAAACATTAAATTTCAGCATGTCAAAGGATTATTTCACCACCATATGTCTACCAGAGAGAAAAGCTAGTTTATAGCATATGCTGAAACCTATAACAGTGTATATGCTAAGATGCATACATATGAATGTAAGGGCTGACAACATCTACAGTTGAGATACCACAACTGTATAGCAAACTCCACCACATAACAGCCTTTTCACTGCTGATGTGGCGAGCACAGGTTGTAAACATAGGTGGGAAAATGACATGCACAGACATGCAATCATTTCAGATTCAGGCTCTTTTTACAGTTAGCATTTCAGCTGAAGGCAGGTTAACTATTCTGTTATTTAAACATCTCTTACAAACACTGCATACCTTTCAGTTAAACAGCTGTTCTGTTTTTACTTTCACGGAGGTCACTACCTTTGGCCACTAATTTCTGGCATAGTTTGTATTTTTATTGTACCTCCATGAATAACTGGCAACAATTGGCTGTTTTTTATATTTCTAATACGAGTACAACTTAGTGTTATTAGATAACCCGTAGTAGTAATTCAATGGTACACATCATATTTTTGTGTCAATCTAAAAGCATCTTCTTAGACTTTTTAAAACATTTTTTTACAAACACTCAAAGGTCATAAAGTTGCATAGTGAGAAATCCATTGTAGGAAATGCAGAGATACATATTTTAGGCATATGCAGCAGCCTGAATGGAGTAAAAGGATGTGTTTTGCGGTACTGTAAAGGTGTATCAGTGATCTTTGACCCTTTCCTGTGTTCACAATTTGTTGCTGAGTTACTGCCCATCTTTGACAGTAAACAACACATTTACTGTAAGGGCTCCCAAAAGGCATTGTAAGAAACCAAGCGAATGACTAACTGAAGTATGAGAAGACAAGGCAGTTTGGGGAAAATGTGAATACACCAATTCAAGAATGAATTCAATTATTTTGGCACAAACAACTCTTGGGATGCACTGAATATAACAGATTGATGATGCATAACAGCATCCAAAGCTAGATAGCCTCCTCAAGTAAAGCATTCAAGTGAATTTCTGAGAAATTTAACAAAGAAGATCAGACACCATTACCTTGTTTTCTCTCCACTGCAATTTCTGAAATCTCGCTGCAGTGTCCCAATGTCAAGCGTCAGGGGATGAAGGGTGATATCTTGAGGAAGGATGCAGTTGAAAATCCTTGAAGTTTTAATAGCCAATCAAGATCACAGGGGAACTCTCTATTTCCAGAATGAACATCACAAATCGAGTGCCGCAATGGTCGCAAATTCAATCTAAACTGAAATCAAATGTCAAGATAAGTAGGCAAGTAAGGCCACAAGTGATATGCCAGCTTTGCATCGAAAACAGCATTGGAACAAATCAAACCTGACAGCAGCAGAATAAAGGTTAAAGGTTTGTGTCTGGAAGTTGGTTTGACTCCTTGGTTGGGTTGTGTTCAAGAACACAGAAGTGACAAAAGCAATTTATCGTACATTCATTCAACAGGCGAAACTCAAACATGTTCGTGCATTACAGAAATTAATCACCCCGTTGTCAAAGTGTTTAGTGTTTACAAATCATACACATTAGCAGTCTTCTTGAAACAGACTTACACTGCAGTTAGTCTGCTTGGCTAGACTGCAGTCAATTATTCTACATCTGCACAAGACAGAGTGAAAGCAGTGTGCATTGAACTGTCAGACTGAATTACAGAGCCAAACTGTATCTGATCTGCCACATAGAGAAAGTAGTGGAAAGACATGCCCACCAGGGCCTGAGAAGAGCATTTACACAACATGTTTTAATCAAGCATTTTAAATTTAATCAATTATAACTGAGGAACCACATCCATTAGGAGACAAAAAAAGGCAGCGGGCCACAGACGAATAATGCATGCTGATTAATTGGGGCCCCCCATTTACAGATCCCGCTGTTCTCTCCGTTCATCCCCTGAGTTCCACAACAAGAGCTTGAAAAGTGTCTCTCCACGTTTGCCTTTCCCGCTTTCTCCCTCTCACCTGCCTAATTAACTGTCAGCTGAAGCCATTTATGCCTCTATATTTCGCGGGGAAATGAATATTAAAATTCTGCCAAAACTGCCACAACCTTGAAAAGATATGTTGGGTTTGACTGGGCTCTCTGCATACTCTTGTGGATGACAAGAGTATGCTAGCCCAACACTGAGAGGAAGTGATAGGGGTTTGTACAGGCAGAGAATCAAATAGTCTTTCATATATTATGTACACAGAGCTGCTGACTCTGTGTAGAATATCAATGGGGGCAGAGGTGGTGGAAGGAGCATCAGAAAACACAGGTTTCCTTCTAATCCTCATCCAGTGACAATCAAAATCAAAGATGAAAATTCAATTTGACACAGTTTACCAATTCTAAAATTAAAAAATATATATATATACACAGTAAAAAGGACATTAAAAAAATAATCAACCCCTAAAACAAGAAAACCAGCACATCCTGTATCTTTTCATTGGACCATTATTGCCTGTTCTCACAGCTATCAGGTAATGGATTATGAAAATCACCATCATCCACTATGAAACACTTAATCAGATGAAAAAAGCCAGAGAGGCTTTTATCCGTCATCAATTTGGAGCTACAATGATTTGCGCCTATTTTCTGATTGCCACCTTTTACCTCTGCAAGCCAGTTGTGTTCATCGCCCATGACAAATTTACTTCAAAGGAAGCCTCCATCATGACCCATTTTCCCTTCCACCAACAGCTGAGCTTTTGCCCAATAAGGCACAAAGCAGGAATTTTCCCATGAGCCCCTGTGCATCAAAAGCTGGTAAGGCAAACGAAAGACTACTGTTCAGAGGCAGCCACATGAGGCAGAATTGGAGGCAATCATTTGAAGTAATGCTAACATTATACATTTGAGGATAATGTGTGAAGGGAGATTATGTATGGTTTCTCAAAAGTACCACTTCGATTCATTACTGACTCATTACAGCTGAACAAACACAAGCTGCATCCATGTTGCACAAGATAACCAAGATAAATGTGATGAGTGTAAATACAGTGGAACTCTGAGAGGCATTTCAGAGGACAGGAGGAGAAAAAGCAGCAGACACGGCTTTCATACCCGCTGAATCACTTTCTTTTTCATACACAGATGTGATGAATGACTCATCTTGTTTTTCTTCTATCATGATAAAAAACTCAAGGTCCGTTCGCAAAAGGGCACAGAAAGAGAAGAGACGTAATCAAAAATCTTGTACCAACACTAATCTGTACAGAAACGCAACACAATTGAAACTTGGAGGAAAGTATTGTAGATCAATGCAGCTAAATTGTTCAAAACATTGACATGCTATCAATTATAAGGTGTGGTGAATATTTGCACAGGCCACTTTAAAGGATCAGTTCACTCAAATTACATATAAATTCTCACTAACCTCTAGTTGTATCTAGCCATGCAGGCTACATTTGGTTTTATTTGCCCAGATTTATTCTGAGATTTCTGCCTCAACCCCAACACATGGAAGTGAATGGATCTTCATTTGTGGTGCTCACAGTGATATAAAATGACACTTAAAAAAATTCAACAGCAGTGTGTCTTTCCGGAAACTATTTCCAGATTAGGCTGAATAATTCAGAGACCACAGAATATAAGTTAGAACATTATATTTGTCAGCACCACAAATGAACTTCCATTTAGCTCCACTGGATTGGGGTGGGGGCAGAAATATCAGAGACGGATATATTGAAACCTGGGCACATGAAACATAAACTATCTGCATGGGTGGACACAACTATAGTTTTTTTTTAAAGTGATATTGGTCATATTTCTAAGTTAGTCTGAGATAATCAACAGTTGTTTGTAAGGGCTTTATCAAATAGCATTTGCAAAAACTGTCTGTGAGTTGTTACACACTGCTTAGGTGTCAAATACTTGGTGTATTACGTATTAAAATGCTTAAAATTTTCAAGCACAAGCCAGTATTCAAATAGCTGTCAGAGTTAATTAAAGACTGATCCTTGATAAACCTGTATAGCATACATTGTAAATTCAGCAATAATTCCATTAGTACAACAAAGCTATGTCATTGTCATCAATCCTCTGCTCTGAGTCTCTCTATTTAACGGAAATACTATTTATTTTATCTTATTTTTTCTTTCTTTGCTTCTTTGCTACTTTGCTGTTCTTTTGTTCTATTGTCAAATAAACTCAACACTTCCTGCAGATGTTTCACGTTAAATCCTTGACAAGAAAGGGTCAGACTGTGTAACTTGAGCAGCTTGATGTCTTTTTTGCAAAAAATATTTGTGCAGGAAGTGTGAGTCATTTAACAACAATGGAAAAAACAGTAAAGTAGAAGCAATTGGAACTTATTAGTGCATGAAAACAGTATTTCTTTTAAAAAGAGAAACTAGGAGCAGCAGCATGGTGAGTATGACATGATTATGCTTCTGAACTCACAATTAATGCTGATTCTATCAAGACAGGTAAACATGGAGGAAGTGTTGAGTTTGCATTAACAGCAAGCAGCATCAACAACAAATTAAAATGAGAACAGATCAAAAAATTGATATAAAATACCGTAGACCCTGGGAATAACACTGGGAAAATTAGGACTAGAGCCCTGTCTCGTATATAAACCTGTGTCAAATTAAAGCCTGTTTCTCTCTACAGTTGTGCTAAATAAAGGATTTATTGTAGTTAACAGAAGACCATTAGAATTATTTGGTAATACCATTTAACCACCATACAGTATATGCACAGCGATAGAAATTGATATTTTTCATCTCAAACAAAACCACAGTTAAGTAGAACGGGACCTACTTTTTGGGAATTGGCTTTGATGGACTAATCTAAAAATCTGAAACAATGCCATTGTGACAAGCAGGCATATGCCACGAATATGACACCACACGCGCCATCGACGGAGAGAAAATAAGCCGTCAATGAGAGAATGAAACATGTTTCCTTACCTATTGCCATTTCTATGACGCTCATTTGGCTCTCTGAAGGGAAAAGGATTTTTGGCGGCTTGTCTGTCAGGGGAGCTGTGAAAAGACAAACAGAGAAAAAGAAACAGCACATTAAATTCTACATCTTTCTCCCTCATGGACAGTGGGAGTATGATTTATTCATTAAATACCACAATAAAGGCTGCATTCAAAAGGGAACAAATACATGGAAATATAATATTTAAAGAGTGGACAGAGAAAAAAGGGATGAATTACTATGACTCGAAATTACCCATTCAAAGCTTTAAACATCAATGCACATACTTTCAAAGCAGCAGCTGCTTCAATAATAGTGCTATTTGTTCCTTGTAAAAATGAGTGTGTAAGTGATGATATGGCTTTGACACTGACTGCAATACAAACTGTGCTGTATATACAGTGACTATGTAGCTGGTTAACCAGTTCTAAGTCTACAGTATACCCTAAGGTAAAAACCATTTACAGCTGAAGGTTAAGAGCTGCTGCAGGAGATGTTTAAACTGCAGTTTTTGCAGCTACAAAAAGTGATTTCCTTTAAGTACCAGTGTCTACTAGCATAATAAAAAAATAATAATGATAACGTTTTTCAAGCAATGTGATATAAATTTTAAAAATTTCAGCCATGAGTGAATTGCTGATTTAAAAGTGTAGCAAGGATCCATGAGAACAGCCTTCGTCCCAACTCCCTTCGAAATACACCAACTCCAATTAGACAGCTGCTGAGTAACAAAAGATGTGCACTTAGAGGCTCCTCATTATAATGATTCCCTAATTGGTTCTAGTCTTCAAAGTGGCATCAGAGAGGTTTTCTTTCTCTGCACGCTTGGAAAATACTCAGAGGGATGAGGCTTGTTTCAGTACAAATGACTTGTGGTTTGACTGGAGCAGTGATCGTTGAGCTGAACCTGCAGAAATGAGCTGGGTTTTAGCGAAAGGAGCGACAGACAGGAAGAGAAGTTTTCCAGGTTCACACTGAACTGTATCATCCAGACTTCAGTTCTCTAGTGATGTAACTCAACACAGTGGGGAGTGTTTGCTGCAGACTTGTTTTGCTGACAAAGCCTTCCTGTATCATCCCAACAACTGTTTCTTTGAGGTAACTGTGCAGACTAGTCTTCCTTTTATATATTTCTTATTAGCATTAAAATCTCATTTGACCTCCATGATGGTGTGACACACATTTAAACAGATTTATGATGCAACTAACCCTTTAAATTCACCTTTTGACAACTGGCCTGGACTCTGTAGGCAAGATTCTGATGATTTTTAATAACTATTTTGGCCTTTATTGCTGTTTCCAGGATAGAAAAAAAGATTTACATAATAACTTTTTTACATCTTTAAGATCCAGACTCATTCATGTATCAATTAATCTTTGCGAGGAATACATGTGGTAGAGTTAATCCTCCAAACTAAATGACAAAGTTGGGTGCCATTGCCTTCCAAAACAACCCACTTACAGGTGTTTTCTGATCTGCCACCCTATGGTTAAGGTTTGGCTAAGTTCAGGCAGCTTAATCAATTTAGTTAAAGTTGGGGGAAAATCACAGTCATAGTTAAAAGAAACCAACATTGACTGCTGATAGGACATTGGAAGCAAACAGTCACAAGCTATGTTGAACTTTCCATCTATATACCCCCTACACCTCCTCCCCGAGAGGTATAATTTGCACATCTGCTAGAAGTCCTTGTCAGATAAATGCACATATACAGTAGGTCACTTTAGGCATTTAAACAACATCTTTTGAGTGTCTACTTGCAATGAAGTGGCAAAAATGGCTTGATTGGTTTGATTTATTTTTAGACAGTTTATATAACCAGTGGGAGACAGCCAGACTTGCAGCTTTGCAGAAAAAACAAAATTTAAAACGCACAAACATCATCTTAGAGAAACACTGCAATAAATGTTGGAAGAGTTTTCCAGCAGACATGTCTGATGAGCAAATCAGCTTCAAATGTCAAACAGTATTGGTGAGATATTTAAAAAATCAGATACCATATACAGTGTGCAGATATTTTGCATTTAGTTTACCTCTGTCTGTACCTGCTCTCATTTGTTTGGATGTATTTCTTACTTCATTGGTGTCAACTCACTGACAGATAAGACCATAACGTGGTCTCAAATAAAGGATCATGCAATTTGTTGAGACAAGTGGGCTGAAAGCAGGGGGGAAAAAAATGCTTATGCAAGCTCATTAATTACAAATTCACAAAAGAACCACAGCGAATTATGCCTTTCCCTGTGCTTGGCGTGTTTCAATGCTGTGTAAAGAAATCTCATTACCTTAATTACCTTTTTCTTGATGAAATATGCTGAGATTATTTTGTTTCATTATGACATGAAAAGAAAAACTCTGATGATTTGTCTTACACAAGACAATGCTGAATTTTGAAGGGAGAAAATGGTGCACGGGCAGGGATATGGCTGCATGTATTTATAGTAACACGAAAACAGAACTCAGCTGGGGATACAAACATCAAACATGGAGCCACAGCTCGTTGGTTGTGTTGTTAAAGCAAGTTTGAAACATATAAATTATATATTCAAATTAACAATACTGCATGAAGAACACGGATACATTTAAGCCTTTTGATACTTAACTACATAAAACAGAATATTTGTTATAATTATCCAAATCCAACGAAGTTTCAGTCCAACTCACAGATATGTGCAACTGCAGTACTGCAAGAGTGTTCTTATGTTAAATGGACATTTTAATCACTCGTTCTTTTCAAAGGTTAGAGATTTCATTGGCTAAGTGTTATACATTATAGAGAAGCACTCCTAGCAAGGGCCTCCAGTAGCACCTGGAGGTATAAAAGCTTGATAGTGATTGAAGTTATACGATTGATTGCCGGGATGTTAAAAACAGGAAAATGGAAAACATGGTAGAGGTTGAAAATAATCTGAAATCTTTAAGGCTGCTGCAGGCAGTTCTGGGTATCTGTAATGCAGAAATACCCAAGAATTCTGTCATGTGCTATTAATACAACACAACTGTTTCCTGTACCAAACCTGCTGGTCACTGATATATAAGCAAATGAAAAAAATGAGTCATGACAGAGAGATTTCAGCATTCATATTTAGGTTTAGGTCCATGACAGTATGGGCTGGAGGAAAGACCAGTGTCAGCAGACTGAAAAAAGACAAGGCTGCTTAAAAATACTGAACTGCATGGGTTCTCCTGTTATACATCAGCTACTGATATCATGAATCTCATCACAGTTAACTAAAACTTGACTGAGCTCCATCAGCCTCCACTCAAACAAGTCACATTTACTGTACCTGATGGACAGAAATCTGTGGAGAAACTTGGTCCTTGGTTGCTATTGATTATGCCTTTTCTGTGTCATGAAAGCAGCAGGAAATGAACTATACTGTTCAGCAGTGCTGCATGAAAAAGCACAGTATCATACATCAATAAGTACTGGAACATAAAATAAGTCCGGATCACAAGTTCAATTAAGCCTTGAGTTAAAGTATACATATATATTTGCTGTAGAAAGCTGTGGTTGCTAGTAAAGCTTTACTTTAGAATGATCGACTAACTAGTTATGTTTACCATTTTAAGCCCTTCATAATCCGTCTATCTGGTAGGGTTTTGTGACTTAACAAATTAGTGTTCCTTACATTCTTTTTAAGTCATTTCTAAAGTCAGTATATTTTATAATATTCCTACAGTAATGCCATCTTTCTCTGTCATCTGTACTAGAATTTTCTCCTCTGGCACTGCTGTATATTCTATCCAATAGTGTTATGGAATCATATTATATAGTAACATGTTCCATCTAAAGGCCCTCCAGGCAAAATATTCACAACACAGCCACCTTGAAACTAGAGGTCGTAGTCTACCATGTCCTTTGCCTGTGACTATTCCCAATTCCAGAAATTCATTGGAGCAGACCGGACGTATCTAATGACTCTCAATTAAATGGACACGACATGCTCTTCTCTGTTGTAACCCCATTTTGTAATTTAAACTGAGAAGATGGATGTTTTTCAATTTAAAAAAAAAAAACAGTCATGCCTGGAGAGGTATTGAGAATATAGAGGCTCTCACTCATTCAAATGTGAATGCTGGTTTTGATTTGCAGGTTGTTCTGAGCCTGCTGAAGGTGAAATCCCAAACCTGGAAGGTAATCAAAGTTCTGACGTATGTTTTAATAAGCTCAGAGAACACGAGGTTGGTTTTTGGCAAGTGTGGCGCCATTTTAAAGCTAAAGGTGACAAAGTAGGAGAAGGCTGGTTAACTCTAGTAGAAATAATGCCCTCCATCCAAATCAAGGGCACGCTGCTGATATGCTGTTCGTCAGTGGGATCCTACCGTGCTGGAAGCCATGTAAACACACACGTTCACACACAGACACATGAATTTGAGATGCATTAGTGAAGCTGGCTGGTCTTCAACTACAAAACCGTAATTCTGGTGGTGGTTATTATGAGTGGGAGTGGGCAGGCTTTTCGCTGAGGGGCTAGAAACACATCCAGCCTGACCTGCTTCCCAACACACAAACACACATCCAGTATAAGCACATTACACACACGCACATACGCACACACACACATTCCTGCACGCGTAAACACTGAAAAGCCTGACGTCGGTATCAGCTGGGGAGAAAATCTTTAAAGTGTCCCTCACAGGCCGTGTGATCTGCTCTCGCTGTGATCACATGATGATAGATGGGGGGATGGAGTAATGAAATAGAGAAAAAAAAAAAAAAGAACTCGTTCTCTCCCATTAACTCTACCATCGCCTTCTCTCCTTCTGCCCCCATCTGTCTGTCGCTCGCTGTACGTCTTTGTCACTCTGTCTGTCTCTTTTTCTCTCGCTCTCAGGGGCGAGAGGGAAGGAAAGATGAAAAAGGAGGGAGAGGAGGAGGGAGGGAAGGAGAGGGTTGTGGTCCTCTGTTCACACCTCATTAAAGACCACTTCAGCAGACATAGATTAAGAGGAGTAGCGTGTGTGTGTGTGTGTGTGTGTGTGTGTGTGTGTGTGTGTGTGTGTGTGTGTGTTTGTGAGCGTGAGATCGTTAAAGGAAAGATGCAGTGTGAGTTCCACTGGAGAAAATAAATGAAAGCAGTTTTAGAGCGACTTGAGAGACAGACCTTGTTAGTCATACACATGCAAAGAATTTTTTTTTTTCCTTTTTTTGTCTTGCCATCTTGCAAGTAACAAATTCAACCCCTGTTATGATTCACTTTCTTCAGATCTATAATGAAAATTAGACTGATGTGTAAATCTGCCTGAAGATTTTCTTTTTTAAATGTCAGTCATAATCAGTCGCTTGAAAAGATGACGGGCGAATAAAATGCTTATATAATACATGTATAGAAAACAGTATAGCAATTTATTCCAATAATATTGTGAAGTGAGCTCTTGAGAAATTGGTTATGAAAAGCTAATCATGAGCATAATGATCTTCACAGAATAACACTGCCCTTGATGAGAGCAGTTAGAAATAGATTTTGTTTAACCTTTTGTGAAGCACTTTTCTGCCCACGAGATGCTGGAAGTTGAATATGAATATACAGAATATATGTATGTACTGACAGATTACCTCTTCAGTAACTGGGGTGATTTCATGATATATAACAGTATATAACTGCAAATTTAAAATTATGGCACTCCAACAGTGTGATAAATCAACATGAAGCTTCTTTCAAATAATAATCTCTGAAAAAGAGTTTAAATGGTGTCAAATGCTGTTTTGTTTTTGTAACTATTGTTCAATATCAAAAAGATGAAGGGACATGAATGCATGTGTTTGAATGGGAAATAGTCAAAATGTTTTGAAGCAAATCTGTTTGACTGTCAAATCAAAGAGACAAACTTTTAAAAAATGTATCTGTTAAAGAACTTAAATGGTGTTTTTTTCGCAGTCAACTGTATTTAAAAGAAGACAACAGCTGGCGTAACTTCAAACAAAGTCTGGCCTTTTGTGTCCTTTTTTTTGAACAAATTGAATTTGACATTTCAGTAGAAATGTGTGCAGACAATTTCAAACTGCGAGAAACAAGCGCCCAGCTGAGGCCTGATAAAATTACACTCGCAGATATGTCATTAAAGTGGATCTGAAACACAAAGCAGGGCTCGAGGACGTTAATGCGTCGGATAAGTTGGCCAGAATATCTTCAAACTGGACTGAAGCCGAAGGGACCTCCTCAGCGCTGGGAAGGAGACGAAATTTGTCAGCAGCTGTCAGGCACTGTTAAAGTTTTGAAAAAGTAATCAGCTTCCTCGGGGCAGAAGGGATAAATGGACCACGATTGCAAATAACCAGCAAACTAAAGTCACTTTGTCAAGTGTAGTTTCTGCTGGTAAATAATATCTCATCTTCATAATCAAATGCACTTTAATACGACTCTGAAAACAAAGGAAAATACTAAATCAAATGCTGGAAATTAAATACTAGTAGTTATTGCACATTACTACATTCTGTACTTACTGAGATGTTTTTGGAAGTATGTCGTATTTTTGAGAGGCTGTCATAAAGTGCTTTCAGGGTTTTACTGTGCACTTTTCTTTTTCATGGCTAAATAAACAGGTCAATAGACTGGAAAAATGCCATTGTAAATTCTTAATGTGACCTCAGCTGAGGGAAAAACGCTTTCATTACCACCACAACAGAAATGGTACAAATTTTCTCCAGCAAACAGATATCACGGACTGTAACGACTGCATAAAATGTGCAGACAAGTCGGATATACAGAGCAGTTCTGTGTTCATGGGAACAATGATGCTGCTGTTGCCTGCGATGGCGGTTTATGGGAGTTAAATTTTATAGTTCTGGCAAAACAACTGTTATTTTAGCGAAAGGACCTTGCGGCTGTGACATCTGCCTGAGGGCAGCGGGTGAAATGGAGCAGAGTCAGGCTGACTGCACTGTCTGATGGTCTTGCTGATGAAGTTAATTGAACTTAACCACTGTACGAGAGAAAAACAAGCAATTATGAATATTAGGGACCCGGATTTGGATTTCTTCCGAAGCTCTATCATTTAGCAATTTAAGATTTCTTTTGAGAACATAATTTTCATCTTTTTTTCCGCCTACATTGCAACATGAGCAGTGCAAGTGGGACAACAGTCTCTCACTGGCTGTATTGGCCTCCAGCTACAATAGCAGCAACTGGCTGACCAAATTTCTAAACACACAACGCAACAGTTTGTATATTTTTAGTTGTTTTGACAGCGATAGTGTCCGCTTGTTTGCCAGATTTGGTCAAGTGTTCATCACTGTCTTGTTGAAAAATGAATGTATTTAGTAGAGTAACGTCAGTAATGACTTGCTGGCGATGCCAAAGTTCTTGCACACCTGACAGTCTTGTAGACAGGTGCGTCAAATCAAAAAACTGTGCCTGCAAATAGCAAAAGTGCCTCTTTGAATTAAGACAGCCAACTCTCCAGTGGACCTCTCTGATGGAGCTGATTTAAAGTCTCCTCTGTTGTTCATTAGCAACTGTATAAAATTTAAATATTTTATGGGATTACAAATTATTAAAGCAGCCAGTGAAAAACGGGGGAACAAGCTGTGGATGTGGAGTAACCTCTCTGACATGGACAGACTTGTACAGCTGTTCTGCAAAATGCTCTGGAACAACAAGTCGCTGGATTTGTTTTATGTCACCTGCCATTCCACCTCACCCTCAAACCTCCCGCTCCACCTCTTTCCAAAGTGTTTTGTTGGCTTTAGATCTGTACACAGTGCAGGTTATTGGAGTAAAGTGAATCCACTGTCATGTTCCTGGAACCATCCTGAGATGATGAGTGCTTTGTGACATGGCAGGTTATACTGCTGGAAGTATCAATTTACCGTGGCCACAAACACGGTCAGCAACATTATGTGTAAGCTGTGGCTTTCAAATAATGCTCTGTTGACTTTGAGAGGCCTAATGTGGCTCCCAGAAAAGTCTCTCAACACTATTACATTCCCACCACGAGCCTGTACACATGGCAGGATGCATCCATGGACCCTTCAATCCACATACTATATGTTTCTAGTCTATTCCTCGGTTCGTCCTGCATGCCGCTGTTGTTCCAAGCACCTCTGACCTCACTCATCGATTTCATTTATATAACTGCTGCTCACTGCTTCTACCACCACCATGCCACCATGAGGGCAGCTGTTTTGCCACCATGTCTGGCAAAAAAAAAAAAAAAAATCACAGCACATGGATCAAATTCCTTTTTTGCTCCTCCCGCGTAGTTGAAACTGAATCTGTGTGTGCTTTCTTGAGTTGCAGCCACTTGTTATGATGGTTATTTTTGAGGTGCGAAAAAATAAATCTTTTATCTGAAAGAGGGTGCTGCTTGTTAAAAATGAGCTAGATGCTCTGGGAGACTCCCCCGAGCTGAAATAGTGATCTTTGAAAGCACTGAAAAGTATACTATTGGAAAAAAAAAAGAACCCTAAAGAAATGACACTGCACTCTCTGCGGATACTTGTTGAAAAATACCAATATAGAAACCCTGCAGGAACAGAACATAATAAGGGTATATTTCCTTATTGAAAAAGGTGTTGTTTTAGAAGATCCATCAAAACAATTGAATACGAGAGGCCTCACAGGATGGGACAATACATTCAGGGGAAATCACATAAATCATATAACTGCAGGCATTGGGAATAGCTGGAGCGACTTCACTCTCCAGTGGACGCTTGTGCTTTGAAAAAGAGGGACGCTCCACATAATTACTCACAATGGTCATATATGGTGCACTGAGATTTTTGCTATAATGAGACGTCTTTTTCGATCTGATGCATACTTTTTGAACCTTGAGCCACTGTAAACATTTGCACTGCTGAACAAAAACCGTCCACGCGCAGATCATGTGCGACTAATCACGCATGGTCTAGAAAGAGTTGCTTGTTAATTAGAGAGGCCTGTACTCATTACTCACCTGTTTCCTCAGCGGGGGCCCGCTTCAGAAACGTGTTGGTGTTGTTCGCTCGGCGATAAGGAGGATGGGAGGGTGGGGGAGGAGGGAGGGAGGGAGGGCGATATGTTTCAAGCTGCCTGGCCTAAAATATCCCAGAGGGGAGGAGTTGAGGATGAATCACAGAGGAAGGAGATGGTGGTGGAAAAGAAGTGGAGTTGCAAGGAAGCTTGGGGTGGTTTATGAAAAGGGTTTTAGCGGCGGATAGAGTGGGAGAGAGAGAGAGCTGAGAAGAGACAAAGAGAGACATGTCGATGAGAAAGTGGAGCTGATGGGAAGCATCAACATGTAAAGATGACGTTTACTTAAACGGCAGGGAAGATGTGTGTATGTGCTGAGGGCAGCTCGGGTCATTGCTTGGGCGTGATGATGCTCAGTGATGGAGGTAGGAGGAGGAGGGCGGCCAGGTTAACACGTGTACATGCATCTTGCTGACAGTTTCCTTGCTGATTGGCATCCTGTCAAACCCACTGGGACTGTATGTCAAACAACCATTTTAATGAGTGGCAAATAAACATATTTATATATATATATATATATTTGATATTAAATTAGTTCAGACATGGTCTTCAGTTGACTTTTGTTCGATTGGATCAAATTGACTCACACAGATATTTTCACATTTAAAAAAGGTTGTCTGGAGATGCTAATGATAGTGGGTTGATTTAGATCATTATTTACAACAGATATTACACAGTGCAAGAGTGTTTGTGAAGCTAGCAGTGGACGGAATAACAAGAGAAATGTAAGGGATCAAAAAAGGGTCAAAGATTGTGCTTGTGAAATGAGATACAGAAATAATGTTACAGCCTGCACCTTTTGTAAGCATGCGATTCTCTCAACCTCAACCATTTGATTGAAGCAGACAATCTGACTTACTACAATTACACTATATAGCTTTCCAGTTGGCTTGTCAAAATATAGCATTCTTATCAGCCTGACAGATTAATTTGTTGTTGCTGAAAACTGTGAATTTCTGTTACTAAAGAGATGAGATCATTTTAATTGCACAATCACAAAAAGCTTCAACATCTAAAAATCCTTTGTATGTGTCTAAAAATGGCATGTTTGCACAAACCTTTTAAATAACTTATTATATAACTTATTTAACTATCATGATTACTATTATTTTGAATATGATTTCACCAACATGTAATATTTATTCTATAATATTTCTAATTAAAATATTTAACTTTTAATTTGTTAATGATCCCTTTTTATTAACTCATTTATTGCATGAGGTCCACATGGCTTTGAATCGTTGCATAGCAACAGATGCATGTGCTTCCTCCATATACAGAATGTCTCTATTGTGTCACTAGCTAAAAAAAGAGATGCTAGTTTGGTACTGGTCGTTGCTGGGGTCATAAATCCTGTATGATTACACAATGCCTGGTTAAGTGTTGTACTTTACAGCGTGAGACATCAACTGTGAGAACATGTGACTTTTGACTGAGGCATAAATGCCAGCTGGCCTTCATGGATGATGACGAGGTGGTCATCATCGATGAACATTCTGGATGATTGTTTTTTTTAGAGGAAATTCAACATCTTCACATGAAATAGATTGTTTCCTGTTGAAGTAAATGCCACAGACCGAAATAGACACACATACTGTGAAAAATCCATTTTTACCTTAAAGTGACAAAGCGACAAACGTGATTATTACCACGCTGGCATGATTTCCCTATTTCCTGTTCCCTATCGCCGCTATCTCACCCTTTAAACACCCTAATAGCTAGTCTTTAGAGTGGCTCTGGTGCATGAATAGACTCAGGCATCATCCCAGGCTCAGAAGCACTAAACTGTGTTAACATCGCACTACCTACTACACACATTAGCAGTCTGGAAAGCTTTTTCCACTGCAGGGAAATTGTATTCCTGAAGCCTGAAAACAACAGAAAACCAAGTGAATTAAAACAAGATAGAATGGAAATGATGCAACAGAAAATTCATGAAGGGGTTGGTGTGCAGAATAGTCAGCTTGACAGTTTGTTGGACAGATTTATACAACGAAAAGATAGAAATAATGGAGTTAAACAAAAGGCAGAAAGCAGATTTTCCTCCAATTTCCAATGAGCATGAATATGCTAGAGAACCTAATACAGACGCTGGCATTTTTTATGAGGTGGAGTCGAGGAAAAATGTACTATTGATTCATACACTTTCTTCCATATACTGCGTTCTCAGCAAGCATTGCTTGCCGTTTGTCTTAGCTTTAAATCTAACCACTCGACAGGCAATACCTATGTACTTCCCTGTAATTAAAAAGTGAATTAATCTTGAGCACTGACTGTCATAAATTCCCCCATTTTTCCCCCAGCCTGCTTTCCGGTTCACCTCAATAAATATATTCAGATCAATCAATAGGGGTATTATTATGTATATATCGCTGTGGGAATCAGCTTGGCAGGTTGCCTTTGCCAGTGCTACACTTCCTGCCTTGCCCATGTTATCCTCCAAGATGGCCATCTCCAGTTCTATATGAGGATTTGGCTGCTGTTGAGGGGGACGGTGGGAGTAACATGTGGGCTGTAAAAGGGCTGTTTAGCTGGACTTTGCTTTTAAAATGTTCAAGAAAAAGTTGAAGGAACAATATAGCAAAAAATAGACTTTAACGCCTGCCCAGGAATACACCAGTAAAGGAGAGAAGAGGAGAGAAGAAACACTGCTAATGTGACAAGTTCTGCTTACTTGAACATTTGAAATAAAGTGAAAGAAAGTTGCAATTAGGCAGATGTGTAAACCAAGGCTGTGTGCTGTAATTAATCATGATTGCGTTAATTACACTTTGTTTTTGTGATAATGAGGACTAAAAAGAGACAAACAGCGGAAGAAAATATAGAAAATGAAGGATCTTATGCCAAATGACACACTGCAGCCCCACAGTTGCTATATTGAGATTTCATTGCTGTGGATATTAAAAATGCCAATTCTCTCCCTGCGGCAAATAGTTCTCTCATTCCAGCTACCCCAGCATAGTGAATTATTTCTCTGCTCCGTCTGTAAAAACTTGTCTTTTAAGTCCATTATTTCCCTATTTTCCATAAGCAAAGCCATGTCTGATACAATCTTTTAATTAAGATTTTACAAGTTGCTTCCTCCAGCTCAAAAGCTGATTTCTTGTAGTATTACAGCAAGCTTCCCAAGGACAAATTATAATATCTTTGTTTAGCTTGGCAGATCACTCATCTTGTAGATCTCATCTGCAGTGGGGACTACTTTTTATTTACCCTGTGCTGCACAAAGTTCACATTACACAGACAATATACTGAGGATTCCCATAACTCCCCAATAGTCATATAGTTTAGAGGGATGGCGCTTCAGTAAAGTTTTTATCAGTGTGATCTTACATTCAAACTTTCATTATAGATACAAGCTTGATTTTTAAACTAACTGCCTGTGTTACAACCATAGTAAGCCTCATATCTAAACGCCTTACTGCTTACAGTAACATTCAGCTCAATTTCATTCTTTCACAACCCATTCAAAGTGATGATGGATGAACATGGTTGTGTGACTTTACACAACACTTGTACAAAATGTTTACAATACATGGTATTTTTATACGTCTGCCACTAATTTACCATGTGCCATTAGGTTAATACCATGTGTGATTAATGTTAATAAACTATGTTATAAATGTCAAGCACAATAACTGTATTATTCACTTGTTGCTCATTGTAATATTGGTACTCGTACATATGCATGTTTCTATTTTTTTTATGTAGTGCTCTTTTATACTTTGTATATAAATCTTTCATATTGTTAAAATTTTAAAGGTATCTAGATTTTTATTTTTATTTATATATTTTCATGTGTGTCTTTGTTTGTTGATGCATTTGTTCGTGCAGTGTTAATGTTTGTCCAGTGTTCCTTTCTGCAGATGACAACTGAAGACCTTTGAATGTTTAAGAGGAACCCTGATTCTAAGCTTAAAATCAAATAAAGGCAACAAAAAATAAATAATAAAAATGCACATTTAATGTACTGTATATTTGGGTAATATATATGGCTCATTTTTATAATATAACCACTTCTATTTCCACTAATAACAGTAAAAAACAGGAAGCAGAAGAAGAAACTAAATAATTTTGTAAATCATTTGAATGAAATTTGAATAATGAATTAATAACAAGGATGTATCAATTCCTTCAGCATGTAGAACATGTAAAAATTATTATGGGGAACAGAGTACATGCTGTTGCTAGTGCTAATGTTATACTAACCACAAGTTATTTTCAACCAGCGAGGTGATTCAACAAAGGCAATTGTGCTAATGGTTGTCATTAAGCCTGGCTTATCTGTTGCTAGGACATAAATTGTGGGAATTTTCTTGGTAACATGTAGTACGGTACATACACTGTATGTACAGTACGTAAAGTTCACTACACATATTTCTCACAGTGCAACATCGTTCATAAATAACACCACATGAAAAAGGACATTTTCACATGATGATCATTTCTGAGCTTTTAAAGCAAAATTTGATAAAAAATAATTTCATGTGCCAAAGGGAGAATTCTTCAGTCATTGCAAATATATATCACTACAAATATGCAGTATATATAGCAATATATAAGCAATATCAAATATGGACAGACAACATTCACAGGAAAATACAAATAAATAACAGGAGCAGCTAAACACCACACAACTACAAAATCTCTACAAAAAGTAAGTCTCACAAAAAAATAAGCTAAGAGCTGTGTGTCTCAACAAAATCTGTGTGTGATGAGCTTCGCAAAGCTGCCAGTTATGCATTTGCAAAATACTCTCATGGAGGGCCAGTGCACAAAAATGCATAACCTGATGTAAAGATCATAAATCCTTGACCTGTGAACAACAGAAAAATATAATGAATATAATGCAATGACCCATCATAGTATATTCCTTTCACCTTACTTCCTACAACTATTTAACTACATGCAACTAATTTCATAGCTTTGGCCATCATTTGTATCAATTATGATAACACTGTATTTGCCAAAAACTGCTGAGATCTGGGAACATGCAGCACTGCTACACTGACGTCCAACAGGGCAAGAAACATGAGCAGTCAGCCGATCAGACAGGTTGTTAACAAGACAACAGTTTATCCAGATGACCTAGACCACTTTATTTAGAGGTAAAATTGAAAGTGAGTGCACCTTAAATGTGAGTAAAAAAAAATCCCTGACTGCACAGAAAAACTGTGTGTGAGTACAGCTAATGTGAGTAAAGTTGAAGGAAGTTGGCCTGTGAACTGGCCAAATAAGCTTCACTAACCTGGGGTTTACCCTGACCCAAGTTTTAATACACCAGAATTATCCTTCAATATATTTTTACAGAAGTTAGGGTGTTAGTGGGTCATTTTATTTCATTTTGTTTTATTACGAAGAAATTAAGGCTGGGATGGTATTGTCCCCCACTGGAATCTGACTGTCCAACTCTGTTATCTCCAAACCAGATTCATATTTTGATAGGTAATTGGCTTGTCATCATGAAGGAAGAACATGTAGCACAATGACAGAGGACCAAAGTTCAAAGTTGGTCTCAGCCTTCAACAAAATTAATTATTTCAACATTAACAGGATACTGCAAAGAAAAAGATCCCAATCATATTCAACCTCTAAAGGGGATCTATTATGCTCATTTATGCTCATTTAAGCCCAGCTGACTTCTGGCTGCTCGGGAGGCGACGTAAACAAACCATGAAACAAACTATAGTCATAGGATTTCACTTCTTTTCTCATTCTTTACTCAAAATGTCAACTTCTCAAATACATCTGTACATGTTTGAGCCAGAATCCAATCCAAACACATGGATAAACCTTAGCAACAACCTTAGCAACCAAGGCTATGGAATGGATGGCCATTTACGGGTGTGCGCGATGGTCTGACGACAGCTCATTGGCAAAAAAAATGGCACAAACAAAACATTCAGTGCCAGTTGAAGCCCTGACTTTTGACTTGCAAGGAGCATTTCTACATACGTTCATCTCAACTTTTGGAATTATGACCATGTTTAACATAGAAATCCAACATCATAACATACAACAGAAAAAACAAAAAGCATAAGAGTTTTTTTTTTTTTTTTTTTAAATGTTTTCCCGGTCCAATACCCCTGTCAGCACAGTTTAGACTTTGATTGCAGCAATCTTTCCACCCCTCGTGTCTTAGCAACCACTATATAAAATCCATACTATGCTTCAGGGCATGCTTAACTATGATGGTGATGCAATAGCTACAAGGTGCAGACAAGTATTATTGCTATAATAGTGTGTACCGCTGTAATATAATACAGCCTGTTACAGTCTCTGTCTCTCTACAGTCAACTCTAAGCAAAGACAACAAAACCGGACACGCACAAACATGTTTCCCTTCAACATTCCAGTGAAACAAACTCAGTTGATCAAATATTGGCATTTGACTTTAACCGCTGCAAGGTTTAATTGCTGGTGCCTGAAATGATTTTAGCCAATGTTTTTGGCACTCAAACATCCTTTGGAATGTGCATTGGGTATAGCACAAACCTCCTGCATTATTCATCAAAGCTGCCTCCAGCATACCCCTGGAAAAAAATATGATTAAACCAGTGGGCTTAAGCACTTCCATAAACAACGATATGATCGTCTTTAATAATAAAAAGCTCTCAAATGGATGTTACATAAGCAAAAAAGAAATTGTTGGCCAGGCGAACAGTGAGGAGGCTTGCATCTCAGAGGTGGCATGACATCATCTTCTGAAAAGCAACCAAAACCTGTTGGTCCCTCAGTAGTTACTGAACAGTGCCTGATACAGTGTAACCCTCATTATTCAATTTTTTTAATAAGACGCCGATGACTGCAGCTGCATTTAAGCAAACTGCACATAAAATGATCATAAAATTATGGTGCAATGACTGACAAATGTGAGTGAATCATTGTAATCTCTCTCACACTCGCTTTCATCGGTCTCTCAGCCTTGTACCCTCTCTCTTAGTTTAACCTTTCTTATCACAAACATACACATCTGACCTTCCACATAGCCTTTGGCTGAGGACCAACACATGAACCTGGGTCGTCACTGACATTCTCTTGCATCATCATTGCAAGTTCGAAATGACACCATGAGCCGGCAGGCACTCGATTGTGATCAAGTGACATCACAAGGCGAGGCTATGACCCTGGGATAATGGCTAGTTTACGTCCTCGACAGTCAGTGACTGCCAGGCCACACTGTGCTGCAGTGTGGAGACTACCCTGGTCCATTTGGTTTCTAGTGAGTGAGATCTGAGTCAGCCTGGGTACAAATGATATTCAGTCTAATTGGGTCCAGGTAGTCTCATGGGCCCTGTCTGACTGTCCTTGGGTCCCTTTTGGAACAGATCTCTTTCTTTGGTTAACTTATGCACATCAGGTTGGCTAGGTTTTCCATGTGTTCATTTTGGATAAGGTCTTGAAGATGTCTATACTATATAAGACGTGTTTTAATTTAATTTTTTGGATGTACAACCTGCCCAATTTACTTAATTTAGGCTGGAATTATAGTTCTGTGAAGATACATGAAAAAAGTATTTGCAGATCTAAGCAGGGAAAGGTTTTATGAGTAACTATAAGACGAAGAGCTTCATAGAGGAGCCAGCTCAACCATCTATGAAAGACACCCATGCGTGTTCACTTAGGTGGAACCCAGAGAAGCATGTTCTAGCCTTGAGTTATTTCGTGTATGTGTTCTGATTACAGATGCATTCTGCTCTGTTAAGGTTACTAAAGAAACCAGTATCTCTGCCTCCTCTACCATGCTATGACTGTTGAATATCAGAACAAAATGCCAGCTCTAGAGAGAAGCCTTTCCTCTTTGATTCAAACTGACACCAAAACCTGACATTTAAAGATGACTCCTTTAGATCACCAGGGGGAAAAATGATATTAAGCTCCACTGCAGCTACACTGGAAACATCTGGATGTGACATTGTGTTATCTACATTCCCATAAAATACGAAACCCACTGATCTGACAATTCAAGTTATAGCTCTGCTCCTGCTAAGACAGATACCCATTACACTTGCCCTTTTTATACTGTTCTCCTGCTTTATTACTATATATTCTGCACTTCCTTGAGAATAAAGAGCAGCATAAGAATCAAATGTGACTTAACTAATGCGAGTGAGCTGCTGCCTTTACTGCAGGTCTACAGTATCAAACACCCCCACTACTCAAGCCTCCAGTCCACTTGTGCCTCTCAACCGTCTGCCAGTGACTGCTTGGTCTTGGTTAAACCCCTGCCACAAGCTGCTAAGTGCTCCCTTGTATGAGTCAGTAACCTCCCACGCTCCCAAGACACAGCATCAACCCCTCCAAAACACACTTTTTTTCTTAATGGAAACAAAACAGTTGGCATAGAGGCTTCTCGAAAATCTATTTATTATTTGTCCTGGTCACCCATTCATTGCATTTCCAACTGCAGTGACCCCTTAAACTGTCCAACCCCCTATTAAAAACTGTGTCTATTTGACTTGAACTCTATTCCAACCTCCTCCGCCTCCTCAGCTTGTTGCCAGTGGCCTGTTTAATTCCTGCTTGGTGCCATTTCTGCACAGTAGCCCCTATTGCCGAGCTATGAATCCCTCCTCCAAGCTCTGCCACCATGCCTCCCAACCCCCTTCCTTCTCCCCTCCCCCACCTCATCCCCCTCTTCCTTCCTCTCAGCCCCTTTGCCAGTGGCCCTGCAAATCTCCGGAGGCGGGCAGTGCCAAACGTTCCAGCTGTTTAAACAGGTCAGTGGTTGGTAGCGGGTGCCAGCAGGGGGGTGTGCTTTGCCATCGTGGTGCCCTACATCGCTGGTTTGTGCTAACCCCCCCTGAATCTTTTGTCCTCAAGGGAGCTGCAAGGTCCAAACTGTACTAGTGCTCAGCTGAGAGATGCTGGATGTATATGCATTTTATTGCCTTAACCCCCTTTTTTTGTTTGTGACTTTTGTATTGTAAAGAAAAGGGTTTCAATGCTTGATGAAAAGATCAGAGCTGTGTCACAAAGCCATGAACATACACTAATTTCAGCTGGCAGTGTAAAACCACTGAGTGTGCAAAATGTTAGGACAGCCTATGAACCAGAATGATCCAGGTGAAAGCTATGAACCTTTATTGATTTCACCTTTTAAATCCATATAGTAATGCAGGAGAAATGTGCTATACATAGATGAAGGGGGAAAGACATTTATTCAAGACGTAGCCTCTGGAAAACTGAGACTCTGGATTCTGCAAAAATAGAGTGCAACTCATTACAAGGAAGGCATCTGATAGTTTTTTGTTCACAAAGCTGCAGTGTTATTCTGTTAAGACATACAGGGGTATTTGAACACCCTGAATTTAATCCACTTTCTGTTCCATTTACCTCAAGACAGGATTTATACAAATATCTTATGCAGGGAGGAAGGACAGTGTGAGTTTTATTCTTCAAATCAGTAATAAAAAAGGACAGACTTAATAATAGCAAAGACTAAACCATATAAAGGTCAAATTATGGGTCACTTTTTATGTTTGAATTAGAAAGTCACAGCAGAGAGTATTTAAATAGGAGCATAGAAGGTGATAGATTGAATGCATATGCAATAAAAGGCTTTGATCATATGAACATTATCAGAGTCAGGTTTAAAGTCAGTTTGATCAGAGTAGTTCCACATGCAGGAAGACTGCAGGCCCACTGCGTATATGTAATGTAAGTGGACGACAGATGAATGTTAACTAAAGCAGAATCTTTAAATGTATATAATATCAGTCCATTGTGATGCTATTGGTCCAGTCTTCTCATTGTAGAGAGTCTCTCATTAAAATGAGACCCGATGCCCCCGGGCGCTCCAATTGTATTTTTCAAACACAATTGTCAAAACAAACTGTCACATTGAAGCTGATTTCAAAGACAAAGAAATTAAGACTAAATAGTAGTTAGAATATAAATACAACTTAACATGTAACAAATGTAACAGCAAGATGGTAAGCATATAAATAGATTTCTTTTTCTGTATTTCTTTGCCCATACACGGCCTCTTAGGGAAAGGCATACAAGGACTGCACAGCAAACACGTTGTCCTGCAGAATTATGCAGCAACCCCTGCAGGCCAATTAGTACAGAATACTACTGTACTGCATTCATGTTAGAGGACAAGAGAAAATCCATGTTTTTCTCATAATAATAAGATCTTTTCTTGTTATTGTGACATCTCTTTCCTATTATAAAAAGGAGAAAATTAAATCTTTTTTTTTATATCAAGATTCTTTGCCATACTTAATATCTCAAGAGATATTTTCTCAGTATGAGATCTTCTCACATTCCTCTAGTCTTATTTTTATGGCACTGTGTTTGTTTTTATTATTATGAGATCCTACTGGATTATATTGAACAATCTTTGTTATTGACATTTCTCCTGTTATGAGACCTTCTGTTGTTATGAAATTTAAAAAAAAAAAACAACAACAACTTAAAAATACATAATAACACCAACTTTATCCTTTAACAAAGTAATTTTAATTTTAACTTGCTTTGACCAGACCTTAAAGCTGCATTGATTCTTGTTTCAGCCACTTTAAAGCAGCAGAATTAGCTGAAAACACAACATCTGACATATTATCACCTTAAAAAATTGTTATTGTGAACATATTAGCATGTCTGCTGTTTGAACAGGTAGTGGTTTAAGTTTTTTTGGTTAAAACAGCTGCCTACTGCATCTGTAAAAAAAAAAAAGGCTGATAACAGTGGAGGTTGCAAGCTAGAAGAGGCTAAAAAGCTTAAGCTGGGGGGTAAGTCTCACCAGGAGATACATCTTTACATATTACTCATAGTAATTTGATCAACTGTTAATGTAAAAAAATATAGATTAGTGCAGCTTTAACTTTAGAAATGGCAGATTAGAAAAAACTCACATAGCTAGTTTTTGGAGTACCATGGTTTGCTGCGGAAGGCACTGACCTATTCTGTCATTTAGGTATGAGAAGTTGTTGCCGTGATAGTCACTTACAAGAGGCAAGACAAAAAGGTTTGGCAGTTGCAATAATGTCCACTGTGGGTCACTAGAATTGTGCAATTGCAGGTGCATCATTCATCTTCACCATGAATGCACAAACAGTCCAACAAACACAAAAAGGCAGATGAAGCCAAAGCACTTTCTAATGTCACCGAGGAGGCCACTTAGTCTAAATGATAGCTCTGCCCCTGCCCTGTATGTATTGTATGAGATAGGTCATTGAAATTACAATCTAATTTAGACATGCTCCAGATCTGTCACAGAGAGAGTTGAGATGTATTAAACCCAGCTCTATAAACCCACAACTCCATGTGTGTTGAATATGAATTAAGCATATTTGAAGTAGACTGGTGACTCGTCATTGAGTATATGGGGGTGGCTTCTCTCTCCATCTCTCTCTCTCTCTCTCTCTCTATCTCACACACACACACACACTCCTCCTCTCTCATGCTCTCTTTCATATCTCTACATGAGGCAAACACATTTCGCCCACAAACACAGCTGACCAGCCACCTCTTTTCCCCTCATGGACCTGAGCCGCTCGCCCACAGACATTCCACATCAAAGTTAATTTCCGGGCTTGTTCAGATGATCAAGCAGTATGTGAGTGAGGTGTTGGCGCTGCTGACCCGCGTGATGAGGCTTACCGCTGCGCACAGTAGACAGTGACACCAGCACGGGCAATCAGCACAGCGGGGCACGTGTGCATGTGTGTGTTTGCGATTTTTGCACAAAATCCTTTTTGATACCTTCATCACTGTTAAGCATGACAGCCTCGCCCCTTCAGGCCAAAGTGCAAGATCAGTTTTCACTATTGCAATCAATACGTCGCCTGCAGATTCTATCCGACCCACATATGTGGTAATGATCACTTGTGGTGGGCGTTGTTTCAGCCTGGGCACAGGATTTTAATTGACTGCTTTAGCTGTCAAGGAGTGTGGGGACCTTTTGATTTGGCCAGACTGTCACACAGTGAGCTTTAATTGGCCTGCGGACAAAATATGAAGGAAACACATTACTTGAAGTGCTCATGCATGAGCCATCGTAATTTATTACAGAGACATTGTAATCTGAAATGCCATTAAACTCAAAATGCCATTAAACTTTAAAATAAATTAGGACTGATTGTGTTATGAGGCTCTTAAGTACTCATCACGAAGTCCTGTATGTCATTTGCTTATAATATAAATCATTTTGTTTATTACGTATGTGGCAGCTAAACAGGATGAGAAGAAGAAAAAATAGTGGAAGAAACAGAAAAGGAAACAAGAAGGCAGCCTGAGCATAAACAGCTTCTGCAGAAGTTTGCCCATGGCAAAGAACAGCCCACTCTCCTCCAATAATACAAATGCACACGTCAGCAAGCCACTGACAACCTCCGCTAGGAGTTACCTGAGTGCAACTTGTTGACAGGAAATGACCTCAACTGTGGAACACACATGACTGAAGAAATGGCAGCAGGGTAAAGCCCCTGTCCTTATTAATATTATTTTTTTTCCACGTTTTGATGGGGAAGGTAACAAAAAGCAGAGGCACAAAGAGAAAGTGGAAAGTTCCTTCTGTCGCAGCTCTTATGTTGCAACCATTACCTGCATGAGGCCAATAAATAACATCTCTGCCGAAAATTTCCTTCCTGCCTGCTTGGCAGGCTACTACTGGGATAAGATAAATGGGCATATACATTATATGGCTTATATGTAGTATACTGTACAGTCATAGAACTGGCACCTAAATGTACATTGAAAAGCACAAATCATTCTTTAATTATAACTTTTGCAACAAGTTCTGAGGTGGTAACTCTTGAGCTGGCAGGAAAACGGCTCTGAACCATCACCCCCATCACCCATCTACCCCATCATTTTTTTCTGAATCTCTGGTTGTAAACTGGTCGTTTTTACTTCTTTTTTCTTGAGGAACACTGTGCTATCTCATAAATAAATAAACAGCCTTGCAATGCTGCAAATACGCCCCAAGTCACTGTTTTGCCCCTGCCCCCTCCTTTTAAACTTCAACATAAGCCCACTTTAGTGCCATTAAAATAACTTGTCATGACAGTGTAGCCTGGGAGCAGTGCAATCAATTTCCATTACATCAAGGCCCAACTGGGCATCGCCACTAAACTAAGCGCTGGTAAGCCATCTCCCTGACCGAGGGTGGTGTGTGTGTGTGGTGGCATGTCTGTGTGTGTGCAGAATTAAGGGTGTGTGTCAGTGTGTGAAAGAGTGAGGAATCAGGGAGAAGGGAGACTTCACTAACACAAGCTTTTCATTTTTTTTTCTCCATGGGTTCCCTGTCTTACCAGCGGAGGGACTGAAAATAATTATATTCTTTTTTAAAATTCTTTATTCATAGAATAAAAAGAATAGAATAAAAAAAATCATAATTTTCTTCTTCTGGAAACATTTTGGTCATGTTCCCAATAAGGAAACAAGCCTAATTTTCCATCATACCATCATTTGAAATTATCACCAGCTGAACAGTTCAGTCTCGTCTCAGTGCAGCGAATCTCTCCCTGAAGTGATTTAGAATGCACCTTTTGTAAAAGACCAATCTGCAACTAATTAACATCAGAGTAATTTATGCCACAAAATTGATTTTTGCTCATTATAAATTATGCACGAGTCCCATCCGCTGTCCCTTCCCACCTTCTTATCTCTCTGGCGGAATCAGTGGATTGACACGTGGCTGAAGTGTCCTTGATGGGGCATTTCTACAAACTGTCAGAGATAGGGAAGGCAGAAAAAGAGGGAGAGAATATATTCAAGGCTACGGATGTATGTACTTGTGGCCTTGAGAGGAGCTGTGAATCTAAAGTCATTTCAAATCAACCTAACAACAGAAATACAGACACATGAACACAGCAAAAACACCTTCTTAACACAGACTGATGTGTTTAAAAATGGATTTCTATAAATCTCACCATCATAAGGAATTTCGGTTTTCTCTTACTTTCCATACCACTGTGGTGTGGAATTACATTAACACTAGTTTAGCGCTGATTTTCACAACTCCAAAGCTATGGCACTAAGTGAGCGCTAATTAGTTGAGCGAGGCATTAATTATGTAACACGTCATCTTAATTAGATGTCCCAGATGTATGGTGTGCCAGAGGAGCGTTTGTAAGCACAGTTGGCTAATTGATAGATATTTGACAAGATGTATGACAGCAACCTGCTGCAAAGGTGACGTTCGGTTTGGGGATCCTAAATCAGCTGTAATAACACTAACCTTCTTTGAGGGTGATGCATATCAAGGACAAAGAAGCCAGAAAATACATGAGCTTTCTCTATGATTCATTTGCATATACATTTACCTATAATGTGATAAGACAATAAATAAATAAGCGTAGGAGAAATGTGGTGCAAGAGCGGAATACATTAATTTTCATTTCATACTCTCATCTTTTCTGTAGTTGAATTTCAGCTGTCAGAGAAAGCAATATTCATCAAAAGCATCATTATACCTGTCAAATCACGAGGAATATGTCAAATAGCTTCCCATTGTTAGTAATTAGGGCCTATAAGCTCTTGATCCCACTTTCATGCAGGGGGATTATTGTCAGGGATTCTGTCTTCTGTCTTTAAAAAAAAAAAAAAAAAGACCAATCAATGTGCTGCAACACAGGCATCAGATCACCTGACCTTTTTGCAGTTTTGCACCATCTGTTCACACCGACATCACATCTGTTGCTTGGTTTCACCTGCTCCATGAAGGCCTTTTGTTTTAGGCAAATAGGTTTTCTGTGAATATTCATACAAAACAGTCCTGGGTTCAGATTTTTTATATTCAGGCTGATTTAATCACTAGCGATGTGTCATGAGGAGACAGACAATGAAGGCTAATGGAGTGCACCTGCCATTTTTGCTGCCATTTTGTGCATCAATGAGCACGATGTGCAAAAGAGTTAGCAGACAGAATATAAGTAGGTGGGTGTGATGATGAATCATCTTCTCAGCCAGTCAAATTATTTGTCTTACACTTTTTAAACAGCTGTGCTAATCACACATTATGAAAATAGCTTAATGAATGGAGAGGAGAGACCATTGATAAGTGCCCAAGTGGTTTAGTCACTGTGGTAAAGAAGGTGACCAAAGTTAACACGTGTTTCATATCACAACCCTAACCCTGTCATAGTCAGATTATGTTTAATGAGCATTCATTGCTGTTTTATCAACAGTATCTGGGCAACTACAGCATGATTAGGCAAGTAAAACACGTGGTTAAAGGGCAGTTTAACAGCTTTACAAAATCTTGTTTTTGCTGCCCTCAAGTGGTTTGACTTCTCACTTGGCTGCAGTGATGTAGAAGTGTACTCCAGGGTATGTCAGTACACTATGACATCACTGTTGGGTGTTGTTATGGATACAACAGAGCTCATAAGGAAAGCAGATTAGAATATTTCAACCAGAGCGGGCAGAGAAACTGCTTTTCAGCAAGGTGTTAATTTAGTCTTTGAGATTGGAAGACAAAAATAATACAGAAAGCAGCAAAATAAAATAAGGTGAATTATTAGTCTGTAATGGAATGCAAATTTGGGTCCCTGGCATGAAAGTTGGACATACTACACAGCCATCTACCACCTGAACCTCCATATTCTTACTGTCCACCTTGCACACTGGGGCACATGACTTCCTCCATTGCAAGTGAACATTCCCATTGCACTGCAGAATCACCCAACATGAATGTGATTTTTAGGGATTTTGGGTTGTGTAATGATTCAATGTAAGGGATTTGCAAGCTGGCATTTAGTTAACTTGAACTGCCTCTATCTCTCCAAAACAGAGTGAAATGGGGAAAACGAGTATGTGGTCCTTAGAAGTATATTCTCAGCATAATGTCAATTACTTAATTTTCAACAAAATACAAACACCTCATCATGTGCTACCTTGTTTACCTTTAACTCTTAACTCCCTCTCCATGCACCATGCACACTTCGCAAGGCATGGAATTTCCAAATGAACACACAAAGTGGATGTCAATGGCAGAAAAGTCTAATATTTGCACTTCCATTAAAATATCCTCATGTTTTTCCATGCCTGGTAATGAAAGATACACACAGCTGTCCAGATACTTAGCACTGAAAATGCATTAAATCCTCCAATCCACCCTTGCTAGCTCTGTGTCCTAAATCTTGTGACAAAACGCCAAGGGAGATAGTCCTTTGTTTGCTTAAAACAGCATTTGTGCCCAGAAAGTGCCACCTCATCAAACAAGGGGACACTGATCAAAGTCATCTCACCTTGTGGAAAGCTGGCCAAGTCAAACTAATTCCTGGAGCTCTTCCTCGTCAGTTTGTTCATGCGGCTAGGATCCGCCAGGCTGAGCCAAAAAAAAAAACCAGGCATCCAGAAATATGTTGCCAAATACCTGTCACTGACTCACAGCAGTAAACATTACCACACAAACACTGTAGATGACCTTAGAATACAGATGTAATGATATAGCTTTCCCAGTGCTCTGTAGCTATGAATTTTGTATCTCAAAGACTCACAGGCAAATTATAATGTTGAAACCTCCTTTGCCTGCAAGTGAAAAAACATGGTTGACAGCTATACACACATTTCAGTAAAATTACAGCCTGTACTGATATACAGTAACCAAGTAACCACTCCAGTTTGAGAACACGGTGCTCTGCACATGCTTCATGCTCAGATATTTTCTCTCCTGTTTCGCCCACTTCCTCCCCTGCTGTAAGCTCTGCAATCACATCGCCTGTGTCCTGCTCCTTTGATGGCGCCAGCAGGTGGAAAACCCACCGGGATGCTGAGTGTGCACTACAGTATACGCGCACTACTGCTGGATTGATCAGAGCGCAGGGTTGAGTC
This sequence comes from Thunnus albacares, assembly GCF_914725855.1. Classification (NCBI taxonomy): domain Eukaryota; kingdom Metazoa; phylum Chordata; class Actinopteri; order Scombriformes; family Scombridae; genus Thunnus; species Thunnus albacares. The sequence goes on along the minus strand of NC_058129.1, from coordinate 8,006,926 downwards.
GACTCGCTGGGTTGGGTAGTGATGGCAGGGGAATGCATAACAAAAAGCCTGCCAAACCATAGGGGGGATGGGGGCATTGCTGAAGGCAAGGGAGTTATGGCAAACAGCTGGACACACTGGAGAAATACAGCACTGACTGAGAGAACTGTAACATGTAGAAAATCTACAGAGTACAGCAAAAAGCATAGTTATATTTTTAAATTGGATTTTGGACTTTTAGTCAGCAGGTCCCTGACATTTTCCCATTAGTATAAATATGCGTTGTGCCGAAACAACCCCATTTAACTTCATGTACATGTATAAATGTATGACTGATTACTCAAAGCTCAGATAAAGACAGTTTGACTGTATTAGCCAAGTGTTATATATGGTTAAAGATATGTTTGTGAAAAAGATGGGAAGGGTGGAGGAACTAAAGGGTCTTGACAATAACACTGCGATAGACCATTTTTCTGTTCATCACATTAACAGAGAGGTTGTTCTTTTGTGACCAGTGAGTAGGCTACAGCCAATCAATATTATTATTATAATAGCTGATGTCTGTGTTGCATTTTGACCTGGCCTTGAAGCTATAGTGTGTAATTCACTGGTTTGTTGTTTTTTGGACACTTTTTCTAACACCTGCTATTACTAATTAAGCTTCACCTCAGCTCCACCAGCTGCAAGTATCTGCTACTGTTGATTGAACAAAATAAGCAATTTGAAAATGTGACATTTGGCCACTGGGCATTTTTCATGATTTCCTGATGGGTTTTTTTTGTGCGATTAATCAAAAAAACAAAAAAAAAACAGGCCAATAGATACAGATTAATCCATAAAAAAATAAGTATTAACCCTAAAATGTTAAATATTGTTATAAAATTCAATGATGGTGGCTGTGATTCAGCAAAGAGTCAAAAAGTTAATGATCCACCGTGTTAAAGGCTATATTTCATTGATTATCCTCAAAGCAGCTTTCTTAAAGATTTTCCTGGCTCATGTACTTTTTTTTCAAATTACAGCTGCACAAGGACATTTTTTTTTATCTATAAATACACCTGTCTCATCAGCCTAAATCACAAATAAAAGCTGCTACAGCAAAGAGTACTTATTCTCCCCCATAAAATGAGACCCAATTATGTCATAAAACCAAATTAAACTGTGACATGGTGGGAAATCTTCACTGGAGCATAGTAAGTAAGTGAGCAAAATACAAATGTGCCATGGTAACAGTGGTGAATGAATGAGCTGGTGTGATGCTTCGTTGAAAATATATATTATTTCATAATCTCCAGCTCTTACTTCCATTAATGACAATGAAATATTGGTCACATTACTTTTAGGTAATGAATTCCAAAGCCCTGTTTCAAAGAAAACTCTTGCTTCCATCTCATCTTTCTAAAGCACAAAGTTTCCCAGTTCAGGTCTCAGCAAAGCACTTTACAAAGCTTTCATTGTTTTCTTAAACATATTTAGTTGTGCCAAAGACTGCTTCAACAAGGAATGAGTCCTCTGCTAAAATTCTTCCCTGCAATACCTTTACCTGACCTCTATGTCTCCATGTAGGAGTGGAGGTCAAGGGCAGTTTATTAAATGGAAAAAATGGAAGAGACTGCTTGGAAAAATTTCCACTTGCACTGAACAGAAACAATGTCCTTGATGCAGAGTTTTTTCAGACTATATCTGATACAGAGCTAAATACTGATGGAGTATCGGCATGTTAATTTCTCCATTTGCACTACATAGTCTTACTCTCCTCATATTCTGCATTTATCTCAATTGTACACCCTGTAGTCACAGAGCTTTTTTTCTCTTTGCTGTAAGACTGTAAGATAGATCCCAAGTGGCAATATATAATATTGATTTCTGAATGGTGTTATCATGGTCATGTCCTTTTGCAACAAGGCCTTCAATTTGGTGCCACTGTTGACTGTACAATTTAGTGGGTGGCAGTAGAGGAAGAAGCAGAAGAAGAGGAAGAAAAAGAAAAAAAAAAGGCACTGTCAAAGCCCAGCTTGAGACTTTCCATTATTGGCTGTAAAGGAAAGCCTCAAGTTCTGCCTTTCGACTCTGATTGATATTTGGTCTTGACTGGGGTATGAGAGTATGGCAGGGGTGGGATGTGACAAATGGCGAGGCAAGGACTAAGGCAGAAAAAGGAGGTGATAAAAAAAATGATATCATAAATCTTAAAATAGTAAAACTATAATAACAAAATTAACTTGCCATTTCAGACATTATGTTTTGCATTATCCTTTTGTTTACTTCAGTGAAAAAAATGTACTTTTTATGAGAAAAAAAAAAAAAAAAAAACACAAGACAGTATCACATGTGCACGGCTTGTCTAATTCTCCAGAGACCCTCATCAAGTAATTCATTTAAGAAAATAAACAGCGGGGCACATGAAAAAATCATTTGACTTAATCAAAAAGCCATCCATCATGCTTTAAGAGCTATTCACTCAGCTTGAAGTGTATTTCAGAACGGAACATGGTTGCCTTCCTCCTCACAGGGAATCTGCAGGGTGACAGTAAACTGTGTGTGGTAGTCACACTGGGGACTGTTTTTCCTTATTTCCACTCACTCTGTCATTACTGTAACTATTTTTTTTCCTCTTTTGCATGAAAAATAAACATAAGGCTCTATTTACTAGCATTTACAGGGCTCTCAGCCACATCTCACATGCTTTATCAGCGAATGGAGTTTTTTCAGTTGTCATGGTGTTGACGTAGATGTTATCATGCAACTGTGTAGTGATCACAAACTAATAGTGGTTATTTTGGGGAGGAGTTGTGGCTAGATGTGATTCTTGTAGATGAGACTGATGAGCACTGTGAAATGCAATAGAAAGCTATAAAAAATGAGTGAATGCAGGTTGTTTTTCACATGTACTGTTACCTGTTCCATGCTCAAGTATTATATCATGTATTATAGCTCTTCCTACTTCAAACCCTCCCTCTTTCACCCACCATGTCCATCCCTATAGGCTGAACTCTTTGCCAAATATTACCTCAGGTCAATCCAATGCTTGGTGATTTTCTTAAAGCTGCTATAATCAATATTTTTATAATAACAATGGATGAAAGCAAAATAGAGTTAAAAGAATTAGAAAGATGAAACATTGCTCCACATGAATGCTAATGTTTATCCATACCTGATGGGATGCATAATTAAGCAACTTTGCTAATAAGTTCCTCTTAAACATGATATTATGACAGTGTTTACAGCTTGTTGCCATTGCTCTAAAGTGAAAAAAATAGTGACTAACTAGGTAATGTCTGGTTGACGTTAGAAGCAACTGAGCAACCTGCAGTAATCAAATAGTTACAGTTATGAAAGACAGTTATTTTTGTGCAAGTTACATAGCAAATATAATAATGGAAATGCTATTTAGAAAGCCAAGTAATTATAACAGCTTCATCATCACCCACACTGTTGATGTGCTACTGAGAAGCAAAAGATTAGCTGCCCGTTCAATATGCAATAGTAACTACAGTGCGAACTTTACAGTCTGGCAAGCAAGCACACAGACATATTGTGTCATTGAATGCTTCCCTCCTCCCCGTTTTTCACATCAACATATTGTCTGTTTCATCACAAGAGATAAAAAAACAAGCCGGGTCCAAGCACTCGTGGAAAAGCCAGAAGGTTGAAAATACTCTGCAGCAACCGGATGCTTGAGTGACAACCTTAATTAATCCACTGAATCCCCACTGTGATGGGATGTGTGGTGAGAACGGGTCACATACAAGGGCCCGTGCCACTGCTTCAGAACATCATGAGGGTGTGAAGATCATAATGCCATGCAGAGGGAATGACACCAAAGCGGCAGTAATATGAATATGAACCGAGCGTTGAGATCCAGCAAGTATCTATGTCTCTTTCTTACAAGCAACTTCCACAAATATAAATGCAATGACATCAGCACACGCACACACAAACACACACACACACACACACACAACAAACACATTTCAAATTTGGCAAGTAAACACAATGCTGTGCTGTAATAAATAACTCCCTCTTGAACATTCAGAGTCAAATGCACCATCGGCCACAGCAGGAGGCGATGAATTCAAATTACTTACAGAAAAATGACAAGCTTCATTTTTATTCGTAAGTATGTTCTCTAATAAAGTGACAAAATATCAAAGGTAATGATATATATATAAAAAACCCGCTCAAATGTATAAACCTCATCAAATACCTGATTACACAGTGTATCAAATTCATTCACACAAAAAAAGATTACTTTCTGAATCCACTCGTCGTCTCCTCCTTTCCACCGGCACCTTGGCCAGATTAATTATCTTCCATCAATTAAAGGAGCAATTATATTCCAACCACCTTCATATGCTAATGAGTCAACTCATGAATATGAGAGGAAATTTGTAATAGCCACCGAATGGTGCTGGCAGGAGATATACTTCAGATATACTGCAGAATAGAGGCAATACTGTCATATTGATCTGATGAGGTACACACTTTATTAGGATTAACAAGGACATAGAAGCCCTGTTAATATTTTAATGTTCATCAAGTGAGTTCATACTGTACTGAAGGGATATTTAATATTATTAATTTTTATGTAAGTGTGCATGAAGTACAGGTTGTCATCTTGTGTGTCTTTTCCAGTTGGTGTTATTGTGCTACTGGCAGTCTGTGCTGCTCTCACCACCACCATCAAAACAAATGCCACATTTATTTTTACTCAGCAAAACTCAAGTCATTTAGCTGCACTTGGAGAACAATAGACTAGACAGAAGTATAATAAAATCAATATGTTTCAGCTCTAACAGCATTCATCATGGTGACAGGATTGCATATATTATAGGAAATGACATCCCAGATGTGCCAGGTCAGGATGCATGAAACAATGATTCCAATATTAAAAAGTAAACAAACAAAAGTTTATCCTAAAGCTTCTGATGAACATATTGTTCTTACAGTTATGAGCAGCTGGTTGTGTTTCTATATGATGACTTTGCTGTCTCAGTTCTACTGTGTTTGGATGATTTCAGCTTGTTAGCGTGCTAACACTGCATGTTAAGGTAGCCTAAGGATCGTTGTCTTGCTGTAAACACAATTTACTCGCTAAATTTGAAAGGTAGAATAGAAAGTAGCAATAGAAGTAAGCAGGGGCTACGCAGTGAGATTTTTGCTAAATCTTGCTGCTGGGTAATTACAACACAAAGCCTTTCCAGATGTCTGTTGATCTGTTGATATGTATAAAAATCAATGCATACCAGCACATGGACAATCGTCAAAAAGACCTCAGTTCCGCTGGGTATTAACATGCAATATATATCTGAATACATCTGATCACTACCTGGTATCTCAGTGTGCAATTTACAAGGCAAAAATGTCAACAAACTTGTATCAACAAACATGGGACATCCCAGGTCAAGGGATGCAAAGTGGGACACTCATAGTTTTAAGGAGCCACTACAAGAAGGTAATCATTGCTAGTGGACATGCTTGTTAGCATTGGTGTTAGCCCAACTACCCCATTGATTACATCATTCCTCATTTTTTCCATTGAATGGTACTTCGAGAATCTCACAAAGTGAAGCTGCTACATGGTTTTTGCTTATTTTTCCTTTGCTGAGGAAAGGCACGTCTATTGCTTTTTGATGGGCATCAACATCTTGGCTGATTTTATTCTTAAAACAATGTGGCCAACGTTTGCAGATTGCCTTTACACTTGAGGTCTGATCACAATTCTCTCCAAATGTGGTCAAGTCAATCCAGTCCCATTCAATTGCAATGCCTTCTGTGTGCATTTACAGCTTTCTTAAAATGCTTTTCTTCAGATTTAGATAAGATATCCAGATAAAGATCAAATGTTAAAGAGTACCTCCACACTATTGCTGCTAATCTGACCTCTGTAGGTTGAAAAGTACAAGTCTGCTGAACCTCTGATCCAGCCACAACACTGCTGCACAGGTTGTGGAAAAAGCATGTTGTCATTTCTAGTTGGCAGGGCAAGCCAAATTATTAGACTGGGTGCAGCAGAGTGAAAATAGAGAGGGTTTTTGGATATTTACATGCTCGCACTGCAAAGCACACCCCTTCCCTTCCTTAACCAAACACACATCATTGTGTGCTGGTTCGATATAAGAAAAGCAGGTTACCAGCATCAGTCCCAGCTCAGCTACACTGACAGTTTATTTTATGCACCAAAGTTGCTGATCCCCTGTATATCTATTTCATCACTGTTCCTTTATTCTGCAGTTCTTAATCAAAGACATCAAACGGTGCACCTTACAAAGAAGTCATAAAACCCCAAATTTCATTTAAAAATGAATGTTGCTTCCAATCACCCAGCAAGGGACCTCATTATGATTTTAGCGGTTCTCATTATAATCAAAGGGAATCTGACCTTTTGTCCTATGCACTGCTTTGAGAGGGTCTGCCTGTTGGTAAAGAGGGGAGTGTCAAGGGTTTTGATTGTGAATTGAAATGATCTGTAGGAGGTTGATGATAATATTACATAAAGCTTCATGTATACTTAGTCCATATAAAAAAAGAGAAATTAAAAAGTATGCAGAGGGAAGGGTCATGTCTGAACCACAGATCTCTGTGTGAAATACTTAAGGCCAATTGCCACTGCAGGAATGAATTGAAATGTAACCTAATTTGTAGTTTACTACAGTATCACAGGTTCTGCTTTTGTTTCTACTGTTCTCCATCCACTTAGGGAACAAGTTCCTGGAACTAAATTTCGGCACTGCTGTTACATTACTTATATTTTCTTCACAAGACCTTAAAGTAAATTATAGGACTGATGGAGGAAATTCTACCAAAATAAAAGCAATCACTTCCTTTTCACTCACACATGCCGACAACCGAATCTTAAATAAAAGCATAAAAAAAATACTTGATGTATAACCCTCCATCTATTTTCTATACCACATAAGGGTTGTGAAGGCTAGAGCCTATCCCAGCATGCAATGGGTAAGAGGCAGGGTACATCCTAGACTAGCTGTCAGTCTGTCAAGGGCTAAAAAGAGATATATTCACACTTACATGCAGACTGGCAACCTGACTGAAAACCCACACAGACACAGGTGGAACAGTCCTACAGTACATTTCTATTGAAAAAAACATAAATGCCACTTTTACTGCCATGGCTCAATCATCAATCATCTTTTGCCAATTGTTTTGAAATGCTGAATGTCTCCAAAGTAGATAGAGAGATTAAGACTATTCCCCCCAGGATGACATTTTGAGGTTGGTGAGAAAATGATTTATGACTTAGCTTGGCCTTCAGTGGAGTCTGTCTTTGTCTCTTTAAAGGGACTGTAAAGTGTAATCAGGTAGCAGTTAACAGCAAACACTTCACCTGACCCTCACACCCACAATGCGCGATGGCTGCAGCACTGAAACGTAACAGCCCTCTATCCATCTGAAACCTCTTCACTTGCTCTCGGCTTTGCTTCAGTGTGCGTCAGCCTGCGATCGTCTGTATCCTTACAGACGTGAGCCACCTCAGGAAAAGTGAGCTCAGCCAAATGAGTCACAGAGAAGAGGAGCTGTTGTCATGTGAAACTGTACAAAGCATTCTAATGAACGTGGGCTCAACTTTTAAAATAACTTTTTTCTGTATATAGTGTAGTACCATTTTATTTCTGTAAAGTGATATAAGTATTATTTCTGTGACGATTCATTCATAAGAAGCCAAATAAATCAAACTGTTAAACCACCTTAAATCAAAATACAAATTTAAAAGTCTGTACCAGCTCTCTTTTCTTGTTTTGCCAAAGCTAATTCAAATCAGATAAACAAAAGAGAAAAAAAAAAGAAAAAAAGGTATAATTAAGTTGTAAATTTGGGGTTCTCCCTATCTTCAGTGCCTGCTGTGTCAACCCTGGCTGTGACAGTGTCAGTGGCAAGCAGTCTGTCACCCACTTTAGGTTCAGGCTTAAATATTTCAGCAGCCTTAAGAAAAAAGTGCTGAAGTAGCTCTGTGTGAATTCCACTACTTAGCAATTAAAGGAGGCTAGAAGTCACAGAGACAGTCGGGCTATTGACTGCAACCCTTAGGCAAAAGGTGCAGGGAGTTTCATTTTAGCTTCATTATATTACAACAAGCTGAAGCGACTTTTTTTGCCCTATCACAGTGTCAAAAACTGTGCATTAAGGCATGAACAACAATGGGTATATAAGTTAGTGGAAATACTTTTGTTTTGAATGCATTAAATAAAAAAATATATTTGCATGGAGGCTTCCAGTGTGCAGTTCTTGGAGTTCTGTTGTACTGTTGCAAGCTCAGCAGCAATTCAGACTCACTGCACCTCTTTCAGTAAATGTCAAAGACTCTGCAATGAAAGAATTCGCAGCATTGAAGAAATTTTTCTTTACCTGTGACGGACAGCTCGGTGGTCCTCCGCACCACAAAGTTCCCAAACTGTAATTCACAGGTGTAATTCCCAATGTCATCTTCCCGTACTTCCTTGATGGACAGAGTGTCCCTCCTTCTTTCTATGGTCTGTCTCCACTGCTTTGGCTTGCATTCCTACATTTAAAATAAAGAAAACACACCGATGGGGATACAGCACGTTAGTATAAAGTAAATTCACCGGGTCAGTTGTCCTGTTGGCATTCAGTTGTAACTTCTGTTTGAAATCAGCAGGAAACAGTCTTTCACTTTCATACCTCTGATCAATAGAAACTGAGAAGAGACATGACACTTTATATTTTGTCTTATCTTTATTCATATTGAATTTAAAAAAGGCTAATTCCATAGAGGGCCCTTTGTTTTAAACACCTTGTCATAAAGAACTATAGCAGCTTCCCATATAATTATACCCCATGGTATACCTCATGCACAAACTTTCTCCGCATCATGCAAAATTTCCGACATACGTTTGGTGCAGTCCAATCATCCAGACACTACTTCAGTTGAATAGTGATTCAGGGGATTGAATTTAGTGTGTTTATGACTCTGAGGCAGGACTAAATACTATATTGGTTTGATATATGTGAGAATCTCATCAATAACTACTTTACCACAATATCCGATATGAGACATGTATCAACTCAAAGGTGGAGAGGCGCAGACCTTTAAAATTGTTGACGGCTAAGATGATGTACATTAGCTTAAGAGTTTCATGAATAGTCAAAATGGAAGAAAGGTTGATAGATGTATCCAGAACTACAGAGGCTAATGTGTCTCACATGACAAATCAAGGAGAAGACAAGGACAAGGAGAAGAAATGGGGAGAAGCTGTAGTAGGTGAGGGGCAAAGAGAGAGAGAGATAATGTGTAGATACCATTATCAAATACTGTAGTGTGTGATGCACCATTATTTTCCAATCTTGTTGAGTATGTTTGGATTTGAGAGCAAATCATCTGTGACATTTTTCCTTATGTGTGTAATGAGAAGAAATTTCATAAATGAACCACAACGTTAGTTCTCACTGATCAGTTATCAGCTGTCTTGTAACAGCCAATCATATTCAAACAGATGCACAGGGTGTCCTTTATAATCTGAGTGTACTCTGCTGATACTCTAATGCCAACACCACTGGTGCACATTTGAATCTGATTGAATGTCTTGTGGGTAAATCACAGTTAAATCTCAACTCAAAGTCGGTCTGTCTCTGGCCAATTTGAGCTCAGTCTCAATTAAGATTCAATGTCTGAGGTTTTGAAAGAAGGACTGATGGTAGGTAACGGCTGGGTAAATGTTCAGTAAATTCTACACGGACTGCGGTGCTTTAAAGACTTGTAGGGCTACTTGCGATAACTGAAGGTAGAGAATAAAAGTCTTTATAAAAGCTGTGGAAAGTTACAAAAGACTGAAACACCAAAAATCACACAAAAGTAAAGGATTATTCTGTAAATGAACTTCAGAAACAGCCTTTCAGATTTTGGGCCACAGAGCACCTGAGGCAAAGGAAACTGGGGCACTGTGGGTTTGGTTTCGAACTGTGGTCCAAGATGGGCCTCCCAGAATTCAATCAGCCCCCACTGATGAAGCGAGAGCCAATAACTGGAGGGTTTAGAGCCCACAGTCATTATGCTTAGCAATTACGCTTAGGGCACCCAAATGTCCAGCAGCAGCCCAGAATCCAGCACACTTTCACATTTGATAAATTGCCCTCCAAGCTTCACCTAACAGCTCTGTCCAAGTGGCCTGTCGGACACGGGAGGCCTGACCGGGTCAGTTACACTGTGGGCACTGCAACTCTCCATAAGGAGGAAGAGAAAGTTCAAGTTTAAAACATGAAAAACAGAAGTATAGATATAAAGAAAATGTATTTTTATCAATTATATATCTATTTTTTGATGCTTTTTAATTAGATGGTATTTCAAGCTAATTAGATCTGAATATAGCTGACCTTAACAAGGTAAGAACTTCCTGTGAAGTCTGTCATTTTAATTGAAAGGCTATTTCTAATACTTTGCATAATGGGTTGACAGATAAAACCTTTTGTTTAGACAACATCTTGCACCTTAATCAGTGCTTGAAATTATATTCATTACTCAGGCAAACAACTAACAAAAAGAGGTTATCTTACCTTATACCATACAATCTCAGGCTCCACTCCTGGCTGTATATAATCCTCAATGCCAGGGCAGGTGATGTCTTTGCTTTTGCTCAGTTCTGCCTTCTCAAAAAACCTCATTTTGGAGTTGTAGCAGAGGTCTGTGTCATTCTCCGCCACTGTGAGAGACATGGACACTTTCATGCAGTATGTGGAGTTCCTGCAAAAACAAAAAAAATAAACAAATCAGTCACAGAAATAAATTTGTATAACTGTATAATATTGAAGTTTTGCCAGATGCAGCCAAAATCTGCCAGCACTCCATCTCTGGCTTCACATAAGCTCTGTGTCTGTGCTATCAAAATCTCCACAAGGCTCAGTCCTCAGATTCTATTTGAATCATTAAATGCAGCAGAGGGGGGCAGAGAAAAACCTTGCACTGGAAAGCAATTAATAATTTTCACAATTTTTCTTGGCTGAAAATGTTCCTGTAAAGCACAGAGAATCATCATCTCTAATATGACCCTTAATCTGGACAATTACAGAATCATACAATGTTTTCTCATCCATTCAAGTATGAATACCAGTAATGCATGATGAGCCTACCTCTCTAAACTATTAATTGAAAACTGGAAATGTGTGCATGTGTATGTATAATGTACATGTGTGTGTATACAGGGGCAGGGACACAGGAGGTAACATGGAGCGACAGCTCTGAATGTCAACAGCACTTGCAGATTGAGCCTTTTGTTTTCACGTGTTAAGCAGATACAGTGCGAGGTAGCAGAAAATTACTTGCTACAATTGATGTACTGTAGCTACTCAGGTCATATACATAAAGAAGAGAATTTATAACACGAGGGGGAGCAGGCGTAAAATGCAACATTACTTGTAATGTTTGGAGACTACATGCTTGCCTGGGACCAAAGATACCGGTGCGTATCATCCACAGTGGAATAAACATTTCATCTTACTGCTTGGTGTAGTAAACCTTCATTTGTGTTCTGCAGGGCCACTTGTCATTCATTAAGTACTAAACCAAACTGGATTGTACGCTCTTGTGTGTATATACAGAACTTTGTTGGATTCTGATCATGATCCAGTCCTGCCCGGGAGACCGATGCTCCACAACCACATGAGAGGAAAAGATACAGCTGCTAAGCATTTACAGCGATCCTGTGTGGGTCATTAACGGAACAGTGATTTTAAGATTGGATCTGCTGCTTGAATAATTCTTAACAGAACATGGGGATCAATGAACACATTGATTTACTGTGAAAGTTGTGCTATTTGAATGAGGAGAACAGCAGCACAGGTCCTTGATGATCAATGAATTCAATAAGAGCACCTTTTCTTTGCCCAAACTGGCTAATAAGACTGTCACGATTGACAAGTACTATGGCTTGACTGCAGCAAATCCCTCCTGGTTAAAAGACCAAACAAATTGGCAGTGTTTAGGAAAATCTCATTGCTAATTTTCCAACTAAAGCTGGTTACACAAATTGAGCTGAACCAACAAACAATTACAAACATGTTAAATCCTTACATAATTGTGCAGCATTAGCTGCCTCGTGGATTAGTACAACACACACTGGTCTTCGCTACAGTGTCGGCAAACAATCCCTCGCCCTTCGAACTGGCCAGCGCCGGACTCTCCGCTTACAGTACAGTAAGTGTGCCATTTTAATGAAGCACAGATGCAAATGTAACATGATGTGGAGATTATCCCAGACAACTTCTACCAGATGGACACCTGTGCAAATGAGATCCCACGGGTGCGCTCTCTTCCCTGTTAAATATTCTGGGCAGCGCTGATAAACTCGCCCGCTGGAAGAGAGAGAGCGAATTGTGTCATCTGCTCCGCATGAGTGATCGATGGTGTGGGCCAACACTTTGTCCTACAATGTCTTTCCAACATTTCACATCCATCACGATGACTTTTGAGCCTGAAGAGCCAGGTGATCTCTTGACTATTCACTCAGCAGGTATAATATTCATGAAGCCTATCCAGGGAACTAAGCAGAAAAATTATCCCACTGCTGCACACTCTAGAGACTTACTGTACACCGAGCAGTGAGCATTCAACACTCGCGGAACCCTCTGCATACTGCAGATACAGTGATAACAAGCTAGGTGATACCATGGCATTAATGGGTAAGAGTGTCTGTCAAATGTGTCAAACTGAAGGGGATCTGCAATGTCGTAGCAATGATAGATAGCATCCTGCATACATCAACTGGGAGAAGTGTCAGGCTGACAGCAATCGTATACAGCTGGAGGGCAGGCAGAGGACTTGAGCTGCAATATGCGGCAAATGTAGTGAAATTTTGTGAAATGGTCAGTTAGGAGTTAAACAGCCTCCTGAAAGAATTCTGATTGGCATTAATGTGGAAAAAAATACTGCAGTCTCTCCGTACAGAAAGATACTCATGGGATTCCACATTGGTTGAATTGTCATGGGTTAATATGTATATTTATGTGTGGAGCCATTGCCACTTCCAGAGCTGGATCCCACTTAACCAAATAACATATGAACCATCCACCTTCCAACCCATTTGTCTAACCATCTAATACATACTACTTCTTTTATTCTATTGACTGTCAATGAATCTAACCCAACAGTGGATGAAACCAGATGGAACCTGCCCTTTAACTTGGCAACTGTTCTGCCCTTTTATTAAATAATAGGCAGCAGAATTGATTTGAAATTCTCCTGAGAATCCATGGCACCTGCGGGGAAATTAATGAACTAACTTAATGAATCTCTTAATTAAAATAACTCCTCTCTAATAGAAATTGGATGATGAAATAATTGCTGATAACTCATTAGACCTTGCTTTCAACTAACAATAACGCTTGCAGAGAATTTTCTCAGTGTAAAGCATACATCACAAGGCGAGAGGTCCAAAGGTTGATTAAAGGTTACCTCACCATAATGTCATTACACGGCAGTGAAATAAACCCACCACAGGCATTAACTCTTTAGAAATGTCATATAGCATGTTGACCTATTCTTGATGACCACTGAAAAATGAAACCTATGTATCAGCCGACTCTAATTTGAGAAAATTGTCATTGTTAACATGGCAACATCCCGATTGTCTCATCAGAATCCAGAGGAAAGTTTAGCTGTCTCTCCATCCAACCAGGCACATCCTCCATCACTGCAGCTTTTTCACACGCCTGTAAGCAGGGCATCAGGTTTAGTAGAGATGTTGCTAACATCTGCCATCCGTGTCCCTTAGCAGCAGACTGTATGTGTATTTATTTATGTGTGTGTGTGTGTTTCTACAGTATATAGCAGTGTAGTTACTATGGGTGAATTCTGAAATTCCAAGACCAGCTTGAATTGAGTGTTAATCCAGGTAAAAATTGCCTTAAATGTTTTGTAGTACTGGAGTGAACATTTAAGGAATAGTTCAACATTTTTGATATGGAAGCATCTGCATTTGATGTGTTTCTTTGATCATTTATTCAAATTTGTAATTTAATTTTTCATCTCACTCTTTGTGACCACATTGATCTGCATTTGATAGATCATCCTTTTGCTTCCTTAAGTCTGCCCTGGTTTCTGTGGAGGGGAGAATGAGTGACACTGCTGGAACTGTCTCCCTCACAAGCTGTTTTCTACCATGTTGCATCATCTACCTACAATACAAGTGTGTACCTAAAGCGAAAGGGAAGCACATCAATGGGGCCCCCACACATGGGTGGCATCTGCTCAAAATATCTACATTGTTGCCACTTGCATCAACATACTGTGTACTCGAGTTTGGACAGGAATGTCAACCAGGCCAATGTCAGGAAGTGAGGGGCAGATGGAAACAAAGCCAAGACCCTTCCAGAAAAAGCACATACCCGGCAGTTAATGCAGCTTGGCATGATTGGATGTGCCAGGTCGCTTAAGAGACAGATGTAGCAATGGCTTTAGACAGGCAGGGAAAAGTCCAGTCAACATCAAAAAGTGGCAGAGACCAAGACATATCCAAGTCCAAATTGGCACGAGACTGAGAGAGGTCAGAAGTGTGGTCTTGATACTGAGCTAGAGATAATGAATGAACTCAGGCATTACAGGTCTGAACACAGGTGTGCACCTATAACATATGTGCACTTACTTCCACAACACAATGTCCATTACATCAGTCCGCAGCAGTCTTGTACTATCTTCCCTGTCCACACCAGGCCAAGATTAACCCAGACCAAATGCCAGCCCAGTTATCCTAAATCAGTATTTTATGGTTCCTGCATTATTTATGACCAGAGCGAAGGTCATAGTGAGTAGTTGGAAGACTGGGGCTCCTACCTGTAGCGCGTGCTCATCACTCACTTGTCAACTCTAGCAACAAGCCCACGTTGATTAAGTGCCCCAGCTCCCCAAATCTGACTGTGGGCCAACTTGCTCCTACTTAGCCCCTGTCTAAGAGCGTGGCGCTTGTCTGCCATGCTGGAACAACCCATTCCTGCCTCAATTATAATCCATCCACATCTTCTCTCTCTCTCTCCCTCCCTCCCTCCCCATCTCTAGTCGTGGTTTGTCTCTGTCCCGGCCTTCACCCGCCCAGCCGCCCTTTTCTCTCTTGTCTTGTAGTACATGATTTCTCAGGGAGGAGCACACACCTCTGAGGATAATTTAGTTTTGCCATGCTGTGAAAAACACATGCCTGCACCTGTCTACACTCTTGTATCCACACATATGAGCACGCACAAAGAAACTGCACTGTGTGATATCTAATCCTTACAAGACACACAAAAACAAAGAATATTTATGTGAACATAACTTAAGTACAACTTTATTTACATGATGTGGTCGATTATGCAAATCAGTAAAATGTCATACTTTAATCTAAATTTTTGGTTCCTGAGCAATAAATGTGTAATTACTTGCAAAGTCTAACTTGCAGCTGAAAGAAAATACATTAATACTGATTTATTGACATACTCTTGCAGAAAATGAGTGTCTCTTTATAATTTAGCAGAGCTACAGAGCTGAAATAATGAAAAATCTACTTGTTTCATTTGCTACATTAGATATATGAAAATATTTTAAAGACAAATGGACACTCATTAGACCTCACAGATCTCAGTATGACAACATTGGAAGATTTTGCTAGTGTTAACACTCTGGTACAAATGCATGACACAAGAAAAATTAAGACAATTTTGTATGAAAATATTACATAACAGAACATCAGTATGGACAAATATATATATTACTGTTATTAAAATTTGGTTCACGTTGTACAAATTGAGCAAACTATATAAGACATACTGTATGTAATTTCCGACTACCATCTTCGTATTGATTAGAAACAAGAGTTGTAACTTGGGAACTGGTTAAAAATCGTTTTCATTGAGCAGCAGGCAGAATGTTTATTCATCTGGATGGTTAGTAGAGTCTTTGAGGATTAAAAAAAGACATTCAAAACGGTGTTAAGTGTTGTTAATTGACCTTCTGCAGGAAAGCAGATGTTTAGCTTTATGACTTAAATGTCATGGTAATACATGAGAGGAAAGAAATTGGGCTAGTGTTAATGCAGAGAGTTAAAATGCTGCTCATTTGAATTGCTACAGTATTATGATGTATTTAATTTGAATTATTTCTAGAGAAGACCTTTGAAGACCCCACAGAGTCTTCAGACCCCAATGTTAAATCTACTGAAAATACAAAATGCAGGACATATACATCTGCATCATCTCATCCCAAAAACGTATGGTACCTAAAAAACTTATTTTCGAACAAGTCTGAGAATTCCTTAAGGCTTCCCTTGAGTTGTATGTCTCGAACTGACAGTAGCACTTCTTGTGTGCAAACGAATTACTCAGTCATTTCCTAGCTGATGCCCTCAGGGAACTCATTTTCCATTCCATGACATCCTCAACTCATCTTTATGTTAGCAACCTGATTTCATAACAAGCATATACAATTTGTCTCCATTGTATTCCGCCATGACCTTACTCGTTGGTCCCCAGGCCCACTGGGTGTAATGTATGAGCAGCTATACTGCTATGCATATCGAATGCAAACCGTTTCATACTAGCAATGCTACTGCCGGAATGGGCTGTTGCACCAAGGGTATGCGCCATATTGGTGAGAAAATGTAAACGAGTCACAGTCATTCCACGAATGAGAGGTCTGTGTTGTTCTGTTGCTGAATGTCATTTTTGTTTTGGGAAAACTAAGGAGTTTCTTTCAGCAACGTAAATGAGCCATTATCCATGCAACTGGCAAAAAGTGAACGGGTTATATACATTATTTTGTCTCTGTTCATTTTCAATCACAGAAGGTGAGTAACTTTTTTAGATCACAGATTAATGTGTGAATTCTGTGTTAGGAATTCATATTGAAATGAGGGGGAAAAAAGATGAAGAAAAAGTTGCGTATGGCTGATTTCAATGCAGAGTTATGATTCTTCATGGACTTATAAATGACTTAACAAAATAATACATTTGCATTTTAAGAAATAAATTAGTCTTTTACAAAAGCTGGTTCAATAGTGATAATACCTTGTCAAATTCTTTACAATATACAGTACAGAATCAGTCAAATTTAAATAAGCTCTTTCAGTTTTATAATGAAGTTTCTGTCTCAAGTTCCAGCCACTTTCCTATTATACTCTCACCCTTCATTCAGGCGAGCTGTGTGAGTTCTCTCCTATATCACCGTTTGACTGACAGCTGTGGTATTGCAGATGTCTCGCTTGGAGCTCCGGTCTTCACAATCCAGCGCAGAGGGAGGGGAGGCGGGGAGGGGGCAGGAAAAGTTGGCTGTGGTGCCAAAGTGATTGTGCTTGGGGAATGGTATTTCTGACATTTGTCTGGCAGATAAAAACCACCATCGGATATGAGGAAGAGAAGGTCAGTGTCCCTGCTATCAGATAGCGATGGTTTGGCATCTTGTTTGATGACTTCCTCCGCTCAGCGTGGACCAGGAGAGCCAAGAGGCTGAATATATGGGGAGGCCTTGCTGAGGATGTGACTGAATAAAATCCCTCAGTTGGGGATGTAGAGATATTTAACCTTGGTGTTATTCTGGTGTGTTGAAAAAATCCTAACGGTATATTGCATGTGTGTTAGATTAGAAAATTGGTCATGTATGACCTTATGCCGAATTGTCCTGGGTAGTCATGCAGATTGCGACAGCTGATTTGAGACGCGAGTAAAATCTCCATAGTCAAGCTTCTCTCCCTTTGCTCCCTGTAGCCAGGAGCCATTTGAGCTCGGCTTAATCAAATGGAATCAAGCGTGGGACAAATGTCCAATCAAAAGGAGCGTGAAGGGCATGGAATGAAATTGGCTGAGACCGTAATGCATGGTGGATTAAACTTATATTTCAATTTCTACAAAGGGTACCCAATATACATCAAAATGAGCATATGTAGAGCTGGTTAGAATTCAGAAATGTTGACCACTCTTGGTGCATACAGTAATTGAATAACTATAACCAATATCTGTTCAGTATTATGTTTTTGATTCGACTCATGAAAATAACATGTCCCCTTTTACATAGTTATTGAAAATCCAAACAAGAAATATGTTTGTTGGGGCATCAACGATGTGCACCTTTTCTATTGTATTGTATTTTATCGTCATTTGCATTGTATACTGTATCATATTTGTGATTTGGATATAAATAACATAAACTTGTCCTCCAGATTATGATCGAAGAGCCTATTATTCAAAATACTATGTTCATCTAAACGCAATAAATAACTTTGCTCTTTGGGCTTCATGACCCTTTGGCTTCTTCAAAAGTGTTCATGTATTATGAAATGAAAATGCAGTTTGTGGTACTAATCCTCAAGGACTTGCCTCATAAAAATTCAGTAGTCACTAGAAATGAAAGAAATCCAGAATTTTGAAAAGGTTACAAACAAAAATTGCTCAGAAATATTAATGTTGATCGTATTCTTTTACTATGAAAAGGTCAACTTTATGTCCTCCGCACACTGAGCACAAGCCAATAAGTGCGCCTGGTTTTCCACAATGTGTTAAATGCCAATCAATGTTATGGGACTGAAATGCTCATCCACAGCATTCTAAATACCTACAGATGTAGGTTAATTCAAATGCTGAAACACCCAAGTTAAGCGATGCATGAGTGGGAACAAAGCATAACAGTTTGAGTGGAGGCTTCACAGGTGGCCTTGGGTGATTTATAATGGTATGAGGCCTTAAGTATACTGTAACTACCATTATGCAATTAATGGATCTGTGGTTCTCAGCACCCTATGGACAAATGAAATAAACACAGACTGCAGAGCTCTTTTTTGCAGCTATAGATGTAATGTCAAAAAAGTATAATGAAAATACGATCATGTTTCCTCTAAAAGCCTTTTCAGGGAAGGATATCAGTTCTTGGAGAGAGAAATGATTATGGTTAAATGCATAGTTATGAATGCTGCCATCTCTAAATGTATACAGGTAAAATTACTTTTTTTCCCTTGTAAAGCCCAGTGTTACAGACTCTAGCCCATTAACGATTACTATCCACACAGCATAACATGTTCCTCTTATTATTGCCTTTATCAATCATACCTGTTTAATAAAAGGTATGTTCAAGGGTTGACAACACTGATAAACTGTAATGCACACATAGAAAAATATGAATCTGCACTCTGTTTTCATGCTTCTGACCCTTTGGTGTAACATTTCTCAACTAAGATCTTTGTTATAATGAAACAGTTTGAATAGGGATCATAAAAAAGGAAAAAAAAATTTAAAAGTTTTAAAACCAATTAATAGTATTCATTTTCCATTTGGGCATTAGATGAGAGTATATTAATACCAAGCACCTAGCCTCAAAGTGGTTTCATGAGCACACTCTTCTTTGACACTGGCATTGTAACATCAGACGTCTACTGTGA
The DNA here is from genome assembly GCF_914725855.1 of Thunnus albacares. Classification (NCBI taxonomy): domain Eukaryota; kingdom Metazoa; phylum Chordata; class Actinopteri; order Scombriformes; family Scombridae; genus Thunnus; species Thunnus albacares. The sequence continues at coordinate 7,987,589 of NC_058129.1, read as the reverse complement.
ATATCAGGCCAAGTTCACACCACCACATCACACGGCTGAATAAAGAATAGTGTGAAAGGTGGACTAAGCCCAAACAGCAGCCCATACATCATCAGACAATGGCTGCTGGAAAACAGCTTCTACTAAACCACACAGAGCCAGATAAAAGGCTGTCCAGACACTGTGTCGACTGAGCAGTCTCTCTATACAGGTGTAAAGAATACTGAATATAAGGGAACATTATCAATAACCCCTGGCTGGTGGATAAAGCAGCTTGGCAAATCCATATTACACAATTAACTAAAACCCCACCTGGGCACTGTGAATAACTGCTGCCAGAGGTCTGGCACCAACTCTCTTATAACCTCTTAAAGTAGTAATGTGGAAGATGCTCTCTTCTCCCATCAGTCATTGCTTGGGTGTATCTGTAATGCAATTCTGTATTAGACATTATGTTGATGAAGTTTATGTAGCTTCTGCTTAGCTATTATGGCCTTCACAGCTCATGTGAACTGTATATTTCTTGTCCAAACAAAATGCTGCTGCCAGATACATAAAACACATCACAGTGCCTTTCAGCCAAGCTTGTTGTGGGGCTCTAGGTATGGTAATCTCGGTTGGTCGGTCCACCACAAGGTCCCCAGAGATGAATCTCGCTGACTTTGGTAATCCCCTGACTTTCTAATTAGCACCAACAGCAGGTCAACATTTCAGTGTATCCAATACCTTGGTTTATAACCAGCTACTTGCAAAGTAATGATATTCCCATCGTCCGCCTTAACTGTCATTTGCATTTTCTGTTAATTAGCAAATATTAGCATGCTAACATGCTAAACCTAAGATGTTGACCATGATAACATTACAGTATACAAACTAAACATCATCATGTTAAAGTTGCTGTTGTGATCATGTTGCCATGCTGATATTAGCATTTAGCTCAAAAGCACCATTGTGCATAAGCACAGCCTCACAGAGCTACTACTGTGGCTATATACTCTAATGAATTAGCTCTCAGGTGCAATTGTAGCTCACATGAATTGTCAATATCTGCCAATTCTACTCTTTTAAATCAGTGGTCAATCAAGCGTAGCAAAACCTAACACTCCGACGAGTTAGTTAAGACATTTATTATCATGACAATTATAATTATCACTGTAAGCATTTGCTGTGGTTATCTGTAATGAAGTACCACAAAACCAAAGGAACCAAGCAGTTAGTCATGCCATTTCAATGGCGTTCTGCTTCAATAACATCTTATTTCTTATTAAAACTGTTAAAAAGTCAGAACGCTTGCCAAGAAAGCAAACCGCATATACAGACAAACTGGTGAACTATTGTTAGTGTTTTTTGTATCATCTCAAGCTGTTACAACTTCAAAATTATTCAAAGAGAATAAATTCTAGTCACTAAGGCATGAGGTAAGATGCAAGATGCTACACAAGCCCAGATGTTGGCGGTGGCTCTGATGTTTGGTAAGATTATTGGATGAAAAGGTAATTTTTCATTTTATGGTGACTTCAAAATCTCATCCATATGTGCCTCCGCACTGCACTGCACTTAAAAATAAACTCCATTAATAAACATCCATCAAGGCGTCATTGTTATAGTGCTCTTCTGCAAAGCTATTCCATAGAGCCACAGCTAACTGATTGTCTCCTGCCAGGTAGCTTATAACACAAACACCATCCTTATATTATACATCATCCATAACCCTTGGCAGCACAAACCATCCCTGCTGCTCCTTAGTCTAGCGTCTCTCATTGGCTTTGACAGCTGGGCTGGATCAATTGGACAGGCCCTGACTGGGGCTGAATGACAGAGTGTTCCAGACGGCCCATTCTGACTGTCACTTCCCTGAGAGATCACCAGCCACTCCTGCCTACGAATACTAATACAGTTAACATGGCTGCGGCCTGGGATGGGTGGGAAGCGGTTTTCAATGTGTGTGTGAGTTCTTGGTGTGTGTGTGTGTGTGTGCACAGGTGCCAGGTGAGGTGCACTCACAGCAGCGATTCAGGCTTGAATAACCAAATGGACGCACACACATACACACACACACCCTCACTCCTTTGTTATCTTCTCCTCCCATTGTCCTTTGCTTGTGACAGCCCAGGCATTGCAGGACATGCAGGAAACCCATTAATAAGCCTGGGACAGTGGCAGCATGCCAACACCAGTGAACAGGGGTCAAAGGTTAAACATTAGCTACCTGCCAAGAAGTGGCATCCTCCCTGCTCTGCTACATCTGTCCTTAATCTGACACTGTAATCCCCGCACTATCCACAGCGATCAATACGGTGAGGGTGTGCGTGTCTGTTTTGACATTCATATGTCCATAACAGTTGTGTGTGTGTATGCATAGTTAGGTTTGTGTTTGGTCCTGTTAGAGTTTGTGTATGAAAGAGAATGTGACATTATGGCATTTGAAGACCAACAAATGATTTTGTCAATCTGACTTGCTGCTGTCATATCACAGACAGCATTTCATTAAAATAGAAAATGGCAGAAACACTCCAAAACATTTTATAGACTTCTGAGAATAAAAGAAGGCAATTAGAGCCGACTTTGGGCAACTGCTAAATGTCTGTGTGAATTATCTGTAGTGGACTCCAATTATCCCAAAAGGCACAAGACACAAAAGGTTTAAACAAACAACAGTCATAACCAAGCAACAACTACCGTCATTTATTCCACATGACATGAACAGCACTCTGTCTTGTTTTTTGGCAACTGACAAATGATACAGTCTTTTCCAACAGTATACAATATATAGTGAGCACAGACAAGGATTCCATCCAAATAGTGGAATAGTGCAAACGATTATTTAAACTTACAAAGAGTATAGACACACCACACATAAATATCATATTTGTTGAACAGCTGAGGATGACACATTGGACAACTGGGACACTATGACTAGTGTCACTTTGCTAGGCAATCCCCCAACATCCCATTTTGTCTTCTGTGTGATTGTTTCAATGCACAAAGCATCCAACTCAGTTTGACTTGCTAATTCGTGCCACAATTTGCGCAGAAAAGGCAAAGCAACACAGGCAAAATGCTTGGATTTCAAAATCTGCAGAGAGCTGGGGGTGACTGAACTTTATAAAAGTAAGTTGAACATCAGGTGACCTTCGGCTCTGCACTGAAACCTGGATAAACTGGATTATAAAATAATACCTTCTGACTTGCAGCACACTGCACTATTTTACTGCTGGTCACCATTTCTGGTCAGATTTTGAAATGATTATTTCTTCAGCTCACACACATGATGATGATGATGGTCCTGATGCCAGTCGTAAACATAATGAGAATCTTAATAAGACAATTGAACACTGCATGATTTTATCTCAGACTTTCAACCCCAGCTGGCTCAGACTGGAATGGACTCAGCCCAGATTACTCTGCTCTGTCTTCAAATCCAACCATAATCAGCTCAATAATCATAATGTGTGTCTGCCCCATCAGTCAAGTACACTCATCCTACTCTTCTAGATTCAAATCCAAGTCACACACTTTTAGATCACTGGTGAACCAATTCGTACTATCTACTCCATGTTCTTCCCTTCTCCTGTCATGATGTTCGCCATACCAGCTTTTACTCAGCTGTCTATCCTGTCAGCACAGTATAAAATAGCAGGAATTAGCAACTTTGTAATGCTAATAGGCTTATAGAGACACTTGCAGCAGTGCTGAGGAGTTAGCGCTATACTACTACCCGGATGGCCTGTGTGTGTGTGTATGTGTGTGCATTTTCCACCACTCTACAGTAAGTGACACACTCTGCCACTGCAGATGTTTTCACTCTGCATATGACAGAGCTCCTCAGGGTATAACAACTGAAACAGCTGAGAGCTGACCTCGATCTGACACGCGGCACTGCTCATCTGCTCTCCACTCGTACACTGTACTGTATTTGGCATGAGCGTTCCCTTATCATATGTCCACAATGCCTGTAGATCAGCGTGTGTGTGTGTGCGTGTGCATGTGTGTGTGTGTGTATGACAGAGTATGCAAGAGAGTAAAAGAGACAGGAATACATGGTCAGAATGTTGAGTGTGTGCGTGTGTGCTGACGTTGGCCTGCTTTCACATACAGATTGGAGGCACATTAAGTTCCTGTCAGTAGCAGCTAGTCTCAGGGGAGCGGACATGTTGTGTGTCTGTTTGTGTGTGTGTGAGGTGGCATATGACGATGCCCTCTGACACCCTTAAGTGCAGCTGAGCAAATACACAAGATGTGACGAGTGTGGGTACACCGGTGTATGGGTGTGTGTATGTTGAGAGAGGTAGGAAGACCAGAAATGTAAAGTCAGAGGGCATGATGTAACAAATGGAATGATGGCAAACAGAGAATGCGTATGCGAACTATTATACACTGCAAAAATATCCATACAAGTATCATAATGTCATATTTATTCTTTTGAACCTTCTGCTAGTGCTGTGAGAGAATCTTGCAAGGCGCAAACATGAAGATCACTCAAGCAGTATTAAGAACATGCGTCTTGATTAAGAAGAGTCCTTGAAAATAGATGATTTGAATTGGAAATAATTGTGTTTATCTGTGCCTTGTTGGTACACTCCTCCCAGCTGTTTCATGAACAAACACCTTTCAGACTCCAAACTATGCTAACTGCAAAACTTGTTAAGATGTTTGTTTTTTCGCAGTGCAGATGTGTCTCTGTCATCACGTATTAAGCCACATGGTGTCCAAGCTGCTCAAAAAGCATATTTCTATTATACTTCAGGAGGCTTTCGTTCACAGGGGAAATGCACATTGATAAATGTGTCTGCTAATGTTCCACTTATGTGACATTTCTCTTGTTTTTCACTTGTAACCCTGGCAGTGATAAGTTAGAACAACACAGGGGCCTGAACCACAATCCTCATGATGCCTGGGTGATAAGATTGAAATGATATCAATATGAATATTTAACCAATAGATATATATCATGATATGGCAAACTGACTGTGTTTCACTGTTATCTGTGTGTGATAGATTCGAAATGTCACCTGTTTCACATGTAAAACACAAACTTAAATAACGTATTTTTAGATGACCTCAGGTAAATATGATTTAGAGGCCCGGATGTTCATATAATCATGATATTATTCCACTGAGGGTTGATAAACAATAATCTTGAACTAATGACTTGCTTGAATCCTCACTACACCACATTGATTCCCAATTTAGAAAGAGGAAATGCTAAATGATGAGAAATCCTATCAAACAAGACTGAAAAGATCATTTCTAGATGTTGTCTGAGGACAAGAACATCCCCAACAAATGTGTGACATTCTTGGATACACTAGTCAATACTTGCTTTTGAGACAATAATGTCACGAGAGCCCATAGTAACTGGGATTGAATTGTTATAACGTGCTCAAGTATGAAATGTATCCAGTGAGAGATGATTTATTGTTGTGCTGTGATTCATTCGTTCCACTGCAGAGCTCTCTAATTCCCCAGGTTCCTTCATGTTTCAAAAGGGTGAGGATCCTCAAGAAAAAACACTGCCAAGAGCCTATTCCAAATGTGATATGTTAACATATGCAAGCACTGATCATCTATAGGACCCATGCTGCTGAGACAAAAGAGGAGAGCAATCCTCTGATTTGGCTGCGCTGACTGGGAATTGAAATGAGTCGCGTCAACATAACAGCTCGACGTGCTGCTATGTGGTTGCTATGGTTGTAAAATTGGATGAATCCATTCCTGCAATATTTAACACGTTGTCAACACTCGAGTGAAAAATGAGGAGAATGTGACAAAACCAAATGTGGCTTCCAAACGTCACGCTGTAGCCATTTTAAGGTTAATAGCTCAGTCTTAAAAGGCAATAGTTCAAGTGTTATTTCTGCAAAAGTACTTGGGAGTGGCTCTCTTTTATCTCATGGAGGCAGCACATCATTTGTCATACAGTATGTGTAATTCAGAGGCATTTTGAGAAATATTCTACCATGTCTAGATTAAGTTCATATATGAGAAAGTAATCAGAAGTCTGCTTCCCAGAATCCACTGCTCTATCAGTCATATGGACTGAGCACTGGCCTTATTATTGTGGCTCCACTCAACAGAACTCACAGTATATGCTAATACAGGACTATAAATCATTCTAATTTGATGGTCCCATGTGGTCGATTCTGATGCATTGCTATGCACTTCAGAACGCTGCATTAAACTAAACATGTGACACACACACACACACACACACACACACTATCCAATAACCTAATCCTCCCAAGCCTTTTAAGCAAGCCCTTCCCCCTGTTAAAGGCCACCCTATGTTACTGTATGGAACTGACTAATGAGCCAGTCAAGAGAAAACGCCCTTTACCTACAAGGTTAATAAGTTATTACTATATAATCAAGCATTTGGGACTCTGCACAATATTCAGTTTATTTCTTCAACTGTTGCAAAACTGACAGTAAACACTTTGTGACAAATTGATGTTTTTTGCCTTTAATTTTTTGCATTTCTGGGTGGTCAGTTCATGCAGCCAGTGGATTTAACTTAAAGGTGCAGTGTGTAGAATGTAGTGGCATCTAGCAGAATGGACTTGACAGAAATAGAATATAATACTCATAAGTATGTTTTCATTAGTGTATTACCACCTGAAAATAAGAATCGTTGTGTTTTCATTACCTTAGAATGAGCCCTTTATATCTACAGAGAGAGCCAGTCCTCCTCCATGTTGTACTGCCATGTTTCTACAGTAGCCCAGAACGGACAAACCAAACACTGGCTCTAGAGAGGGCCTTTTGCGTTTTTCGTGAGTTTCGTGGCCACCGTTCTCCTACACTACTAGATGCCACTAAACCCTACACACTGGTCCTTTAAAGGAAATCCAAGGTAATATGTTCATTTTTGGTATTACAGGATGATTTTTACTCTCTAATCAATATCTTATAATTAACAATAAGTTTAATTACAATGTGTAATATGGAAGGTATCACTCATAGTGACAAACCCACCGAAAATCATCTCCTGACTCTGCGCTTCCACCCACTGAGGAGTTGGTGGGGACCAAAGCAAATCTCAGAGGACAGTGAATGTTGGATTTAAATTTGTCCTGACATTTTAGACACAAAATGATTAGTCCAATACTTTTTTAAAAATGGACAGATTACTCAGTAGTCTAAATTGTGGCCTTACATTCAGCAAACACGGTTAAAAATTGGTCCACATGCAATCGGATCATGGATTTCTAAGAATATTCACATCATAACATGGTTTTACAGAGTTGTATATAATCAGTGTGTCATGTGTCTTTTTTCCTGTGACACTGTGTAGATCTAAAAAAAAAAAAAAAACAACACAGCTGCAATGGATGCTTTGATTAACACTGACAATCAGTCACTGATTGTAGCATCAATCCTGACATGATTAAAAAGGTCAGAGTTGTAAATATTCCATTTGAGTGGAAAATATTAAGAGGTGGAAGATAAACATTAGAAAGTGAAAATCTTTGCCCAGATTCTACAATATAAAACACGGCTCAAACCTGCAGAAAGCAACTATAGTCAACAATCATCCAAAGAAATGCCTTCAGAAAAAAAGCCTGTGCATGGAAAAGTGCTCTGCATTCAAAACTACAGTATTGTTATTTCTCTCCATGATGGGCAAATAAGAGTTGCCCCTTAATTTGGTTCTGAATGGTGGAGACTGGCGACAAAGCAACACTACTCGTCCAAATCAAATCTCACAGCTCTACTTTCTGCATGATTACACAATAACTCCTGAGCTGACTGATTGTCTACCTCCAGAAAATGCTGCCAACGTCACTGAATAGAGAATTGTTGGATTGGTGCTGCCCGTTTCTATTCACGGCGGTCGCCACAGCAAAGGGGAGAGTGCTAATGGTGTTGAATAGTAATGGCCAAAACCCAAAACCTCCTAGAATTGAGCTTGTGAAACACAAGGAAACCTGTGCTGAATGCAATTGCTGAAGAGCACATTATTCACCCGTTTTTTGCCAATGTAACAAATGTCATAAATTGTTTGTGTTTAAGATGAGCTACAAATGTCTCAGTGGATTTTTCTGAATTCTAAGAAGATTACACTCTCACTATCTCTCAGGAAGATAAGTTTCAAAGTTCCTCTTGTCCTGCGAAAAAAGAAATTGTTGTCAATCTTTGCCTTTTCTCTCTGACTAGCCACAGACAACCTCCCCGTTAATGAAAACTTCTGCCAATATGAGCAAGGAAGCCAGGACTTTCACCGCATTATAGAACTCATAAATCAAACAATTGTCTCGACCATCAGGCAAATGGAAAAGGAAGATAGTACAAGTCTCCTGCCTTTTCCCCCTTTTTTATCTTAGCTGCCTTTTCCCTTTCCTCAATCTTCCTGTGCTGAATTACTGTCCGTCCTGTTTCATCGTACTGCTCGCTCTCAAGTTTTTAGAAAGAAGGGCCGTAGAATTATGGATTTACCAATTGCACCTAATGGCTTACTGTCCCCCAGAGGAGAATAAAAAAATAATTTAGCATATAAAGCGAAGCAAAGGGGCCTCATATTGTTAGATGATGCTCTGTGGACCAAGGACCAGTACTCTTCTGCCTGAAGATGAGAGATTTCATTAGAAATCAACAGGGGAGGACTTGAGCACAGCTTTACTCATACCAACAGGGTTCCAGAAAATATAATTTACTCCCACTATTTTACTAACACACTGCTGACAAAACAAGTCCAAAATGGCAGAGGAGTTTCTCATCTATAGTTGAATATTTGCTGCAGTTGAACACAAAAAACACAAACTAAAAGCAACAATTTACATTTGATGGCAATGTGGAGAGCTATATGTTTCCAGATAATGCTGGCATACAAAAATTGGAGGAACTTACCTCAATACGCAGGAATAATACCCCACATCGTCCAACTCTGCTGGTCGAAACCATATGGCATCCTCCTCCTTGCTCATCCTTGTGCCGTCAAAACTGATGGGCTCCTCGAAGTCCCCGTGTCCTGCGCTTTTGTACCACATAAGGCTAAGTCCTGCGCTTTGCGCATGGGTGTAGTTGGCCCGGATATATCCATAGAATAAAGCACACTTAATCCGTACAGGTTCCCCCAAAAGCACCTTGTATTTCAGGTAGTCCACTGACCAATCTGTGCAGCCTTCAACTGAAAGAGAAAAAACAGAGAAAAACAGAATTAAACAGGGCTGACTTGAGAGGCAATATTTTTTGAGCCAATTTACATCATCATCAAGCCCAGCAGAGGAGATCTGTAAACACGAAAAGGGTATGTGGCAACCAGGACAAGACCACTTTCAGTGCTGGCATCAGTCTGTCTGTTAATGTGCTTTGCCAGCAATCCTTGTATAATAATCAATCAAGATGCTCTTTTCATCCATGTAGCACTGATCTCTACACAAACCAAATAAAGGTTTTTTTCCACATATTTACTGCTTTAATATATTGCTCCTTAGGTGCGCATAAATGAATTCACAGTACATTTTAAAAAGCCAGAGAGCAAGCCGGTATCTTCTAAATGTGTAAATATGTTGGTGAAGTGTTTCATTACCACAATATCCTTTTGAATGTTTAACTGAACTCTCAACATTTCAATTGTTGCACTCAATCATTGTTTCTTGTCTGCCCCTGCCGTCACTGACAAACATTACTGTATTTATATTTGACTCATGTGTCACCATCTCATACATAAATTGATTCTACATGCAATAAACTGTATATAAGCCACCATCAATATCCATTTAAATGGCAGTGATGGCACTCATCTACATTTGACCCCGGAAAATTAGAAGCTGCTGTAAGTCTGCATTCATTTCTTGAAGCTATCAGACTATCCTCAGGTGTCAAATGCTGTTTTCAGCCATATTAATGGAAAAAAAGTATAGCTTGTCTCATATTGTGCCTCTACACATGCCAAAGCTGAGCAATAGGGGTCTTCCTGTTATGACATTTAATAAAGCCCACCAACTGTCAGTCAAAGAAGTTACGAAGATTAAATAATAACTGTATTATTCAAGCACAGCAGGCAAAGGGATGGTTTAGATTCTTCTTAGACTTAGTTTCTATCTTTGGGTGTATAAGATTCATGAGCAACACCGAATATTAAATTGACACTTAATCCTTACCGAATTTTCACACAAATACCAACTCCTGAGTTACTGATTGAGATTTTCACACACGGTGAGTTATGTAAAAGGACAGAGGTACAGTAAGTAATACTCTGTGTATTATGGAAGCAACAAATTTGGGTGGATTTTAATAATGGTGTTCACCAAGAAATGGGAAGAAAATAACTTTCAGGTGAGCTGTGGCCAGCATCACAAAGCAAGATTAGTGAGTTAGCTAACAACTGTATCTGTCTGTCTTTTCCAGTATCACAAAGTTGGTAAAGTTTTAACTGGATTAGGGTTAACCAAGCCTGATACCAGCTTCATGACATCACTTATCCATGATCACCAATGTTAGGCTCAGTGAAGCCAGGCAACCAGTCTGACTAAGATGAACTCTGTGGTACAAAGTCCATTCTTGACCAATGGCAAAGTCAAGAATGAACTTTTAACTATAGTTTTTAAGCCAACATGGGTGAGTGCTCAGAAATAATGGAAATTTGAACATCTACATCTACAATTTCATAACAACTGTGCAAGCTACGAATTGTTGTTTTTTTTCAACTAACTTGAACTTGCTTTGTGATATATGTATCAGCTCATCAATATTTTGCAAATATACAGCAAAATATAAGCATTTTCTTACATTCACTTTCTTTGCAGAGATTACTCTTTCTTTAAGGTATCTATATTGACACTGAATATTGTCACTGCATATCTTATGAACGAGATAAAAGCTACTGAGCTTGCAGATGCTTTAGACATTTTCAATATAGACAAACTTTTATCAAAACCCTCCCTGCTCTTTTGAGACAGTACGAAACACTTGTCTTATATTTGAAAACCAAACTGGATCCACACCGAATCAAAAACAGCTTTCTGGCTGGTTCACCTTCCCTTATTCATTTTTTTCCCTTCCTCTTCCTGACATCCTCTTTTTCCCTCGCTGCTTCACCTCACTGCATCACTCTTCCTTTAAAAAACAGCTGGTGAGCACAGCTGCCACAGACTCAACAGGCTTCGCTAATTGAGCCTCTATAAATGTTTTATTTACCAAAGAAGCAACTCGGCCGCCAATCAGTGAGGTGCGTCTCGTGTAGCAATTGCTGGGGGTAACTGGGGAAGGGATGTTGGTGGGAAATTGATTAAACCTTGCTGATTTATGTTATTGTATTGTGTGGTACTGTAAGTGTCATGCTGAGAGCAGCAGTCACAACACTGGTGGTTGCTTTACATGCTGGAGAAAAGATGAAAATAGGGAAACATAGTGCACATCACTTGAACAGTGATGTGTTCAAGTGATTGAATCAAATTACCATGCAGCATACATGAGGCAGGTAGTATTCCAGCATAGACAAAGTGTATACAATGAACAGAGAGTGGGAAACAGGGAGTTAATGGGGGCCCAGCAGCAAATTTTTGCCCCAGTGACCCCTGACAGGTTAATCCCGCCCTGCTTGAAAATAAAATAAAATGCAGCACTTAATCATAAAATTGGTCCTGGAATTTATTATTAAATTTATTTAACAACAGCCTAAGAGTATGTAAGAGTGATTATTTCTTCAAAAGGTATTGAATGTGCCATCAGTCCTGAAATTTGCCTGCAAGGCAGATTTGACAGCTCATTTTACCTGCAGCCAAACTTGGCAGCAGTGCCAAATCTGTGTCACCTTTCCTGATACGACTTGATCCTAAATCAGCAACAATAAGTCGCTGCCTCCATCTGATGAGACTGTGAGCACAGCGTTCAGATGCAATGCTTTGACACGACCCTCTAAAACTCTTTTTGATTTCCTCAATTAAGTGGGACTTTCCAGAAGCAACGCAATGAAAAAACAACCTGAATTGTACAAAAAGTGAATACAAGAAACAAAATTAAGTAAAAACAAATGCTGGAGAAGGCAGCGTGTGCTCTCCGACTTACCCAACAGCAAATCCTTTCATAGTGATTGAGTCTAACTGTTGCTATGGCAACAAAGGGTCTACACTTGCTTATCAAGAACTTGCTAATTAGTTTGTGGACGATAATAACTTGAAGGCTTAAGGTAAGACAACCACAGCCAAGATGGTTTCACTTCTAATCATGTGTCCTAATTGAGACTCTGAAGTGTTTTACTCTCAGAACTAATAAAAACAGCAGGAGAGTGTAAAAGGTCCATATAAGCAGGCAGCGGCTCAAACACAAAACAAGATTGGTTTGGTAAAAAAGTGCATGAAGTAATAGTGGCTTATCTTTCATACAAGTCTTTTGGGTATATACACACATGAAACACATGGAACGGTGGAACACATGCAGTGGCGTAAACATAGCTCAACACAGACATGGAAACTACAGTTGTCAAAGAGTGGTAACTAAGTATGTTTACTGAACACCCACCCCTCACATATTTAAACTAGAAGAGTACACTCAGTAGAGTGCAGATCTCCACCAGGTGTGTATGTTTTCTTATGTAGATGTATGCAAAGTTTTCTTTAAGACGCATAGAACAGTGTAATGGTATTGTAACTGAGCGTCTTGGGTTCACCTAACTGTATAAAATTAATAAGGTTTGGCTGCACAGGCTGGATTTGGTACCAGAAAAAACAGTAAATGCTTCACTGCCAAGCATCAGCCGACCTGGCTCTGTCATTGCCTTTCCCATCAGAACTGCGGGTTTAGTAGGCCCCTACTAGCCCATATATTTGGGGCAGATGTGTGATGATGACACCTATTCAATAGGCTGATAACACAGTCAAATTGGATGGATAAACACTCAGTCCACTCATTTTTTTTTTTCCCTCTTACAGAAGAAAAAACATGTCTCACAGAATTGGAAAAAGGAGAGTAAACTGTTTGAAAAGAGTTATTTTGATGTTAGTACCAGGAATTTTACAGTACAGTGGATAAAATCATGCAAAAGTACATATGCAGCTGCATAGCTGGTTTAGTGAAACATAAAATGACAAATACATAATTGTGGATATTACATTCTTTGAACTAAATAAGTAATATTAAGATTAGCATGCATCTGATAAAACAGACAAATTAGAATGTGAATGATTGATTACTCTTGAAAATGTACGTAACAATGGGTCTTTTCAACAGTGAAATGACAGATAAAGTCAGATAAAAATGTCATGGCCCCGGCTGTGCCTCTAGTTATTTCCCTTGTGTTTCCATGTGTTTCCTTTTCCCCCTGTGTCTTCTGTTTTCCCCTGTGTGTGTGTATGTGTATATATGTGTGTGTATGTGTGAGTAGCGTGGGCATGGCTTCCTTCCTTTGCACTCTCCGGCTCCCTCCTGATTACGGCTCATTCACTTCACCTGCCCAGCCTGCACATCTGCCTTCCTTCAGCTCATCAACTCAACAGTATATCTGCTCTGATTCTCCATCCACTCATCTCCAGATTGTTGTTTCAACTATGCTGGTAGTCTCTCGCGCTCGGCCGCTCTGTAATAGCATAGTCAGAGTTACTCCTCGTCTTTTTTGTATTACCTGTACTTACCGTGTTTCCTTGTGCTTCCAGGATCACTACCTTCCGGTCCCCCTGCCTGCCTGTCTCCCCTGCTTGTTTAATAAACCCCCAAGCTTATCCTCAGCCAGCCACGCTCACTCCCTCAGCCGCCTGTCCTGCTTATAGCTCAACTCTGCTAACCACCATTCAGCTCAGCTCAGCCCTGCCATCGCCTCTCTACCTCCTGCCTTGCCTGCCATCCTCATTCTCCTTTATTCCTACAATAAAGCCCTTTTTATATTACTTAATTCCATTGTCTGTGTGTGTGTTTTGGGTCCACTTTTACTGATCATAACAAAAAGATACTTTTAAACCACCCCAAGGCATTCAATTACTGCACAAGGATTTGAAAAAAAAAAACAAAAAACAGTTTAACTGGGAAGTTAAAGAGAAAAAAAAAGCATCAAAAACCCTAAATTTCCCTTTAAGGGTGAACTCCAGCCCAACTGTTTCAAAGGGTGTTCTGTATTTATCTCTAATATTGCCACGAGGAGCCTGCCAGCACCAATATCCGTTATCTTCCACCTATCCTCAAATTGCCCGTTTTAGACTTTTGACAGAGGGTTATCGTTCATCTCAGTAAGTGAATGTGGGGAATCTGCATAATCTGTTGGCAGGAAACAAACATGGTACAAAGCCTAATTGAACTCAATTAACATTTCCCTGCTCACCAGATTTCCATTCTGCTGGATCACAATTGGTGTGGGAATTGGCCAATCTGCTGAGTGATAATAACAACTCCGGCAGCTCTTCAGCGACTGGGACCATCAAGCATAAGCGGCGTTTGCAGTTGCGCTACGCATGACCCATGAATAAAAAGGGATGATTTCTCAGTCTCTGTCTCTGAATGCGTCCAGGGTCCCAAGAAGTCTGTTTGTCAGCTGAAAAAAATGGTAACTGGTAACTGTCAGCTGTCATCTTTTGCCAAATGATTACAGAACAAATGTTTGCACGTCACTCCACATGGAAATCTGGATTTAATAGAGCCACATTCACCGACACCACATTGAAATGGGGTCTTTAAGCCGTATCCCAATTTAACCACGCCATTAAACAAAGGCAGGGCCATTTGTCAGGCCTGCCTTGGTTTTATGTTTGTCATGTTTGTATCATTTGTCCAACTGTATAAAAGACTCAGGCCTCATTTATAAAAAAGGTTCTTATCCTCATGTTTTATGCTTGTGACCAAATCCAAACCAGAGATGTGATTTATATGAGGAAAAAACATCGGTCTGATGCCATTCACGCATATTAATATATTTGCAAGTATCATCACCCAAGGTTTAAATGCAAATATAGATGGTAGTATGCATTAACATCAAGGTTAAAACATAGAAGACTTTTACAAAGACAGTCCTTTGAGTTTTAAAGCTAATTATACTTGCAAACCATAAACATATACCATTATTTAAAGCATTTCCTATTACTGAAACACAAGTTCTTGTTTTAATTTGACCCTCGCTCTTAAAAGGATCACACTGGGAATCAGCCTCGAGGCATTTTTATCTACAGTAATATGCATTATAATATCTATAGAAACTATGTTTTTAGTGGGGCTTGTTCATATATAAAAAATATAGGGAAGGTTATTCTAAAATAAATCTTAAAAAATCTCCTTTGCAACTGATTGATGAAATGTTGTAACACAGATGTGACCAAGATGCTAGTAAACATGCATGGAAAAAACAACTATAATGCATCTCTGGTTTAAAGGGCACCACAATAAAGCTAAACAAATGTTATGTCATCGTGTTCCTGCTACATTTTACTGTCACATGAGAACGGGCATGTGCTCTTTCTGGAAAGGAGGTGATCAGCTCATAAATTGGGTTACAGGTCTGCTGAGGGGTAATCGTATGCAGATTGAGTCAGGTCACCACGGAGACTCCCACAAAGTGTCTGTTCTCTCATAAGCACTCAAGGAGATGGTTCACGACCATTTTTCTCCATAAAAGCCCCAGTGTAATTCAATCAGAAAGGCGTGCATACATTAGGCCTAGGCTGATTGGATAAACACACAAGCATGTGTGCACACATCTACACGTACACACACACGCACACACACAATCTATGAGGTGACGCGACATCAACCTTTACTTGCCCTTAAGAAGTGAAGTGTCTTAGCTGGCCTAGCTCCAGGGTCCCTAAAGGAACTTATCAACTTCACAGCCACTTTTGCCAAGGGAGGGAGGAGGGGAGGGGGGGGTGAGAGATGTCTCGAAATCTTGACCTGCCATTTTCCACCTTGTGAAAACGCTGTCGCAGCAGAGTTGGTCTCAATTAAGAGGAAAATAGCTCTGATGTGTGGGAAAGGTAACCTCTCGGCTACCGGCGAGCAAGGGGAGATTACCTGCATGATTGAAGTACCTCCAGCAGGTTGAAAAAGAGAATGAGTCATCAGTCAATAAAGAAATCAGCCACAGCCCTCTGCATGTGAGAGTATGTCCACATACACACACACACGCACACACACACCATAAGCCCTTTGGAACAATAAGCAAGACTCATACCTTGTTCATGCACAGAAATCATCTTTTTCCAAAATTGTAGGAAGCAAATTAAGGGCCATATATTGCTGGTGTAAAGGTACTGCAACCATAAGGAACTGCGAATGCTAAAATGACCACAGTTATGGGCCATATGCTGACATAAAGGAGAATCTACAACCACCAGTCTGTAAATATACAAAGAGGCTCTGCAGATGAGGAGGAGAGTTAAAGGAATAGTTAGACATTTTGGGAAATACTATCTTCTTCAGGGGTGAGATATGAAGTCTATGTCAATCTAATGTTTGTGTGTTGAGTATGGAGCTGGAGCCTAGCTTAGCATAAATACTAGAGGCGGGGGAAAGTGCTAGCCTGGATGTCCATCACAAAATAGCTCCAACATGCAATTAACCACATTTTTTTTACAGACAGAGCAAAACCAGCCATTTCCCCCTGCTTCCAGTCCTCATGCTAAGCTAGGCTAAGCACCTCTGTACATAATAGGTAAACTGTGGTTTTTATTTTCACAGCTCTGGCTGTCCGTTCAACCTATATGTCTGACCTATCTGCTTAATGCCCCATAGGACCGTTTTTTAGCAATGTTGCCATTACTTTGGTGAGAACACAGACATCATAACAGATATTATCAATGCCCCGAGCTAGAAAAATAAAACCCAAGTTGTAATAACAGTAGTTTTCCTGTAATGTAGAGACATGAAATTGGTAGAGTATTGATCTTCTCATCACACCCTTGGAAAGAAAGAGAATAAGTATATTTCCTGAAAAAGTTACACTATTCCTTTGTTTTCAGAAATTACAAAAGATTTTAAGATTTAATGTAGATCAAAGGATTGATATTTAGGGGGGTGGCATGGGGTGGTGGGGGGTCGACTACAGCTGCCCTGCTTATTTCATGATTGCAGTGACATTTACCTCCAATCCTCCTCACTGTTCCTCACAAGCAGATAAAACAGCTCTATCTCTCCGCCATCTCGCCTGCACTTTACTCTCATGACACTTCATCTTTATTTGCCGTTTGTCTCTCTCTCCCTAACTCCCTCTCTTCCCTGACAGCCACTGGGCTGTTATTTATATGCAAATACTCATATGCGATTGGAAAAAAAAAAAGACGAAAAAAAAAGAACTTTTTTTTTTTCCCCCTATCGCAAAATAAACATTGCCCGCAATCTTGCCGGCTTCCTTCTTCTGTATCAGATTCGGCTCTCCTGATTGGACATGGCCTCCAGAGAGAGTGGTGCCTGCTGTCTCCAATCACGGGTTAAATGTTGATGGGGACAGGGCGCACGGAGAGGTAGCTGATGGGAAAGGGGACGAGGCTGACTTTGCAGGGCGGACACTTGCAGGGAAGAGAATAAGGAAAGATGCACTGGGGAAAGTAAACACACACACACACACAAGTACAGGTAGGTAGGACTAGTTTGACTAGAAGCTTCTTATGAAGGCAGTACATGTCTACACCATGCACCAACACTAGATACCAATCGTCCATTTGATGTATTTTTGTTTTTCATCAATTTGACTTTATCATACCATAAAGACTTTCTGATCTTGTCTTAGCTATCAGCATCTCGTGGGTTTTTTGACCTAAATTCCAAAAAGAAAAACAACACCCTTTCTTGCTTTTGGCATCACTGCAATGCAACAGAAGAGGACGTGGCTCTATTTTTCAGTCGTAAGAAGCAACACAAGTTATAGAGACTGAGCTTTGAAAAGCAAAGCTGTGTGCTAAGCAATATTTTTTTCTTAAATGGTCACTGACACTTAATGAAGACAGTGTTTGCAATGCATTTCAGCAGCAAATGTGTGCATATTGGTATATAAGTGGCTACCTCAGTGCCATTTCTGACACTTGACAGACATCATCTGTCAATCAAACAGTGTGTCAAGTTCTGTTACATCTTTTACATTTTAATGTTTCTGAATGTGGCACTCTTGTCTTTGTTCAGCTATGGTGACTATCACTGCTCATGCTAACATGCCAGATCTTATGTATATAAGAGAGAGAGAGAGAAGGCCTAACAAGTGTGTAGTAGAGAAAATATGCAAGCATTCATCAAATGGTTATAGGCTGAATCCCTGTTATATTAGCTATAACTTTAAACTGCAAAAAAGTGGCGTAGACATGTTGCCACAATGTAATTTTCTTTAAATCAGTGCATTATGTGGATACAATATTGTAAATACACTCCTAACCTGCATATGAAGTAGAAATGCTCTCACTGAATAGAAAGAGCAGCAAATCTCTCTTCAAAGCACTATACAGTAAATCAGCCTCTTTAACTCTATATAGGTGATTAGGCCTGTTTTCTCTTCTATGCACAATAGCATTCATATCAAATTTGTGAGGGAAAACCCATCATTGTGTTAACACTCATACATGTCCAAATCTGACAAAACGTCTTATCATCTCAGCGTGTGAATCTGTGATGACTTCTCTGACTTTAAAGGGGTGATTATGTCTCCCAAACAGCATTTTGATAATCCCGGGCAATCAAACTATGAAAATTGACTTATATCTATATGTTTACTACCAGCTCGTGCCGATTTCAGAGGAACATTTGACAAGGAGCAGATGTAAAACTGATCCTGTTATGGCTGGGGTGTCTCCTCCAGAGAGAGCACTATATAATCAGAAAAACATCCTTCTGTTCCCCACGGTGCCAGTAATCCTCTCATCTAACAAACAGCCTTAGGAGGCGTCGAGACACACAACATAAACAATACTGACTCCTGAAAAAAAAATACCCGAGTGCTGCATTGCAGACATGACTGCGCACATAGGACAAGAGTGTGGATAAGACTTTTTTTTTTTTTTTTTTCCCACACACTCTCACCCACCCACACAGGTACAAAATACACACCGAGAACACACGCGCGCACGAAGAACGGGCCACACAATCCGCGCTGCCTCCGCTGGCAACCCTGTCAGCCTGTTATTCTGTGCTGTATCATGGCGGTGTGGGTGCGCTAAGCCGGTGACTCAGACCCTCGCCGGTCCACTACAGACACCGACACACCATTTGGGCGTTGTGCTCCGGTGCCCCCGCGAAATGAGCGTTGGTGAAAATAGAGCGCGCCCAGATGGATAGAGAGCCTTGTCACATCAGCCTCTGCGCCAGCTGTCTGTGAAATGATAAGATGGCAAGAATATGTAACAAAGCAAGCAACGGGCACCGTCCTGATGGGCGCCGGTGTCAGGTCTCATATGTCAACTCTGACCTTATTTTTTGTCTCTCATTTTTTCCCACACTGTTAACTACCAGAGCATCATCTCTTTCTATTTTTTCTTTTTTTTTTGCCTTTGTGCTTTTCTCTCTCTCTCCCCTACTGTCTCTCTGTTTTACCCTTCCTCTATCTCCAAGCTATTCAATTCTTGTACAGAGGAGTGGGAGGGTGAGGGGAGGTTGTGCCGACAGTTCAAAGAGAGGAAGAAAATTATGATAGAGAAATGATTCAAGCTGCAGATGAGCAAGGACAGTGAGGTCTCCAAAAGCCACACAAGTAAGGGTGTCTGTGCTGTAAATCACTTGAGGCAATCGCCAATAATTCAGCAGAAGTGGACAGTGACTCAGGTTCTTCAGAGAAACTGTATGTCTTCAAGGTCGAATATATATATAAAAAAAAAATCTGGAATATTGAAAGAAATTCAGTTAAAGCAAGGGGGAGCTGCAGGAACAACCATGTCTGCCAAGCCCACAGAACCTGAACATTTACAGACACAAAAAAACATGACTGCGTACTGACATTCAGGATGCACAAGAATGTGTACACACACACACACAGTCACACAAACACATCCCAGTAACACGCTCACACAGGCATCCAGGGATCCAGGGAAGCCTAGTGGCCTGGAACAAGAGTAGAGCCAGAGCTTCCCATTAGAGGACATTACTGTCAAACACTGGAACGAAAACTACCTGCTGTACACTGATTACCAACCTACCTCCCGCTACAATTCAATTACAAACTAGATAATATGATGCACTGCACTCATTCCCTGTGACAGTGTTCAGCCAGTGACATGGGGAAGTGAAGACAGCTGGCTGAGATGTTTCCCGAAAATGCCGATGCTTGTTTCTTTCATATATCTGCACCGGGGGGAGGTATTTTTGGCTCTGTCCTGTCGAGACGTCCATTGCTTTAATTGAAATTAAAATGAATCTTTCTTTCCTGCTTGATGTTCCCATGAAAAGTTGGGACAGGGTTGTTATTCATCAGATCAGAGCATCATAAAACTGATCAAAGCTGCAATTAAAAAAAAAAAAAAATAGCCACAGTTTTGTTCACTAATCATTGACATTATTGCAGCATTTCTACTACAAAGCTTCCAATGCTGCCCAGAAAATCCATCATATTGGCGTAATTCAATGAATATGAGGGGAATTGAGTGGCAAACTATTATTTTTTTGTTTAAAAAAAAAGAAAAAGACAAAAGATAAAAAATGCCAGACACTCCAATTAGTTTTATTTAGTGCTGCAGCACTCAAAACAAGTGAAGTTCTCTCATCCAAATGGCAATTGTAATGAAAATATGACTTCAAATAAATAATTAAGCTGGACATTGTTAGCAGTGTGCTTCATATTAACTCTTGCAGCATGCAGGATATTGCATTTTTAAATTACTGTTAATATTATCATTATTTAATATATTTCTAAATGTGCTTTTTACTAAATGACCATATTCTGTGTTCCTTCCTTCCATTCCTCAATCCATCCATCCATCCACCTAAAAGCACTCTTCAGCCACTCCATTGAACTCAGTTTGCAGTGTTCATGAAGGATCACATCCTTGTCACTGCACTAGTGACTCCCTACTGGCTGGTTCAGGGTGCTGATATGTAGGCCTGTGGAATCTGGGGGAGAATATTTCAACCTCTGGACATGTTGTACACAGCAGAAAGACACTGTAGGTACAACATCCTGTGTAGAGGAAGAACAATTTTGTCTGTTCCCTCCCCAGGCCAAATGGAAGTTTCAGAGACAAGGACAGCTGTGTGTGAGCAATGGTGCCTTAATGCACGGGCTTACCAAGGCTTAAGCCCCGGGCCCTGGGCCTCCAACCGAGGACCAGGGGCTTCACGAGACATGAGCTTTAAAAAAAAGAAAGAAAAAAAAAAAAACAAGCCACAGTAAACATGATGTAGGAGAGTACCGGTAAGCTACCTGTGACGCGGGGGTGGACGTGATAAGGAGTGAATCCTCTCGCTGCGCTTCAACACTCTTTGTAAATACATGATTTACATCATACCAAGCATACCAAGCAGCAGCAAAAGTTTTCATTGTCAAAGTAAAGACATTGAAAAGGACAACAAAAATATCACATGGACTTGGAGGAAGACTTTGTGGCAGGAGTGATTCAATTTCAGGAGTTTCTGCGCAATGAGGAGAAAAAAAATTGCAGACCACGTTTCAATACACCCATGTTCCTAATCATGGATGTATTATAACTCTATGCCTTTTCCTTACCATTCCAGTCACATGGCTGATAACCTAGTTTTGTCTTGACTTATTGTTGACATATTGTCTCAGATTGATGAGTTTCATATTCTGTTAACTGATTAGGAGGGCACTCCATTTACTATTTGTCGCTGTCCACTGATGCAGGGTGCTGAATTAATGTTGCTGTGGCATATTGTGAAGGAGGAAGGGGGACTACTGAAGTAATGTTAGGGCGCCCCTGTGTGTGATGGGAATTGGTTATTCAAAATAGGTGGGGGAAAATAAAAGATGCAGAAAACTAATTGATAGAGAATGAAGGCCATCGGCAGACACACACACACTCTGCCAACAAGTCAATCATTTCCAATTTTCTCTCTAGACTGAAGATGACTAACAGTCTCAAACGAGCCTTTTTAAAACAATTTTACCTTTGGGAGGAGATTCTCCTGACATTACAACTCCAATTATAGCGCAGACTGTGGAAGAAAGCAGGTCTGCAAATCACACATTGACTTATCCATACAGTAAATCTAGAGAGGCAAGTGAGCAATTTATTGTACCAGTCAAGCTGTGAGCCTTCAGATAATGAATTATTAAAAGCTGGCCTGAATGTAAACTGCTCCAAAATCTCTCCGAAAAAGTTGGAGAGCCACCAACTTAAAGCAAGTACAAGAGAATAAAATAGAATGGAATTTCAATTTGAGTTTTTCCCTTTGCAATAAATAAATAAATAAATAAATACATAAACAAATAAATAAATAAATAAATAAACAAAAATAATGCAAACTCTAAATGAATAATATTAAAATACTGCAAATAGGGAGTACTTGTATTTAGGTCAGAAACACTTTCAACTATGAAACTAATTAAATAAGAGATGAACACGAGCCCAATCTGGTCATTTTGAGCTTATATAACCATGCAGCCACACACACTCACATCCACACAAACACAGCTATATGTTCCACTCAATACACACATAAAAAAACAGCTCCCTCAACACACAAACTGCAATTCCCTTATCCCTCAGCCAACCGGCTGATAACAAGCAGTTCATTTTCCTGATTCGGAAAAAAGCCATCCTATTTTGCTCCAATTAGAAGCTTAGTAAGAATTCTATTACTATGTGCTGCACCCTGTCTTCTCCCTCCAAATGCACCCATAGTTCAGGCACAGGGAGGTAGGGGTTAGGGATGGGGGGGGGGGAGTTGAGCAGTTGTAGGTGCTGAGGTGCATAACAGTTTAAAAAATGTATTCATGCACAGTGTCAGCAAATTAGAACCTTAATGCAAATTGAATTTACAATAAATCCACCTGGAGCTGCCATAGAGGAAGAAGAAAAAAAAAGAAAAGGCAGAGAAGAGGAGAAAAAAAAAGCCAAGAAAATGAAAATGGAGATCCTGGCACTATGAGCATACATTTGCATATACATAATTAATTAAACCGGGGTTCACTGCTTTAGATGGATGACCGTCTGAGGAGAAACTGGGGAGCTACTGAAAGTAGAACAGTAATAAAAAGGTTAAAGAAAAGGTGATTCTTATTTCATGCAAAGGAAACAATTCACTGACTCATCATTGTTGTTTTTTAAATATATATGCATACTGTATTACTATATATAATAGTGCTGTTTGTATGTTTGCGTAACCAAAAAAATGGGATGAATGCCAATTAGTGCCACTCAGTCAGCTTCACAAAAGCAAAATAAAACTCAAAAACAATGTACAGCCCTCCGGATTTCACCGGTGAGAGACTCAATGGGCTTGTTAGCAAGAATTGCAGGTTCTGGTGAGGTAACAGTAGGGTAATCCAATATAAACAAACTATCCACAGAGGTGGTTGAATACAGTAAATTAATGCAATTGTTCTTGGGCTGTTCAGACCGGCTCTCTCATTTGGTAAGTGCTCCCACTGCAGCTGGTGAATGTGGGCATGCAGAGAAGTAAAGCCTTTGAAGGTGTCACCAGCTTCCAAAAAAACAACAAACGAGAAGTAAGAAGCTTTTTTTTTTCATATTTCCTTCCAAATATGCTGGTTTACATATTGTTTATAGCTGCAGGAGAAGGTTTTGGTGTTTGGGAGTTGGGCGAGACATATGAGACCCGACTCCTCCCAACAAGCTACATCTAAAATTCATTAATGCGGTTTGCTTTAGAAGTAGACGTCAAAACAAGAGATCCAGCAGCTGGTAGGAATATGATGAGATTATTAAATTTGAAGTATGTGCTGATCAATTTACAATCTGAGAAAAGTCTAGATTTTTAACATGACAAAAAAAAACAACAGTAAAAAGGATCAGAGTATCACATCATTATCAAATATCATATGATCTAAACATCACTAATAATTTGAATTAAACAAAACAAACTTAGAAATATGGCAGCTCTGCAAAAGCTATATTAAAGTGCTCCCTTAGAATAATATAAAGTAGTATAATATAAAGTACCATCAGGTGCCAACTATGGAAACCCAAAGTGTTCAATATTCAATAAATGAAATGTACAATCATGTCAATAAATACAGACAAAATATAACCCTTGAAATTGTAAAATAATTGAATTCTAAAAGACAGCAGATTATAATCACATGTTATTTTATCCTTCTCAATAACAGAGTTCATTATGGGTCATTGTGGGTTATTTAATTCCAGTTGTTTTTGTTTGAAAATGTCCTTTTTCCAAGGTCTGCTTTTATTCCATGAGGCAATTTCACCTAATAGCCATTTTATTTCATAATACCACTTTTTATCACAAAGGTTTCATCTGTCCATTGTGACAAACAGGGGAGATCCTGTTATGTGATTGGTTGTTGTTTTGGTCTGAATCAGCTGACAGCCAATTCCGTCTTATTATATTTTTTCTGTATTTATTCATATAATTATTTATTTTATAGTGTCTTATTTTTTCATTTAACACGTGTGTCAATAGCTGTGCCATCTTTTCACTGCATATTTTGCAACATCAGCAACATAGAGGTGTTAATGTCATTCTGTGGATATTTTTTGAAATGCGTTATTTACTTTGCAATATGATCAGTATGAATGATGCCTTCAGCTTTCCAAACAAACTGTTTTTATGTCTTAAGTAAAGATGTACTTATTGCAGTCATTCTCATTTCCAAAGAAATTACAGTATAGGCTTTAAATCAGAAAGGCCGACAATAATGACAAGGCTGTTGTTTTGGCATTGACACTTGGATTCCAGATGGTTGCATCAGCATTCTGTAACCTTGATGTAGAATTAAGCTATGTACACATCTACAAAAGAAACGCGGAAGGAAAAAATTGCACACAGCTAATAAAGTAATCTTTGTAAAGACAAAACATTTGAAGTTCAGCTTCTTAGACCTCAAGAACTTCCTCTTTGTCTCCCTCAGGCTACTTCAGCAGATAACGCTGGAAAGGGCTAGAGGTCGGAGTAAAACAACTTCAACTACAGTATCTGTGCAGTAGCTGCACTGGATAAAAAGCAGTGGCTCTGATATTGATCAAATGCTAAGACTGCTACTTCAGTATATCAATCAAACCAAACCAGCTCTGCTGTTTAGCTATGAAGTATGCCTACCTGGATTGCAACTGCAACACCTTTCAGTCTTTCTTTGATATTGTTGGCAATATGATGGGTCTTTTTTTTTTCTTTTTTTAATCTGCGTCTGTCTCATTCATCCTCCCTTGGCTTTCCCTCCACAAGTAATCAAGCAAAATCAAGGAGGAAGTGCCCTTGGTTGGACTTTAGACAAAAAAACATGATAAAGGCTTTGGGCTGAAAGAGAGCTATGAAAAAACCTCTAATTCCCCTGCTGAGATGAAGAGGATGTCATAAAGAAATTGAATTAGATTTTCCTCCCGTTAAAAGGCTAAAGAGGTCCAATGTGATGAAAAAAGGGAGTCATTGGTTGACTATGACAAAGCATCAGACTAGTACCCGCTCAAAGCTTTGACAGAAACAGAAACAAATTGCTGCATAAATCGCACTAATGTTGAGTGTTGTCTTCAGTGAAGAGCCTAGATCTGTGCTGCAGGACTTTAATCTCATGAAGTCACTTTAACAAATAGAACGATCTTTCTAATTCATATTTTCAAGAACTTTTGAACCTTAAAGCGGTAAAACGTAATCACGTTTCACAAAAGCCCTTGTTGTAAGATTACTGTAAATAGCAAAGCAACAGGTGCAAACAGCCAGTCAATCACACCTTCATCATTTCTTTGTCCTGTCAGTCTATTTGAGTTTAAAGTCAGTGCAAATTAAATGTGTAGCCAAGTTGTCATCTTCATTTTCCCACTGCGGAGAAAATTATAATGTGAAATGCAGAGTCAGTATATTAAGGGGGACAATCTTTTTTTTTTTTTTTTTTCTTTTTCTGTGCCAGAAAGTTGCAGTTTGCAAATCACTGTCATATTTGTCTGAAAGCCGCCTGTTTTTCCACTCAGTGACTGTGTATGTGAGGAGGGATAGCAGAATTGTGTGCAAAAAAATACAGTATTTCAACCAAATGCTTCTTAGTTCAAGTTGTTGGCGAGTGTCCACCATTTAGTGTCCTTGAGCAAGACACAGTGCTGGTGCTTAGTAGCTGATCCTGACCTCTGACCTCCCTTTGGAGGAAAGCAAGCAAATCAAGAATTTCCTTTAAATGATGACTAAAACAACAAAACATACAGAATACACTGAGAAGAAAATTAAACATCAAAGTTTGTTATTTGACAGAAGACCTCAATCATTTCTTTCTATGTCTCCGCCATCTTGCTCGGCTGCATGTTATCTAATAAAGCAGAAATGCCATAAAAATAACCTTAAAAACCCTTCGGCCTGTCAAATTCTGACACCGGCGCAATTCAGATGCCATCATAAATTCTGAAGTCTGTGATTCTTTTATAGACAGTATGGGAAGAGGTGAGCTAAATGGATGAGAGAGATGGTTGCCAGTAATGTATGAAAGAGGGGGGGAAAAAAGGGGGGAAGGAGAGAAGAGACATAAATGTTGAGCGAGAGAGAGATGGAGACTGTGTGTGTAGGGGGGGGAGGATAGAAAGAGACAGACGAAAACAGACTCAAAGACAGGCTGAGAGCCCATCTCCTAACTGCGTGCATATTAATGCGGCACTGCGGAAATCCAGCCAGCAGCCAAGGTCACCAGAGATTACCAGGACCATGACTAAACACGCTGGGCAACGATTACAGAGGGCGCCCTTCTCTCCCCTCCTCATCAGCCTATCCATCAGTGCTATCAGCTCTTCACCCAGTCACCTCTCTCACCCCCACAACCATCCAAGTCTAGGCTCAATATGATGGGTGATCGCTAATAAACCAACAAGTCGCCTCTTTCTCACTGATCCGCGAGAGCGGGAGGCGGGCTGAATACATGAATTTTGATCAGGGTGCACATAATACCAGGGGTTGTGATGATGTAACGAGACAGAGTTTCTTGCCTCTTTTTCTCTCCCGCTGCCACCCTCTCTCTCCCTCCTGCATTCCTCTTCCCAGCAGTGTGGGTGGGGATGACAGAAAGGAAGGAGGGAAGGAGGGATGAAGGCGGCAGAGAGAGGGTGGCGGTGTCGCTTGATTACCTTCGCCACCAATCACAGATGAGGCTCTGGCCACCCCCAACCCCCGCCATCACCTCCATTAAACAAGCTGTGTCATTAATGGGCTATTTTAGGCCAACGCATTCCATTAGCGCTCGCCATGCCCGCTCATCTGAGGTTAGGATAATATACACATATATGTCATAAAGCATTGTGGGTAAGAACTGCTGGCAACAGAAGGTGCTCACATACCATATGTGAGTTTACAGAGACACTCTGGGATTGACACACACATACACACACACTTATTTACAGATGTACTTGGAAGCACCTTGAGTTTCTCACAAACCGGATCCACTCACACGCAGACACCATGATTGGAGTGGTGCTATAAAAAAGCTAAATGTGCACCAGCACACAAACACAGTGACTTTGGCACACAAATACACTGCCAGAGTTTCTTTAGACACCCTCAGCGCACAACTCCCTTTCGATTAACAACCAAAGTTTCTTGCAGGGTCTGGATATATGGCTCCTCACTGAGCGACTACTACACAATCGATTCCACACTTTGATGATCATCTAATGAAGGCAGTAAACATGCAGATTAGAGACTGTCACTAGCCTTTCTAAATGTCTTTCCTCCTCCAACTTTATCTACTATCCACTATTTAGGAAACCATCAAGAATAATAGATCCCAAGATAAATGGTAACGTTTATCAAAGTAGTGAAAAACTCATGTTTGGCTTTCTCATTCTTGTTAATATAATGCTGGAAACAACATAAACTATAACAAACTAGTTGCTGTTATTATAGGTGTGCCCATTAACTACTGCTGTATGCTGGATGAGGACATCCCATCGCAATTAATGACTCATTACTCCTTCTGAATATGTGTAGCTCATAATAACAATCTAAGAACTTAGTAAATTTGGTTCAAGACCTTGGAACTGCTGTCCACAACAGATTTTTTCAGCAATACGAAAAAAGGAGAAAAATTGGCATATCTCTTTGATCGTTGTGAAAACTATCAAGTTAAAGGTACCCTGTGGTGTTTTTAAAGGGGACCATTAAAAACTGTTGCTGGAGGTGTGCTGGTTGTCTGCAGCTCTTCATCAAACTTCATCATCACTGTTGCTGTGTCTGCTTGTACTATTCCTGCCTGCATTATTTATAACTGATTCACTAAACAAAGAATATCAAATATCTCCATATATTGTTGTGTTGAGCGTCTTTTAACGCTGTTAACTAAGCTCTGCTAATTTGGTGAGGAACACATTTCATTTCCTGTAAATTATTCAAAATAAAAGTCTCCCATTATTTGGTCATTTAAAAGCTTTTAATATGAGGCAGTTAGGAAATGTTAGGTTTTCATCAGCAGTAACTTAACATGACTCTGATATGGCTGCCCCTCGGCAGGCTTCCAGAAAGCTGGCCAATCAAAACAGAGTGGTCTCATAGAGAGGGGGGCCTTAAAGAGACAGGAGCTAATGAATTATGCAAAGCTACTCTAGTGGAGTCTCAGAACGAAAATATAGAGCTGGAAAGGAGCATAATAGGTCCCCTTTACCTACCAGTAGTGATATGAAGCAATGTTTCTACGCGTGGGTCCCTGTTTTGTTTGTAACATGCACATGCGCTAGCATGTAAGCAAGCAAGTAAGTGACACACATTCCTGCTGCTGGTTTCCACTTTTGCAGTGATTGACAGTTGGCAGTGGTAATGTGCCAAAAAAGGTAGGAATGCAACAACAAATGCAAGGATGAAGAGGAATGCAAACTAGCAAACATGGATATAAACAATGCAGAATTTTTAAAAATCTAATTTGCATTTGTTTTATGAGGAAGTAAATGAATCCAACATGTTTGTTAGGCCTCAAGGGCACACACAATGCATTTTAGTGAGAAACACTGAATGTAAACATAACTTTGTTTACAAGAAAAATCCACAGGGTACCTTTAACTGCTACTAGCATCAATGAGTGTCAACTGAAAATTTTGCCAGCAGCAGGGCTATGTTACTCACTATTGATTGGGCAAAACAAAGTAGTGTTAAGACTCTACTTGTTGTCCCAGAGTTGTTTATTAAAAGAAAATGTCAGCATGATCAACTATCAATAGTAACAATGAATCATTTAAAAAATATTAACAATAAAAATAGATTAAAAATCATGACAGTACATTGTTCTTTAAGTTTGTCCATATTTTTGTGCACTGCACATGTACAGTAATGTGACAAGGGATGTATTTAATCGTAGCGTGTCAAATCGTAGTTTAAGCCCAGGTACCTGTGCTGGGTTGACCTTTGTGTGGCAGAACATTAGGATTGTGGCCAGCTGGCAGGGATTTATTTGTTACTTCTGCACACTACAGTAGGTGTTTAAATTGAAATGACTGGTACAGTAATACCATTATCAGGCTATGGTAACCCAGTGGCCAACTGTTACATTTTCAGGTCAAAATGACAATTTCTGTCATTTGGGGAGGATTTTTGGTGAGTTAGATGACAGTTTTATGAATTTAAATTTAGCAACATACCGTTTTTTCTCAAATAAGTTTCCCACAAGGGTATGATAACTGTAATGAGGTCCTGCAATACATTTCAATTTCATTTCTTATCCTATGAACCTTGTAAACAGCTTCTCAGATCAACACATTGACAAGTCGAGCCGGCGGTAATGACTTCTCTTTTTTATTGGAATTAATCTGTCTCGCAGAATGTTCGGGGAGATAATTAACTGGTGCTTTCATCTTCATTTTAACTGGCATGTTCATTAACGGATTTTCTGTATCCGGTAAGAAAAGAGACCTAATGTTTCTGTTAATGAAAATAAACAAATAAATTACTTGGACCAGAGGCAATCAAGTGGAGGCAAGGCTTTGGCAGGGTGACAGGTATCAAGGCGCGTGCAGCCAGCTTCATTAGCTGGAATAGGGCAATCATGTAAGGATCATGCGGGCGGCACGGACATAATGATCATGATAATGTCAGCTGACAAAAAACAAAATAAACAAGTCCCTAAGGCTAGGCTATCACCACTGTATCAAATCCTTTCTTTATTATTTCCTGTATATTTTGACATGGAATGATAATCATAAAATTATTGCTTTTGACAGCATTATTTGCCACTGTACTGACACCGTGCAGTTCACCGTGTCTTAGAAAGCAAAAAATGCCTCAACATTTCAGGAAAACAGAAACTGCATTTTCGCATTAAATATTCCTGAGAGATTCACGACCCAAGAGAAAAAGACAGGACTCTTGGGCACCGACATACACCTGAAAAAAGTCAAACTGTCTCTGTGTCATACCTTGTCAGATGACTTATCTACCCTCTATGCTTGCCCAAAATCCAAAATTGGGTAATGGAGCCGGGCTGTCAAAGATGCTTAATCTTTCTGTCAAGAAGACGGATATATTTTAAGAAGGGAGAACATATTTTCCCCATTTATTCCCTGACTAGCTTCTACATCTCTGCTCACACATTCAGAGTGGTATTTGAAATATCATATTAAAATAATAAGGGTGGTTAGATAGCCAGATAGATAGCAGTGAAGAATTTGAAACACTAGCAGAAATAGGATACCAAAGCCTTGTTTTCATTTAATAATGACTTTAACAAAAATACACATTTTTATAAAGTAACAGATCCACTTATCAATTTTTACACATTACAATTTAGTTCTTTTTCATGCTGCAAGCAGACACTCTTCACTTCAGTTTACAGAAAACATGGTCCTCTCATGATGAGATCTCTGAATATTCAAGCTGGTGATTACAGTATGCAGCCAGAGTTGTTTGCACACTGCAAATCATATTTTAATTAGGTTTAGATTGGATTTTAACATTGATTTCTGCTTTATTATCATTTTTATTAAATCTAACTATTTTAGGGAAAAACAATAATAATAACCTTCATAGATGGACTAGTTTGCAATTCATTTAAAGCCACAGTAAAAGCACACACCTAATGATTTCATGTTGGGAATTTAAATTAACTAAATGAGCCCTTGCTCTTTTCTGTTGATACTTTGAATGCGAAACTTAAAGCACAAGGCTACTGTTGTTCTATTTTCTTTCTCTTGTTGTCAACTAATTCTATGATAAGACCAAAACTAACAATGTATTAGTCAGTCTCAATTTCCTTCTAACCCTGGCTGTCACACTTAGCCCCAAGCCCATTTATTGTCGTTGATGGTAATGGTAAATAGACTGCATTTATATGGCGCCTCTCTAGTCTTCCGATCACTCACACACACATTCATACACTGATGGCAGAGGCTGCCATGCAAGGTGCCAACCTGTTCATCAGGATCTAATCTAATGCACATTCACACACACACCGCTGGCGCAGCCATCGGAAGCAATTTGGGGTTCAGTATCTTGCCCAAGGACACTTTGACATGCAGACTGGAAGGCCGGGGATCGAACAGCCAATGTTCCGATTAGTGGACAACACGCTCTACCTCCTGAGCCACAGCCGGCCTAAGATGTTTTTTTTATTGTTTTGATGTTATTTTAACCTGACCTTATTAAAACACAATATGAAGGGAAGTAAAGAAGTGATAACCCTTCACTTTGCCACAAACTGGGCTTGCAGATTTGATGAAGGTGAAGTTACTTATGTTTGAGGTCAGTTAGACACCAGAGAGGTCAGACTCCCAGTGAGACCTCTTATTACAAACTGTTACAAAACTCCAACAACAGAAATCCAAACAGACATATATGGGATTTTGGTGGGGTACTGTGTAAAAAGAACTGTCAACATCAATTTAAGATATACAGCATAATGTATTAACCATGTTTACACCTCAGCTCTCTCAGACTCCAATAGAAGTAAGATCATTTTCTGTAGCAGAAATTCAGTTCTAAATCATTTTTTTATCAGAAATACTGTCAAAATTAGGAAAAGTCAAGCTATACAACAATGTTAAGTACATTTTCTGAGCTCTTAAAGAGAATTGGGGTCTCCAGGACCCCAAACACAACATTTGGATAAAAAATGCTAGTAGTATACTAAAAAAGCTGGGCACTCTAGGTTTTAGCAAAGGCTACTCACACAGGAGTATATCATGCATTAACTGGGGACTAATTTCAGCAGTGGATTAATATACTTTTTCTGCACTAGTGAGTATTTGCAGCAGAACAGTGCATGTGAGATTGACTCAAAATGGTGCTTGGGTTCATCATGAGGAATATGTCACCCAGTGCAACAGTTTGGCTCACTGATGTGTCTTTAATAGGTTTTGGAAACAATTAAGCTCTGTGACACAGCAGAATCAGCTATATCAGGCTTTGAATACACAGGCAACAACAACACAGCCATTAACATTTATTTCTGAAAAGGATGTTGGCTTCCAAACTGGTTTAAACTGTGTACCACTCATAGCTAACCATAATGAGCTCTTTTCAGTTCTATATGCATGAGAAAACCCCCCACGCTGCAACTTCACTTTCCTCCTATTCTAAATCTAAAACCTAAATGTCCTAAAATATTTAGGTCTTACTTGATACATTACCAGCATGTACTCCCAGCCAATACATAATATATCACACTTTATGCTTGCAGTGGGTGCAATCAAGCCAGCGTTACATTAAACACTGTATTTGCATATTACCTTGTTCAACCGGCAAAGGATCTTAGTGCAAACCGAAAAGTTTGCGTACGGCTTCGTAGGTTCCCTGTCGCACTTTGAGATAGCTTTCATACAATGGCGCTCTGGGATACACTGGCTTATCGCCTTCTGTCTCATCCCCCTCCCTCCCTCTCTCCCTCTCTCCCTTTCCTTCAATCCCTCTCCTCTTTTGACTCCCCTTGCGTCCCTCCCTCTCCTTGCTATAGCTGTATACAGTATTTG
Source organism: Thunnus albacares (assembly GCF_914725855.1). NCBI lineage: Eukaryota > Metazoa > Chordata > Actinopteri > Scombriformes > Scombridae > Thunnus > Thunnus albacares. The sequence continues at coordinate 7,954,704 of NC_058129.1, read as the reverse complement.
CATATCAGTCGCTGAGGAGCTGTTTCTCTGGTGGCAGTGGTTGTCGCCCTAGAGTATTCTTGTCTGGCATCACAACACAACTCAAGAGATCAGAGAGCCGAGCACTGTGTCTCTTAATGGGAAGATCTCCCCCCACAGGCTCCTCTACCGCATGCATTCTCTCCTGCTTTCATTTAATCCTCCCTCCTCGCCTGCTCCTCTTATTTTTCCCTCCTCTCCTCTTTCCTCCAACCCGCTTTTCCCTCTTCCTTCCGCTCTCACTTTCTGCAATGCTCTCTCTCTTTCCTCCTCCTCCTCCTCTTCTCCAGTCCTCTCCATCTCTCTGAATCCCCTCTTAACTTTTATTCCCCCCTCTTCCTCTTTTCTGCTCTCTTCCTCTCTTGTGCTTGTTTTGAACACACCAGAACCAGGACATGGGTCTCTAGGGGTGCCGGGGCTTCTTATATAACATTATAAAAAATTCACACATTGCATGTTCTTATTACGGAGAGAAGATGGAGAAGAAGAAGAAGAAGAAGAAGAAGAAGAGGGAGGAGAAATGTGGTTGGTGGGGGGTGAGGGCTGCAACCACAAATTAAAAATAACTTAGGAGTGTAGAGAAGAGGGGGGGGGGGCAAAAAATACAAGTACAAAACAGCCTTCAGTGCCATTTTGGCAGCCGGGATGTTGAATCATGCCACCGCGCATGATCAAAAACAAGCTAGCCAGCTTATAAACCGCCTCTGAAATACAGTACAGGAATGAAGAAATGCTACACAATTCCTTTTCATATCCACCACCACATCTACATAATGCGTACTGTGTTGCACAGCGCAAACTCATTTCTTCCCGTTATTACTTCTCCAATGGAGGTTTCCTCATGAAAAAACAATACAATTACCATTAAATTGATGCCTGTCACGCCATGGCCCTATTTCCAGATTATCAGTCATCAAAGGAGAGTTATTGTGGAAGCACAGAAGGATTCTGGTGCCTAATGGTGCACCACTTACAATATTCCCTTCGTCAACAGATATGAAAGGCATTCCAAACAAACATTATAATGAAGTCGAGCTTTCCATTCATGAGTCTACTCATTTTTTTCTGCTAGCCACGACAAGTTGGATCCAAATTGCACCAGCAGTGGAGTCATTGGTCATTTTCTGTTTCATGAAGGCATGTAATATAGCTGATTTAAAAGCCATAAAAGCCTGTTTACCACCGCTATTCACAGATCATCTGCAGAGCATGAATTATTAATCGACCAGAGTGTCTCTTTCTCCCTTCTCCCTCTTCCTTTCTCGCTGTTTAAAACACCGTTCCATAATGTCATGCAGAGGCATTAGTCATTACTCAACTACCTGCTAGGGAGTGGAGGACTCTGGGTAGAAATGTACATTGTGAACCAATGTTGCTGATTCATTTGACCCTAATGAACATCAGCAAGGTCAAGTCAAATAAGATGGAGAGAAAACAAAGAAGCTCAAGTTTTTGACTCTGTCCCCTTCATAGTATCCGTCTTTCTGGCTCAGCACACACACACACACACACACACACACACACGAAAACACTCGCATCATTTCTTTCTCTCTTTCTCATATTTCTCAGTTTTCATCACTCCCTGTTTTCCGTCTCTTGGGTAGAGTAAAGGCTTGGCGTTGCTCTAAATGTGGCCTAGTATGGTTGTTTCTAAGCAATGGAGCCCTTATGTCTGCAATGTTAATGAGGAATTATCAGAAATTAATTAAGATTAAAAAAGGTCCCAAGGTGAAGGACTTGGCTATTACAGTGCCATGTAAATCTTCTATAATCCGGTAGCACAAGGGCCAGCCAAACACTGCGAAAACTGTGGAAATGCGCTGCAGAGTGCATTGTTCACTCCCATACACAGTTACACGTACTATCTATCCGAACCTATTCAGCCCATATTTTCAGTATACATCATAGTACATTCGTGAACACAATAGCATATGTGCACATATACTATACAAGTAAGCAGTTTTTTTGTGTTTTTTTCCTACACTTGTCATGCAGGCTCACAACAGTGCGATGTATAACTGAGAAAATGGGGAGGCAGCTTTGGTATGATGGGACAAGCCCGTCTTCAGCTAATGAACAGGTGAGAAAAACAGCACCGGCGCCGGATTACACCGTGTCACGCAGGGCCACAAATCCCGCATTAGCGATCCATCCTGTGCTGTGTGCCGATTTGTTGACTAATGGACAAATGCCAGTGACACATTTCCAGTTGCCTTCCTGCCTGTATCATTTGCTGCCTTTGGCGTGGCTGGTGTCACCGCGCCAAAAAAAGGTCACAGCATTAGAGTTAGACTGACGAACTCCTCATGCGGTGCTTTTTAACTACACAAATGCATGCTGGGCTTCGTGTCACAGGCTTTCCTTCCGAGGCGGGTTTATCATTATTTAAAGGTGAAGGAGCCTGCTGTGTTGCCACAGTGGACGGCAGCTCAAGGTTAATCTCTGCATAAGACAAAGTGGTTCTTCCATGTAATAAGGGCTACGCTTGTTTCTTCTCGACTGGTGGTGCATTATGTGGTAGACGCCAGCGGAGAGATGTGACAGTTTACATCAAACATCTCTGTCTCACCCATCATGCATCTCTGGGGTGCAGGCCAAGTCCCGTTGAGATCTGGATGCCCGACATGGAGTCGACAGCAGCTCGGGCTCCGATCACATAACAGAGTCATCTCTCACAGACGCATGCACACACTGACACAGCAGTATTCTCCGTAATAAATAAGAAATGAAAGCATGAAGTTCAGCATCAAAGTCATCTGCTTCTGGCTTTTTTTTTTTTTTTTTACAGATTCTCCTCTTGCTTTCTTTCTTCTTGTTTTTGGTTTTGTTTCTGGAGTTGAAGACATTTTATTGATGCTGACAACATGCTGCAGTGTAGGAGGAGAGTCCCAGCAGGTAGATGAAGGAAGTTTAATATCCAAAATCTGTCTAAAGGTGCGCACCTATGAAGTGCTTCAATGTGAAGGATATGAACTCAAGTGACAACGTTTCTGACATCATCTCACATTAAATTTGCAACACAAAAGCACCATATTTAAGTTTTAATGATCAAGTTTTCAATGTTTCAGTATGATTAAACTAGATTATACAGTTTGTGTTACTAGTAGCAATTAGTGCAGCAAAAATGTCAAAAAAAGCCTTCATTTCATGCAGTTACTGTTTTTGTCCACAATTTGACCTTATTGATGCTTGTTTTTATGGGACTGGATGTCCCACAAAGCTATGCAACGATGTCAGAGTGCAACAAACAGGAAGTTGCGTAATTTCATAGCACTGCAGCATGGCATGACTGCAAATTGTACAAATTTTCCACATACTAACCAGCTGCTCTGGCACCCCAAAGCCAATAAGGCTTTCATTATGAAGGGGAAGCATTCTGTGAGACTGGGGAATACCAGAGCGAGGCACGTTAAGCCTGTTTCTAAAATGGCTGAAAGAAATGTGTTTATTTTTTTTTTCTCCCTCAGTCCTGTTTTAGGAAGCAATCTAGCGTTTGGAAATTTGCATTTCTTTGCAGGAGAGACTCATTAATTCGGAATGATTGTGGAAACTGTGCCATTTGTTCCACTCTTGTGACTTTTAATGCACCAGAGAAACAGGGGTTGTTGCACAGGGGAATGATAGGAGACCACACTGTAATTTTCTGGTTCTAACAATGAAATCAAGTTGCTGCACACGGGCAGATGTGGACGTATGCGTGCATACCTAATAGGAATAACACTGATTATTAATACATTTACCATTCCATTTATTAATTATTTAACTAATTTCACAGTTAGCTTTTGTAGCTGCTGTTCTGGCATTTGGTTTAATGATTTATGGAAATAATGGATATGTTTACTATGTATTTACAAATCACCTTTTCCGGGAATTGATGTTTTAAAAGCCAGAAAAATGATCAAATGAAACCTAATCAACCTGTCCTACTGATGACTAACATGTGAGTTCTAATGACATTAACTGTGCTCCAATTTGCACAACATGCTGCTGGTTGAGTCAGTAGAAAGGAAATCTATATAATGGACCAGGCTCTAGGAATGTATTGAGCTGTATTTAACTAGATTGGTTAAAAAATACGTATAGTCCATATCCTCAAATATAAATTCATAGCAATGACAATGGCGACCTTTTCTTTTTTCGAAAAGCACCTGTGCACAGTGCATCGGCATACTGTATCACTCTGTGAAATGGACTTATTATTCCTGTTATATACAGGATATCTGTACTCTAGCATGCTGGATTTAAAACAATACCTTGAGGTTAAAATGCTGACTCTTTTCAGTACAGATTTTAGGGATCAGTAATTGCAAGTAACTGAACAAATGGAGTCAAATGCTTTGACAGCCCTTGACGTCCAACAGTCACCACAGACATCAGCAGTCACCTGGTATCTTTCATGCTGATGCTCTCTCAGGCCTGTGCTGGAGCCAGCTTCACTTCATGCTTGTCTCTGGTATCTAGCAGTGAAACACATATTCAGTTTGATTAAGATCTGGTGACTGAAGGGCCAGATATACCCCGAAATGGACGTGGAAATGGACATTTGGGGTCTGCATACATGGATGTGTTGCAGTCATAATGTCTGGGCTGCATGTAGACAGTTCATATGGTTCATAGCAGACATGTGCTGATGACAAAATTAATGTTATGCATGTCATGTTTAGCATCATTGTTCTGTTGCACTGTTAAAAATTGCATGTGAACATCCTCAAAACTAAAAGTCAGCACTTTCACCTCAAAGTCATGGTTTCATTTCAAATCAGATGTGTTTAACTGAAGAGCCAAAACAATGATATCACTGTCATAATACTGTCTGCTGGGACTGTGCAGCATGTGCCTCATGGCAGGAGGACAGAAATACACATAGAAGAACTTTAGCCAAAAGCAGCTAAGTGTGTCACATACAGCAGGTATGCACCCTGTATACTGTAGCCTCAAACTGCAGAGCTTTGAATTTCAGCCAACAGCAACCATTTAATCTTAGGTGTCATCAAAGCAAAGCAAGGAACCGGAGAGGCCACACAGCGTCTGTATCCAACCAATTTACCTACAATGCTACCTGAGCTGAAAATAGCCCACTGAAGCACATTTTGCTGCTTAACTACACAAAAAAAGAATATTCAACATATCAGTTTTGATATACTAGGTAGGAAGTTATCAAATTACCCTGGCAGCCTCACTGTATTTTAAGTCGCTTAACATTATACAGCAAGGCAAATTGAATAATGTGTCCGTTTATATTCAACTCAAGGGAAGCAAAAGCAATTTATTCCCACTGCATAAAAGTGAAAACTCTCTTTGAATACTGTAGCTGTTTTCATGAGGACAAGGATGCTTTGGACCTTTTTCAGAAAGCTGTTAAAACCAACCCAGATTTCTCTATTACAAAAGCTGTATCCTAGGTTAAGCTTTTGAGAAGTCTATGAAAACTTAATGCGTTAAAAGAACCACTGGGGCTTAAACATAGTGCAAAACACAACAAATACAGTTATTGAATTACATTTATTTTCAAACCAAAAGGATCGCCCAGCTATTACCTTCATTGGTAATAGCAAAATATAGGTTAAAAATAAAAATAACTTTTCACCTCCTACACCTTAATGAAGCGTAAAAGAAACAGAAAACAGCAGCAGAGACAGGCTTGTACAGTCAGCCATCTTCTGTTCTTAAATCTTTTCAGCCTGGTATTCTCACTAGATACAGTTTGAATACACAGTAGGATTTCAGCACTCTGTCTTGGCCCTGATCCATAATTTAACTAAGAGCTGATGCAGAACACAACTTAAGAACTCTGCATAAACTTTTTATTATTGGTACACAGCATAAGAGGATGTTTTCTCCCTTATTTTAAAAATACTGGATAAAGTTTCAGCATGGTTAAAGCTTGGTCGTTAAAATTCTGTTTGGTGGAGTCAACAAAACACCTCGGCCCCTAAACAGTTCTTATTTACTTGCCGGCTGGTGTTGCCTGCCATGTTGTTGGGTATCAAAGGAGTCTGCGTGTGACAGTAAAGGATATAGCGCTGGATATAATCATCACCGTCAAAAATCTGCCAAACCCACAAATGAACCATAACAGGACGCATTAAAATGGTAAACAAACGTTCGCACCATTTTGAGATGAAAATGCTGATTCAATACGCCCCTCTTGAATTGTTTTCTGCCAACTCTGCAGGTGTGTGAAAAATTCTTTTTTTTTTTTTTTTTTTATTCTTACTGGACCATTTAAATGAATCAGTGTCATGCATGGCCGGCGCCATCAAGACTCGATGAATACTTTTGCACATGAAAAGCGAAGGTGGGGACGAGGCGGCGGTGAATCCATTAGCCTTGCTATGTCTCACTGACTCCATTGTTTTATTCTGTTTCCTGGCAGCACAGGATTCACCTCCGCGATGCTGAAGCACAGAGAGGAATGGAGGCGATGAAAAGCATGAGCTTGGGCCACACGCAGATACAAATGAGAGAGCAGGCAACACGGCAAGGAAATTAGTGTTTGTTGTGGTTGTGTGGGCGGGTGCGCATGTGTGCTGAGAGGGTTTGGGGTGGTATGTATTATATTGTATGGTAGAAATTGTAATACACCACTGGGGATTGAGGTCACTGTGACCTGAGACCAAACATAAAGCAGACAAGAACCTGCAAAAAGCCTTACCTTAAAGGAAAATTTCAGTATTTGTCAACCTGGGACTCTTTATCCTTTTCAATCTCTCATTTTGATCATAACATTTTACTCACCTCTGTTGCCTGGATCTAGGTTGTTCTTGCCAACACTGCATTTATGAAATCTTTACAACTGAGCTGGAGAGTAAAATATGATCATGGACAAAATATGAAAATAGCACTAAGGTTGCGAAATACTGGAATTTTCATTTAGTTTATGGCATCATTTCAACACATGATAGTGGTCTAACTTTACTGAGCTGCTATCTCTGTTTATCTGCATTGAAAATTTCATTGCATTTGTTTTTCATACTGGTTAAAACAATCAGTAAACTAACGCAAAAAGGAGATTTAAAACTACACTACCAGATCAAATACATAATCTAGTGAAGGCTGCACAGGATCACTTTTATGCAACATTTCTGTAGTAGCTACAGTATTGAAAGTTCTAAAAACAAGGGATTAGGGAATCCTTGATTTTGATGTAACTCTTCTTACTTCAAGTTATTTATTTACTAAGCTGAATTCATGCATCAAAACAATTTTTTTCCCGATGTAAAACTAAACTGCCCACTCACAGTGTCAACAGGCCTCTAATCTGCAGCAGAACTCCTCTGAGTAAATTTGCGTCGTAGCACCGAGCACAAATTTGCATCCCACCATTTGACTGTGATTGTGGTCATTAACAGGAAAATTGCTAAGAAAACTCTGTACTGGTGCACCAGGGCAGCTTTATTCTTGCTCCCACTGTGCTTGGCTTTAAGAGGCCCTCTTGACATTTGTATTCAGCTGAGGCACTGATTGCAAATAATGGCATTAAAACCACATGCAGATGCTAGATGGACAAAGTTAATGATACCAATGTGGGATGGAGTATGTTCTTCAAAATGTCGGGGTTATCAGAGAAGAAAGAGTGGTTGATAAATATCAGATAAAAAGTCAAACATATAATCAGAAATATTCCAATTAACATACTTTAACAAAAAATGACACTTGTAATGATTCATTGATGAAGACGTTAGTAACAGACAAGATAATCAAAGCCATTCATCATTAAAGGCATTTGATTAAATAACGAGCGCCATAAGGAGTGACAATGTTAGGCAGCTCTTCATTTGAGTGATGTTCTCTTGTCGTGCTCACTAATCTATTCAGCCATTCGCTGTGGACAGATGTAACAAAACGAAGCCCTGATGAGAACGAACAGGTGAGGAGTGTGACTTGTGGAGCGAGGGAAAGGTCAGCCAGAGTGATGAACTCTTCAGGTCAGGTAGCATCAAACTGAGCATTGATCACTCTCCTGTATGGATCAGTCTAATCAAGCTGCTGTCTCTGCTTAATACACCTATTTGTCTACACAACATGCTGATGTCTATAAACAGGCAGGGAGGCAGGCACACAAAGCTGTTCTGTAATGCTGTATGCACACAAACACACTCTCACTCCGGCCATTGTCCAACCTTAAACGATGCCTGCAATCCAACACACTGGGCTATAGTGCTGAAGACTGCAGCTACAGGAAGGGTGTCGCAGTCTTAAATGAGTCCAAGTGCACAAATGGGAAAACTGTAGATCCTAAATGAGGCATTACTAAAAGAATTTGGATTCTTCTCACTGCACACCTGGAAAATAATATTTTATTTAGAGTTTAATTGCAGCTTGTGGCCCTGTGTGCCCCATCAGACAAACTATAATGGAATCTAATATGATTGTAATGGTTGCTGTCTTCACTCTGCTTCTCTGCGTGATCCTTGAGTGTATGGCACAGCAAGCATTTGTCCTTTTCTCTTACAGAAAAACATAACGGACAGCATGGCAGTGAGAGGAACTCTAACAAGACAGGATGCGTTGTTACGTCTTTTAGATTATCTCAGGTTCTTACCCAAAGCACCAGACTGTAGAATACCTACTTATGCATCAGAAAGAGCTTTAACACCTAAATTAATAAAACTGCACATGTACTTCAACAGATCCAAGTGTCCAAACAACAGAAGAGTGTCAGTACAAATTAAACTTATTTTGGGGAATGTAAATACAAATAACTGAATGAGCATTAATCTGTTTTGTCACAGTTTAAAAGCAAACGCAAGCTCATAAAAATAGTAACACAGCCAGCGAGATTATACGGAAACCCTAGAGACAGTTAGTGGAGCTGTACACCACACAAACCAGGAGGAAAGCAACATTAATAGTTCAGGACCCTTCACATCCTTTGTTTAATGAATTTGAAAAACTCCCCTCAGGAAGACGATGTAGGGAAGCCACAGCAATGAGAAACATCTTTAAGAGATGTTTTATTCCATCCTCTGTCATCTTACTAAACAAATGACCTTTTATTAGATATTAGTGACTGCTGCTGTTTTTATGATGTCTATTTAAGATGTGGATTTATTGTTATTATTTTAGCCGTTTCATCCCAACCGTTTACTATTACAGGCCCACTTATTTATTGGCTTTATCTCATGTATTCTAACCCATGGCAGAGGAAGTTTTAAAGTGTATGTTTGTCTGTGAAGCCAAAGACTTATCTCCATGTGCGTAGAAAATAAAGATGTTTATTTTATTAACACATAAATTAAATATGCTGTTCTATTTTCCTGTGCAGTTAAAGGTCATGCTTTGTTTGGAGGAAAATACAGGCGTTTATTCGTAGCTTACACATTGTAAAACATGCAGTATCTTGCAATTCAACAGAGAGGAAATGGAAGTCAATATGGAAAAAAATTCTAGATGAAGAACTCTTACCATTTTATTAAATTTTCAAAATGCCATTTGACCATTTGTACCTGCATTTCTATCCCTTGGTAATTGCTATGATTGACTGACTGTTGGAACCGTGAGCCTACGGTGAAGTCTGTACTGCAAATAAATGGTCAAAATTGCTCCAGCACCAGAAAAACCATGTGACTTCTCTGCTCATTATAGTATGTCTGACTGTGAAGCCCTCAAGTTTCACTCACAGCAGGATTTGTCATGGGGCCGGTGTCCACTTGCTTCAGTTCCAGCTGTAGTTGTGAAGAATTCATCACAAGAGTAGCCTTTGACTTGGCCCTTTGTTAGCGTGGAAAGAGTTTGAATAAAATGATAAAAAGGGCAAGCACACTCAGCATCCTGAAGGCCTAGTAAGGGTCTCAACAAAAGGATCCCAAACTCATCAAAAGGTCAACGCTACAAAAGTAACATGAAAAGAATGCTGTTTTGACATCATTCTTTTTAAAGTCAGTCTCATCCATTTTATTCATAGAGGAGAAGATAACAATGCCGAGAGACGAGACCGCCCGAGAGGTGATTGTCAGGAGGAGGGAGGCATGCGGCAAATGACATGACACATTTCCAAAGGCATGCTAGCAGAGACAACAAATCCACCCACATCTTTATCTGTGATCAAAGGAAAGATTTATGATTCTCTGCATTTGTAGTCCACCCTCCTTCCTCCTATCTCCCTGCCTCCTTGCGCATTATCTCTCCGAGTTAGGGCTATCAGAATGAATTTGCCGGCCGACATTTTTGACCCTCCACCAACGCAAAGATGAAATTTCCCCAGAGTGACACTTTCATCAGGCCACTTACTGTCTTGACCTTCCTCAACTTGTGCCCTTTCTGTGGTATAAACATGGCTAATGCGCGTTAGCCTCTGAATCTCGGGGCTATCTAAAAATTCATAGAAACACAGGACATATGCTGGAGTCACAGCTTGTCTCGCCCTCTTCTCTGGATGGACAGACACTCAGCTGGCTGGAAGGATGGCAGTAGTGAAGCGGGGTTCACTAGGACGGTGGTATTAGAAGGAACAGCTGTGTGGAGCATATGGAGCTAGCTGACATTGTCAATTTGTCTGGGTTGCCTGATTGCAATGATGGGCACTGGGTTTGCCCTGAGAGTCCATGAATGAGCTGGTGCTAGTAATCCTCAGGCGACGTTACAATTTCAATGTTTACATGAAACACACAAATACAAATGTCATATTTTATGTGACTCATGACCCCTTAAATAATGCAATGACTCTCAAATCCTGTCACTGACTCGCTATGCAGAGTGGTAAACAGTTCAGCCCTTCCAAGCTGTTAATTATCAGAAGCCTAAAAATATTCAGTATTTTACAAGGACATATTATGTGGACATTATAGTAGGTTTTCTGCCACATGAATCATCAGCCCAGTTATCTCATGAGTCCCTTGAGAGTCCCAAGCCCTAATTAAGTACAAGTGTTATGTAACACACAACCTAAATGGTAGAACAGGTTTTCAGTGCCTTCCAAAATAAACCTTTAGCAAAAGTTCAATGGGGAAGATCTTTTCTCTCATACTCTGCCTTCATTCTTCGATTGGGCTGTCTGTGTTTCCTCCCACTTTGATCTTCTCCATCACTTTTGTGTTCCCATGCTGTCAAATACCATATCTGGCCAATCATCACATTCCTTGTGCCAATTGGCCCTTGGATGCTGCTTTTAAACTATCATTGCAATCCTGTCATTTTGTGTTCTACCATTGTGTAACTCTTCATCACCATGTTGGAAAAGAATCAACAGAGGGGGTCCATCTTCCACCTGCTGGCTCAATTACACCAGCACCAGCATCTAGACTCTCGTGGGGATCCTGTCCTCTCTCCATCGCCCTATATGTAATGAAGGTGCTTCACATCAATGCAGTCTAATCCCCAAAATCTTTCTGTGTTACTAACCCCAATATATTTATTCTCTTTCTATTGATGTCTACTTACCTAAATTACTTATATGACGTTACATAAACAACTCATATGAACATTTTCTTATATTTCACCTGTATGGTTAAGGTCTGGTTAAGTTTAGGAATTTAAACCTACTTGACTGAGGTTAGGAAAGGTCTTGGTAATGGTTAAAATAGATCTTAGTTGGCTGTTGGTAGGAAGCGATGCAAACCAGTCTGCTTAATACTGTGGTACTGTTCTCTTCTTCTGCCCTTGCTTCATAGAGAGAGGACAGTCACTACTTGTACATGCAAGAAGTTGCTTGTCCAGAAGTGGTAAAAATTGGTCGTTTTAAGTATTTGAATAAATTATTTAAAGCTACTATTTTTCTGTCAAGGAAAGTCTTGGTATATAAAAAAGGGAAACACAGTTTGCATTTGTTTGTACTGATGGTTAAGTCTCTTTCTTCTCTAGCAGAAAATATGTGCACAAAAAAGAACATAAAGTCTAAACATGAGAGTTAAAGACGCATATTCATGAGCAGCACATTATCCGCAGCATTCTTTAAACCTACTACATTGGAACCTGTCACTATACACAAACTATATTATCACTGTTGTTTGAGAGCTGCCCTTTTCCCCAGTGGACAGAATACCTTACCAGCAAGAAATGCATTAGCACAGCTAATAAAGCACTCGCTTGTAAGAAACGTGGAGTGACACTGCACTGCTATTGTCTAAACTTTATTTAAGCGGGCAGGTTGACTAACAACACATTCTCATTCACAGTGACAGCCTGGCAGAGTTTCTGCAGAGAGAGGAAGGTGTCACACAAGCCCAGTACTGCTACAGTCTCTCAATATCAGCCACTGATGTCACTGGGGTTAAATCCCTTGCTTAAGAGCAGTTTGGTGGTATAACTGTCTGAAGTATGGGGGGATGTGAAGTATGAGTTTCTTTCAGTTCTCCAATGCAAAATTTGCCTCTTGCTTTGGGGATTTGAAAAAGCTACTCTTTTAACCACAATACACTTCTGTTTCCATTAGGCTATCACTGCCCCGAAACTTCATATTGGTTTTCCAGCAGACCGGAACCAATCTGCACAGTAGGAAGCCTTTCTCAAAGCTAGTCCTGACTATCTCTGTCTCACAAACAGCTCAACGGGCCTCTGTCTGTGCCTCCATTCCTATACTGCTGATGCAATTGCATGTCCATGTGAGCAAGGCAGCACGGATAAGTGGTTAGCACTGTTGCCTCACCCTTCCTGGGTTTGAATCCCAGCCGTCCCAGATCCATTCTGCGTGGGTTTCCGTTGTCGCTCTGGTTTTCTCCCACCATCAAAAACATGTATGTTAGGGTTAATACTCCTGTCAGTGCCCTCTGACCAAGGCACTGGCAAAAAAAGTGGAGATGGTCCCCAGGAGCTGCACTGTGGCTGCCAACTGCTCCTAGTATGTGTGTGTAGGATGGGTCAAATGCAGAGGATCAATTTCCCCATGGGGATCAATAAAGTACTACTTCTTTTTCTTATTCCTTCTTCTTGTAATGCCCAATATATTCTCAAATGGAAAATACACTGATAGCAGGCTTTTGCAGAGAAACAGATTATATGCCAAATCATACAATTGTACAAATGAATGCATACATTTATGAAACAAAAATATACCAAAAGCGGTGCCGAAAATGTCTTAGAACTGCATGACAGCATAATGAACATGGGCTCTATTACTACACAAATTTGTGTTTACCCAGGGTTCCTGGTGGCCCACAGTGTAGCTCTTATCCTGGGTTCAATTCACAAATCAAAAGCAGGTTAAACCTGATTCTAGCCTTGATGGGTTTGTTCCAGAGGAGGGCTGGCCCCAATTTTTTCAGGGTTATCTTCTGAAAATGGAGTAAACCCGGGGTTAATTGTTGCCAGCATGAACCAGGAGTTAGAGTTCAAAATGACAACTGAATCGCATTTGTATTAACTTGTTAAATTAATTTTGTCAATCTCTGTGTGTGTTTGTTGTGGCAGCCACTAGAAAGACCTTGTATCAAATGCTTTAATTCTGTCTGTCAGATACTGAAGCTACGGTTACGTTAAACCCTCCTATCTATGTGTCGTCATTTTTCCTCCTGAGATGCCATGAGTACTATGTCATCACTAAACACATTAAAGACATGGAATGGTGTTCTGGCACCTTCGATTAATAAGTAAATAAATCTGATTGGCAGTTGCATACACAATAATGTCAAGCGAGTTTGTTTTTCATGTGCTGCACCCTGGTGTTCCTTCCAGCTGAGATACTCACTCAACAAATCGGAAAGTAATGTCACCCCACTCCCCCACCCCTATACTCAACACACATCCTTCTTCTATTCTCATCACTTCCCTTCAGTGGGTTCATGTGTGCAGATGTCCATAAACTCACGGTGACGGTACTTCAGCATCTAGCTAGCTACAGAAGGGGAGCAAGCCTATATGGAGTTGCTTTTTTCTGAAGTGGTAGGTAATTTCAAATACAACGTTTCAAACAGAGCTCAACAAATATCACCAAACACACACAAGCTGTTTTATGTGTCTTGATGTTCCCGCTCAGAAGCGGAGCTTGCGTGTGGAAGGGTGAGCCTGCCCCGGGCCCACCATGTCCATGGAGCCCACCTGTTCGTGCAGATTTTAAAATATATATTTTCTGTGTGTGTCTCGGTCATGAATGATGCGATAACACCAAAACGGATGCAAAATAACTCTGCTTCTGCGCTTTAGTGCTTCAGGCCAGAGGGAGGGGGTTCCTGACTGACATCACAAGCAGCGCTGGCCAGGGAGATAGTCAGGGCACACTTATCGCCACATGCTGGTGATGACTGTCAGGAATCCCCTACAAGGGCCCTCCTCCTCCTCCTCCTCCTTAATGTTAATGTGCGATAAACTTACTCTCAAAGATGGAGAAAGATGGAAGAAACAGAGGCCAAAAGAGGAAGATGACAGATTATTTTCAAGGGTAAGGACAGTTTTGATAAACTGGAAGGAATTTAAAGCCTGCATAAGTAATGTCATTCGTTTTTAGATTTTTGGATATGTACATGATGTGTTGTTGAAGTTATCTGGTTAATTCAAATGCAGCACAGCCCAGAGCCATGGCAGCAGCATAGCCCAGAGTAGTAGCAGCAGCACAGCCAAGAGTAGCAGCACAGCCTAGAGCCACAGCAGCAGCACAGCCCAGAGTAGCAGCAGCATAGCCCACAGCCACAGCAGCAGAACAGCCAAGAGCCACAGCAGCAGCACAGCCAAGAGCATCGGCAACAGCACAGCTGAGAGCAACAGCAGCAGCACAGCCCAGAGTCACAGCAGCAGCACGGCCCAGAGCCACAGCATCATGATCATCATCATCACCAGCTTAGCTCTTCTAGTGTCAGACAGAAATAAAAAGATTTAAGAGCATCCAGAAATTCCTGTGACTGATGGGCTGCTGAAACTGCAACAAGCAGTAAAATCACTTGCTGTTAGCAGTGCCGACTGTGAAAGAGGGTTCTCTGAAATGAACAACATAATATTGCCACTTCGGACACAACTACAAATCAACAAGGTCTCAGCAGTGATGTTCATTTCTTTGGTTTGGCCTTCTTTTGACCAATGGGATCCAGAAAAATATGTCAAGAAATGGGTGCTTAAAAGAAGCTTACCTGATCAAATAGACTGTCGACCAAGGAAAACAAGTCACAGTACAAATCAATTTGGGAGTTATTTTGAGGCGAGTCATTTTTCCTCGCTGCATCATTACATCGGATCTTAGGGTTCCCCCACCTACCAAATCCCACTTTAACCCCTGGTGTCATTTAGTGTATTTGTACAATATAGGAGTAAAATGATAAAAAACAGTGCCACGAAGCTACTATAAGACAAGCTAGGACACTAAACAAGATAACTGATTCTCAATGACAAGAGCACAAAATATGGTGGTACAATCAAAAAACATATAGTATGACAAGCCAAAAAAAAGAAGTCTGAAGATGGTGGTGAAAAGGAAGTATTCATGTACATGTGTCTGTACATTTAATATTGATGTTACTGAGTTAGAGAGATGTTCTTACTGTGTCAATGCAACTATTCCCCAGCTGAGATATACTGCATATATCTCTTGTAGAGAAGCGTGAGTGAGTTATTTGAAATCAGTTGTGCAGATTGCCAGTGTGTGTGGTGCTGTAAGGATGAACCTGTGAATGGAAAGAAACTTAAGCATAGAGGAAGGTACAGAGCCTTAATGGATGTATTTCAAAATAAACATTTGACAGACTGGAGTTTGAGTTATTTAAACATTTCTCAGAGGCAGAGCTGCTTTGGAGGATGAAATGATTCGACTGCTTTAGTTAAACCTTGCCCAGCCACAGAAGCACAATGTTTATTGGCAAACATGAATGTCCAAGAAAGGACAGGTAAATTGGCAATTGATTTTTGGGGATTTGGGGTGGCTATAACAAAACCAAAAACACTATTTTAAAGGCTTTGTTGGATTATTGCAAACAAGGTCATTTGGACTTTTCTAGCGAAATTTTTCAGCAGTCTGGCTGATGATCAAGGTGAGAAAAGCAGCTGCAGATCAATTGAGGTTTACCACAAAAAAAACACAGGATAGTTACTGAGTTGATATAATTGGTAACTAACAGACAATGCCTCTTCCCCCTCAGTCCCAATGCTCAGCCTACAGCTGCAAAGCATTCAGCTGTGTGCAGCAGATTTTCAAGGAATTATTCCTTTATTTTTTTAAATCAATAACCACAATCACATATTTGATTTTAAGCAACCAGTAGCAGTGTATTTATACATTTCAAACTAGAGGAAACAAAGTACCAGCAGTGGGAGTTGTTCAGTATGAAAATGCTTTGTGGTTTAGTCTGGACTACACTGTACATGCTATCTTTGAGACCTGTATCCATGGTGACTCGGCTGTCTACAATGCAAGCAGTATGACACCTTTTGGAGTGACATTGTAGAATCCAAAACAACAGGTAAGAACTCCAAAATGCACGGATTCATGGGTTTATGACAAGGATATTTTATTGTAGACTGCAAGTCAGCAGCTGCTCAAGCTGCTTTGGTACAAACAAAGTCAAGCTGCAGTCAGCTCAAATATGGACTGCTAAGTCAGTCAGAGCATGTTTATTCCTTTCATAGAATGCATTACAGACACAGCAACATGGCAACAATTTGCTTTATATTACTAAATATAAAGACTCACATTATCCTCTAACTATTCCTGTCAAAAGCCTATGGAGAACAAAAGGAAAACTCTTTCAACAGCAGAGTGAACGTGACCAGCCAACAAAGATATGTTTAAATGTATTCCCTGCTGTTCAACTGCAGGCTTAGGAGGTTGACTATAAGTTAAGGTACTGTCAGAGCACCCCTGGACACTGTCTGGGATGATAGGGATATTTTGTTTCCTCGCTAGACTACGATAAATTTAACAGCTATTTAACCTTCTCGTTTGCAAGAGCATGGTGAGAATCTTGGGTTAAAGCATAACCTGGGTATGTGTGTGTGTGTGAGAAAAGGGTTCATCTGACTGAGGGTTACGAGTTAGCTGTGGTTTAAAGATAATGTAGCTGTGTGAAGTGGCCCATGGAGACCTACATGCTGAAGGAAGAGCTTAGTGCGAGCATGTCAGGTCAAGATGGTTAACTGAGGCTGTCAGCACAGTGACTGTGCATGTTCCATCTGTGTGCATGGATGCATCAGTGTATCTCAGATTGCGTTAAGTGTGTGACTGTCATTTGGACAGCTGAGACCCGCCGCATCCTGATGTATGCACAGCCGCCTACTCCAATATGTCTGCAGAGCCATGCGAGAGCTGCTCAAAGCACAGAGAATAATATTCAAGGAAAATGCTCTCCATGGGCAATGATCCCATGTTTAGTAGCTCAAAAAGACATAATTACAAATATATATATTTTTTAAGCAAACACATGAGAAATTGCTAAAAGATAGAAGCAGACAAAAACAGCTATTGAAAACAAGTGGGCGTTTACTCACCTCAAGTACATTTGAGGCCAGTTTAGGAGAGGTTATCATTTGCTCCCAGTATGCTTCAAGCAAAAAATCCAGTGTTTTTACTCTTCTAGCATTATCTGACATCTATATACTTTATTATCTGACACCTGCAGCTGCACACTGCCTTTACGAAAGCGAGCTGTTCAAGAAAATGAACATTTCTGACTCGGGGCCATTTAGGAAGCAATCACAGCAAGCATAAATGGACCGCTGACCCCTTTAGCTTAATCCAAAGAGGTTAATGCATTAAAGATGGAACACTTCCAAGCACTAAAATACAAGGACGTTCTATTGAAGACTTACTTATACTCTGAACGCTTAAGTACACTATCCTCAACACCTAAAGACTTAGTTTTCAGAATTTTGAATAGAGATTTGTTGTCACAGTAAAATTCCTCAAAAAAACTTTAAGAGTAGAAGCTCTAAGTCATTTAACATTATACATGCACGTATACACAACATACAGTACTAATTGTACTATTTAGAGACAACTGACAAATTAAAGAAAAGAAATGAATAAATGAGTGGAAAATCATAACAAATGCAACCTTGGCATGTATAAAAAGGTTGAGCAGCCAGGTTGATCTCCATTTTGGATCAAAATGATCTGAGTGACTCTGAAAGAGGGTTCATTATTGGGGCTCAGATGGCAGGAGCTTCAGTGACTCTGCTCAACTGGCGACTGTGTCAAAAGAAACAGAGACACACAACTGACTTCTGTATTATGATCTGTTGGAAAAATACCACAGCCTGGTAGGTCTAGTGTTGTGTCCAGTAACGGTTATATCAACTGGTTGGTGAAAAACTTGACCAATCAGAGTTTTGTAAGCAGGATTAAGGCTGGGTAGGCTAAATCATCTTCCTATGTACATAATGAGCTAGCTACCTGGCTTAATCCAAGAAAAACGGTGACAGACTTGAATTGCATCATTCTCATAAGTCAACTTACAGAAATAACTTTTAAATCATTGCATTTGTTCAATTACTGTCAAAAAGGTTAAGATAAGTGCGGCTAGAAACCGCTACTATTACAATGGCTCAAAGGACAATGTGTCATGTTGAATGGGTTGCTTTTGGTGTCGAACCCACAGATAATTATCACCACTCTCTGCAACTTTATCTGCCCATTCTCTGCTACGTGCCCAGTACCAAACAGCAGGCAACAGCAGACAAAGTTAACGACTAACTCGCATCATCAAGAATTTAGCAGCTTAAGAGCCAGATATTCCCCTCAGCAGTTAGTCTAGAATAAAAATAGGGCTAAAAGGAGAGAAAATATTGGACTTCTATTCACCAGGTGGCTAGAAAGCTGACTTCAAAAGAATGCCATAACAACTTACAAGTTGATAATATGTCAGTGTTGTATTCACTACTTGCTTTTGCTGCCACCAAGTGGCAAACAAATCAGTTATTGCAGGTTTAAGTAGAAAAAAAAAAACAAAAAAAAAACCCTAGATTGACATAATGCTCATTGGCACTTGTAAGGGCACAAAATGTACAATGCAAGTATCTTGCATCCTATGAACAACACATTTGCTGATGCATTGTGTACACATTCACATTGAGTTTAAGCATCCATCCACAGTGGCCTTGGAAGACCACTCAAGAAACATTTTCATTACCGGAGAAAGCAGCAGGGCCACTTGGTAAGGGGGCGGGGTGTCTGAAGCAGGGATGTATATTGAATCAATAGAGGTCTGCACAGTGCAGTGAGGACAAACATACAGTAGAACTCTGCGGAGACTGCGTTAGGCAGCTCGCATATAACCTAACCACAGTAGTCTCTGATGTGTAAGCTGCAGGGACAGAGGGGTGGTGATGAGGGATGCATTCAGATGGAAAAGCCTGAAAGTGTGTAGGAGGGGGTCACCAGAAAGGCCAAAAACTAGACGAGATGCATATGTGTAGGGACAGGAAACACACATAGACAAAGGTATAGAATAAACAAAGGAGGCAGAGGGTGAAGCTTGGCTGTGATTGGTTGAGAGGGGAACAAATGTGCGCCCTGCCCCTGGGATCTCGGTGGCTTTGGTGACAGGAGACTCCATGCCAGCGGCAGCAGATTAGGGAGCAGGTCGGGCTAGAGCTGTCAAGCACCCCTGCACCCACAAATACAGCTCTTTGTAACATTGGAAAAAAGCCTATTTGTCACTGAGAGACAAGGCTGAGCACAAGGTTTAAGTTTTAAATGTGCAACTTTACAAAATGTCCACAGAACGCATTACGTAGAGCCTTGAAAAGGACTGAAGAAAAGCTATTTCCCTTTCATTCTCGTGTTTATTTTGCTGGCAGCTGTCAAATTTGCAAGGAGATATTGCCCTCTTTGTTTTCAGACTCTCGCTTTCCTTTATGGGAAAATGTCAAATATTATCTTTCACACTCTGGGGATTATTTGAGTTGCGCATGGAATGAGTCACATCCATGCACAATGATATCCTTACATAATTTAGGGTACTCAAGTATTCTGTTTGTTGACTTGTCCTGCACTTAGAACAATCTTTATGAGGTTAGACACAAATTATGAAAGACCTGAAAATGATGAGCTATGATGTGCTGATTTTAGCTAAAATATTGAGGCATGTCATCACTTTGCACTTTTTGTGCAAGTCCGGCTTCCTGTATTTCAAATATTGTTTTTATCCAGGTTAAGTTTCAAGAGTTTAACCAGACAGTCTAACACTGTTGGATTTTATCAATCTAATGTTTGATACAGTCTATGAATGTACTGAAACATACTTTTCAACTGCATCTTCTGCTTCTGGTATTAACTAACTGCATTTCTGAGGACACTTAAAGATTTAGCTTGCATGTCTTGTGTTCAGCTGTGGGTTATACTTAATGTGTGGGTGGACAGAGCAGCAGTGATAGCAAAAGAGGAGGAGGAGAGCTTTTCTCTGCTCAAGAAAAGGTGAGAGGTGGCTACATTGCATCCTGGGCTTTTGAGTCTACTGTTAGTAAAGAAAATTGGTATCTTTGCCACCTCTACTATAGATTTCTCAGTGTATGATGACTGAATGTCGGTGCAAAATGTTGAGTGGAGAAAGAAGCCTCTGCTCTTTCATTTTAAGGGTTTGGATTCCAAACTCGAGATGTTGCTTGTGCTGTTAATTGCTAGTGTAGCTCCGCTGGAAATATCTAGACATTATGTCATGTTGCCTGTTTGGCCACTTATCCACAGGTGGAAGACAAGTGGAAGCAGAGATTTAGTGCACAACATATTTTGCAACAGTATAAAGTGGATTTTTTTCTTCTCAAAGCAGATTATTGGCTACAACTTCACTGAGTTGTCAATGAATTCAATCTACTTCATCAAAACTTTGAGCTTCTGTGGACCAAAAATAGCTCTCCAACGTTTTTGGAGTAAATCCAGACGCAACATGAGTCTTTTTACTATTCATTATTTCTCAACTTATGACCAAAAACTCCACAAAGCAATATTATTAATCTTGAGGAGGAGGCTAATTTATTTTCTCTGGCATGTAAAGATAATTAAGCAGGGGGGCGGACGGGATTTTGAGCGAGCTCACTTGTTGCCGCCTCACATGTCTTGGCATCATTCCCAACACTTTTAGTTGATGTCAAAATACAATTACTCACCCAATAAACCACCTTCTGTTCCTGTGGGAAGCACTAATCTGCATTTTGTAATATCACGGTTAAGATGCATTTGAATGAGCGCAGTATGGACATTTGTGCATTTAAAAAGCTATGAGGCATCTTGTTCAACCATGCATCCCTTCCCGTTTCAAAGAAAATTGTTTCATATTATTGGACTTCTATACTCAGTTTCAGTTGGTGCCTTGCTGTGAGTGTATGATATACGAATCTGTCTGTGTCCAGGTTAAGCTTCCATTTAATTCCACTTCTGCCACTTAAATTAACATTCAAATTTCATTCAAGCTCTGAAGAGTCTCTAAAGAGAAAATAAAACCTGGTCTTCCTAGATTGAACACTGGCCACTCAGACTGAAAAGCAGGGCAGTCAACAACGTTGTCATAATGGGATCAACATGATTTAAGGCCAACAAGTTGAGAACCAAAGTGTACTTTCAGACAAATACATGAACATAGAATTTCAGACATGAGACAGACTGCCACATCTTTTCAAAGTAGGGCATTATTTCATGTTTGATACAGTTTTCCCAAATACAACACTAAGCTACAATAGTCTAACCTTGGTACCCATTATTTCTTTTAACAGGCTAATACACTGCCTATACTTTGGATGAATATTATACAAATGTAATACAGCATTTCATTTGCTTTAGAAAATGGATCACTGATAGCAATGATTTGGAATTACTTGTGGAGTTAAGTTGATATTTTGCATTATACTTTCATAATTTGCACATCGCTATTATGTACACACTGAATGTTTACTGTGCTGGATTGACATATTTGTTGCACCTGTTAGGGCCAGACAAATGACATCTTTATCATTGTTATTGGTACATGGAGTCTGGTGACCTCACATGAATCCCAGCATGTCTCCACCCAGCTTCAACCTGAACAGGGCTCTAATCAGCAGGAGTAACTCTGAACACCCGTGTGGGTGTGCAAGGCCTTTGAACAAAGTACGGTCAAAATCAATGTGGTAGTGGCTGAGGTATCCTGACTTTTAGCCCCTAGTGTGTGTGTGTTAGTCCCAAAACACTGGATCCTAGACAGAAGCAAATCAATAGTGCATTTTGTTAGACGGTCCGTGCCTAAACACTTATGCCTTTCAGATGCCTTATGATGCCTTATGCATTTAGAGTAAGAGCAACCTTTATTATGAGTGTGGCATTAAACTTAATCCGAACCCACATTATGCATTTGTTTTATGGGTTATAAAACAATGGTTATAGGACTTGTGTTATATTGCAATGTCAACAGCTTCACTCAAATAAGCTCAGCTGACAAACAATGTAGGTTGACATTTGAATATCAAAACTGAGGAGGCCCAGTACTGGCTGATACTACAGGCTGGTGGAAGACTGTAGTTTTTATTTTACATCATTATGTTTGGGTATCACTGCAGTCAGCACTTGAGAGTCATGCTTAGTCATGCTTTGCCAAAAGTTACTTTTAGCTTCTTTAGTCAAAGAGCCTACATAAGTGTGACTTTTTTGCACGGAATTCTTTGACTCATAACTCAAAGATGTTTCATACATACTGGCCACGACTTTAGCCCGAGAGATGAGATTCTCATGAGAAAACATGGGCTAATTTCTATCTCAATAAAGACAGTGAGTGGGCGAGTGAGCCCGGTGCAGCACAGTTCAATATGATCTGATTATAGTGTCTGCTGAGAAAACACCGCAAACATACCCTTCACAACAGCTTTAAGGTTTCTATTGTGCTTTGTTGCCCATACTGAGGTATCACAGGGTTCCTATCACTGTCAGTGGACATGCTGGCAGTATGTCGGGTGCACTGTGGCCTGCCTGGGGGGACACTAACTTCCCTACAGCCTTTCCTTGTCACAATAGCCCATAATTGGCCCCCTGTTTCCCACCAGAAAGTGTGTTCATGTATGTGTGTTTGTGCACGTACATGTGAGCGCCCGCACACTTGTCTCTCAAACCGCACAGATCCATGGACACTGAGCAACCCTGAACTGCTATGAAGACATTCTGTCAACTTATAGATGCTGGGAACTGCTGAGATAGTTCAATCTGCAAGCTTTTTCACAAGGTTAAAGTTGGGGATTTTCGGGAAGGATGTGACATATCTGATCGCAGTGGAATAGTGCAGAAATAATAAGATGTATGCTGTGAAAATGCACTGCAGGGAGCGAGATTTGGCCACAATGTAGAAATGTGATACAGAAGAACAATTCTTTGTTATCAGTTGGGAATGTGGGCTGTAATGCTGAATGAAGCAGTTCATACCCAAGTCGTGACTTTAATTTGAGGCAGGTTTTAGAGAGGAATATAGTGGGGATATGAAGTGCATGACTTTGCTTCCATGTAAACAGGGTTGTATGAGACCTAGTACCAAACACAGGAGATAAGAAAGCACAGCAAGCAAAATTCAGGCTGGATTCAAACACAAACAGCCCATTAAGCTCCAACCAAGGAAAATACTCTGGCATATTATGTCTCCAAAGAGGCTAAGAAACTCCACATATCCCTGATACATTACACAACCACACAACTCCAACACAACTACTATGTTCAGCCAACAGTGATGGGAAGCAGAGCTTAACTCACCCTATGATGTTTATTACATGATTCTAAAATTAAAAATGGCATCATGATAGAAGTGATTTGGCGATACGTGACTTACTGCAAGCCAACCTGGGGCCAGGACCTCCCTGGGGGGGGGGTCACGAGATAAAACTGAGTGGTTGCAAGATAATGAAAAAGATAAGAAACAATAAGAAAAACCCATTTCTATTACAAAAAATTGGATTTATTTTTTTCTGCCTTTTCTCCTATCTTTGATTTTTCTTCTTGTACCCTTTCAACCCTGTGAAATTATTAAAAGGAAAAAAAAATCACTATTTGGTTTAACTGCTCACAGCTTATGGTGATATACCACCTGTGTTGAGAGGTTGTAAGCAGACAATGCTTATTTTAAGGGCTCAGAAGCCAAAAAGGTTTGGAAAATTCAAGGCACAGATGAAACATACACACAAGTATGATCTTGGTTAGCTACTTACTAAGCCTATGATTTAAACTATTTCGCTGAATTGGCTAACCACATGACCAAAGTACCAAATGCCATGGTAATTAATGAAATTATGAATGGGGAAAGGGTGTCATTACCATTTATTTTAAGACCTAATTTTACAAGAGTTCCTTTTAATTCATTCAAGCTAGCCTCCACACTAACTTTCCCTCCAAAAACCTTTGTGCTTCGACCCAACTAATACATGTTAATTTGTGCCTGACGAGCACCTCTAATATATGTTTGTATAACTAAAGCAAAGACAGGCACAAGTCTTTGTAATTAGCTCTAACCATGTCAGTGTCTCATGCATCAGGTTAATGGCTGATTATGGAGATGAGATGGCTGGCAGGGACCTCTGTAGTTTTTAAATAACCTATTAAACATATTACCTCAGCTCCCACTTATTTATGATACTTAGCACAATTCTACAGTCTCATTGACAGTCAAACTACATTACTAACACCATGCTCCTATTAGAGAAACATGTTGGTCTGCCCCCCCCACCATGTCTATCTACAGTTATAACTCCGGCCCCTCCTCCCTCTCTTCTCTCTGCTCCCTTGGGGTCAAACATTGGAGGTGCTGCTCCTGTTGACAAGTGAGCCCCTGGGGGAGATGGTGGTAGCGGAGACTCTTGTTGCTGACACCTGTGATGTGTCCATCCTCTGGAGAGGTGAGTCTGACAGTGAGAAGACCTATAAGCGGAGGTGCTGTCAGATTATGCAGCAGCCCTGAGGAGCAATGCATTAGGGGGGGTCATAAGAAGAGAGTGGTTGTACATGTTCAATAGTAACTGTCGAAAGGCTGTCATTTATGCTGGGCTGGATTTAAGGGGCCATATGATATATCGACAGTCTGCATTGTATCAAAATCTGAACTTTTTTGGGATAAATATTAACAGTTTTCTATCAGAGAGTAGAAACCATTGGTAACATCAAAGCCCTTGTTGCATGAAAGTGTACCTGCATACATATATGATTGTGTGTGCAACAGGGACAGCCAAGGACAATGAGAAAACCTGAAGAATGTAAGATAGGAAGAGAGAAAGAAGCAAGATAGAAAGACAGAGTGAGTCATCACCACCACTAAAATTTTACAATACCTCAATCTGTAGCGGTAAACACATCAAGTAATAATTTTAACAGGACTGTCAGCACGGCAGCATTATTTTAGTGAGGTTGATACAAAATTTAATTAAGAGCGTCACAGTTATGAAGAACAACTGCTCCGTTTGGTGTCAGAGGGCTGCGGAATGTGAATTGTAATCTTTCTTGATAGCTATGATTTACATTAAGATGATACTCAAAGATAGGCGGCTGCGGTACAAGAGGAACACAAGCTCCTTCTCCTAATTTCGAGATGTGAGGAAGAAGCCATTGAGAAATCAGCTTTTTAAGTTGCTGTGTATGACTACATTGTAATATGTATTTGTGTAAAGAGCCGACTTGAATCAATACTAATGAGCCAAGAGGAGAAATTATCCCTTCTCATTTTAATTTGTTTATGTACTTTTCTTTTCAGTTTTGTGTCTATTGTTCACCTCAGTGCAGCTTGAATAAATTCTCCAGTGCAAGACTAGCTTCAAGAAAAGCATGTGTTTGTAACCAAGCTTTGTTCTTTATTCTTACGGGTTGCAGGAATCAAACCAACCATCGTATTCCTCATTATGAACAGTGACACCGTAACCTAAGATCTAACAGTGTGTTCTCTTCTGATGTATGTGTGAAATAAAATGGACAGGATTGAAAACACAGATCAGAGTCTTGCCTCACATTTCTAACAAATTGTCAATAGAATAGCCATGACTGTAGAACAAAACAAATGCATGGTGGTTTGATGCAGAGACGCTTAATTTAGAAAAAAATATATAATTTCCATAACAAACCATCAATAATTCACTGAATGTCACAAACACTGTTATTCCCATTTCTGTGCTTTAAAGTTTCTGAATCCTGCTGCTGACCTTATTCAACTTTTTTGGACAGCTAATGTTTGTAATAGTTAAAAAAAAAAGAAAAAAAAAGCTATTATAAAGGGGATGAAAGTTATATTGAAGTGTTTTTATGTCTTATCGGCAGCAGCCATATCCATTGCCTGCTGGTACAATCCTGTGGGTGGCTCCTTAAGGTTCACAGGCTAATCTCTCTTGCCCAAAAGTGCCATTGCACCACCAAACCTGCCACTGAGCACTCCTACAGCACTCCAGTCACACCAGAGATGCGACATTGAACAGAGGCAAAATCCACCTGAATAACCTGAACTTGTGTTAAGTTATAATTTTCTGATATCAAATTTTATACATTAATATAACATTTGTCTACATTTTCACAAATGGTACCAGGCTGATTAAATCTGAAAATAAAGTGTTTCATAAAATGATTTAATCACTGACTGGATTTCATGGCTAACCTACCTTTTTTTTCTCTGCCTTACTGCAAGAACAGAATTAGAAAGACTTCTAATTAGCTAATGTAGGTTAAGAGGAATGATTTACATGATGTTTAATGCGCTGTCAATCATCATTGATAGTGTTAGGAGTGTGCAGGAGGAGACAGAAAGAGATGTATGCAATGGAAGTGGGAAGTAGGCGGACAGAGGGGACAAAAGTAATTCAGAAACAGACATATCGGCGGAGGGATGTACACAAACGAGATGAGAAATGACAAAGAGTGGAAGGTAAGGGGGAAAGAAGCAAAGACGGACACTGGAGCAAAAGGAGCAAAACTAAGAGTGGAAGCGATGGGGTGAGAGTACAAAAAAAAAAGATTAAAAAAAAAGGTGGTGGGGGGGTGTACTAGTGCCACAGCAGAGATTACAGATTCGCACGCAACCACTCTTTTCAGCTGACACAGGAGAAAAGCTACACTGCAGATTCGCATAACGAGACCACTGGACCATCATTAAAATCCAGAGGCCGCAAGACAAACGGAGCCCCACCTGACTGTCGGCTGGTGTTGCCCCCCAGAGAAACGCGCCTTGTTGAACCTGCTCCTCTTCTGTCAGCACTTTCATAAATAATTCACAGAGCACTCTGGGGCAAGAGAGCCATAGAGTGTTCAGTACTTCTCCCCTGTCTTTCTCCGCATTATTTTATTGCCCAATATTTGCACCACACAAACAAGATGCACTCATTTACATAGTTTAAGGAGACCTCTGGAAGTGCGCCATCAGAATTGCCCATTCAGAAGGAATTTAAAGAGTCTTGTGTTGACATGACACAGATGCGGGGTCAGTGCTGCAGGAAGTTTATGTTATAGTTTGTTTTCACGTGTGTGCATCAAATATGCTTCAAAATCCTGATCACTAGTCTTTAACAGAAATATGTGACATAGATTAGAAAAGGCAGGAAGAGAAAGCATCACAAAAAATAAAAGAACCATTAACAGTAGGGATGTATTTTGGAATATCTAAGTATACCCCACCATTACCTTTATCTCTCACACTTCCTCACAGGTTGCAGAGGTCCCTGCTCGCTGCCTCATCTACATAATCAGTCCTTAACACTGGTATCAGACACTTGTTAAAGTGACACTGAAGAGGTTATGGCAACCTCTGCTGCTTCCAAAGGTGTTAAAAAGTGCCCTTGCTGAATGAGGATATTTACAAATCTGACAAATTTTCATGTATAATATTGAAGATATTTAACGTTCTCATATTTCTAATGACACATCAACTAATAAAACTAAATAAAATTTGCCAGAATCCCGAACTTTAACCTTGTGAAAAAGGTGCCATAAAGGAACAAGGACATATTCAGGAAGCAATGGTTCCTTGAGTGCCCATGAGATTAAAATAAATGTCTACACCTGGTCCTAATACTCATATTAGCAAACACCAGTGCTAGCTTGCATCTGAATGAATGCTGTAATCTTGTTGCAGCATTCCAGATGTACCAAAGTACCTCTGGAACAAAGGTTTTTTGGGGGAGCAGTAACAGCTCACAAACCAAAACTTTATGTAGGTTCTTGTGATTGAAGCACAGTTAAAGTTTCCGAATCCCTCAAGAAGTTTCTAGGTTCCTGGAAAATCTCTTACAGTTAAGCCTACATAAATATATACAATAAGGTCTAATGCAGGACCTTATGTATTAGGGGAGTACATGTTTAATTACAATTGTTGAAACTGTCAGTAAAGCAAGTGTAAATGGTTTCATACTGCAATGGGAATATCATATTTGTTTTATATCTACTTGTCTTCCACATCTACAGATTTACAGAGTCTTTAGTGCCTTGAAAGGGAACCAAGGAACATTGAATGTTCACTTCCACGGTATGACATACATTACTTTAACTGTATATTGAAAGCTAGTGCTATTAAAAAGAACTGCAGTACAGATAATAAACTATGATTGAGGTTTGTCAAGCATCATAGCAAAAGACTAAGTCTTCCATCTCATGAAACACACCAAACATTACTAAAGCCTGCTGAGATTGACACCCCTGTTATTGCTACATTATTTCACCAGAAAAATTCACAGAGGCGTTAAGAGAGTGAAATGGAATCTTTTTGCCAGGTATCAGCATCTGTAATGTTATTCCTCACCACGGACCTGGTTTTGTTTCTTGCACCAGTGCTTGCATTTCAAAGGATGAATTCACAAATATGCATGATGAATACACACACAAATACTACACCACCAAGCCATTGAGGATTTTTATAACCTGTTTACCTCCGCACCTTTAGAAAACTTAAATACTTCTGCAAGTACATGTCAGTTTTAGTTTTATCGTTTACCAATCTGCTATGCGGAAACTGGGTCATGTTTATCAGACACGAAAGTTACCGAACCGTCCTTCCTCACTGTCCTTTTTCCCTCTGAGTGAATCCCTCTATTCTGTTTTACATCACAGCAGCCTCTCAACACATCCCTAAATATCTCTTCACTGACCCAGCTACTACCATCCCTGTCCCGTCTTCTCTTCTCCTTCACCGTCTTTATTCTGCAGGGTAAGGAAAAGGAAATGAGTTTCAGTTGTGGACGATTGTTAGAATAGTGTATGTAGCTGTCATAAACATGTGTAATGCTTGGTTGAACTATGCAGTGGCTCAGAATCAGGTTCAGGTTCTCAACTTTTGCCTAATACTGGAGTGGCCATGATTATATCAAATATATTTGATTGTTGACACAAAGTTAGAGGTACAGTATTGTCTAAAATATCATTGTATGAGAATATAGATTTTGGTTAGTTGGAAATGAAGGTTCTGGCCAATGACATTGCTGTCTGAGACAAAATTGGCATGTTAAAACAGGAACAATGATTTATCAAAATGCTCTTGAAAGAACCGCACAACTCATTTAACACTAGAAAAGACGAGTAGATTTTGTTTAATTTTCTGTGTTGTTTAAAATGTGGAACAATAATAGGTCCATTAGGCACATTTCACTAATTTAATCACAGCATATGATGAAATGAGGAAACGTTTGGGACAGAAAAGGCAAAATTATGAGCATTTATATCGATTTCAGCTGGATAATGAATGGTACTGTTTCAGTGTATTTAAAAAAAAGAAATAAAGATCCCTCTGTGTAATCAAAAACTACTTGTGAGAAACTTTGTTTGTGTTCTCTAATCCTCGAGAGTAAGGTACACTGTGATCTCTACGCACTGAAATTTGCATATTCTCAGTAGCTCTCTTTGATAATCATTTATCAAACTGATGAATGGTTGTCATATTGTGCACAATTTGTATAGACGCTTCCACAAATGCCTGAGTGAAACAGATCCTTTAAAGCAGACACTGTTCACTGAAAAGTAGGGGGTAAAATCAAGCCTTATTGGTGACTGAAAGGTAATTAGTATCTTGGTGTTCTGTGTATTACAAGTGCGAAATATGCTTCAGCAGCTAATGATGAGCTGCTGAGTGAAAAAGACACGATTTCTTTGGTGAGCTGTTAATAAGCAGGAACAAAAAAGAGAATTAAACCAAAAAAATGTAAGAAATGAGGAGTTTACAGTTGGACCACCGGTGCCTCTGCCAGCATGCACACCCCAGAGAGCAATTCAAGAACTTAATACTAACAAGGTCAACACAGAGATACACGGCACCACTCCCCCTCACAGGTTTTATTACAGTAATGCATTTAGACAACTAGCCCCGTTTCTCCAATATGAGCTCATATATCCCTGTACTTGAAGCCCCGGGGAGCCATTGCAGTTTACCATGTAGGGTTCAATTCCTTCAAAGAACCAAACAGTGTCCTCTCTAATCAGCCTCCATGATTTTATAATACAGTATCACCCATTACTGATTCTTTTGTGCGCACACAAACGAACTGCCCTGTTTGTTATCGGGTCGCAGGTCTGCGGAGACGCTGCAATGTCTGTGCAGTGAAAACCACATAAACAGCAACTGGGATTTGGTCTGATTTCACGGTAGAGCAGAGGTGACTGACAACTTGTAAGATTCATCCCCGGCGCATGCTAATGGAGGCTTGGAATGTGGCAAAGAAATGAATTGGGTCTCATAGGGCTCATGTTTTTTGGTGAATTGCTTTGAACTGTTCTTAAAAGAAAATCCCTCAAGTCATGCTGTGAATATTTGCTGTGGCATCAATGGTCTCACTCAAGTGCACTATAAGTGTGATTCCATACGCCCGTTTTGATGTGTTGTTTTTTTTTTTTTTTTGAATTTGCAAGGACAGAAGGAATGCCAGAAATGTAAAATATACAAATAAATAGAAATTAATTAGCTAAATATCGCGAACAGATTGCTTTTTGAGCTTGACAGTTCATTTTTTTACTTTGAAAGTTGTTAGTGGACCTTGAGTTGTGATTATTTTATTTTAATTTCGTTTGGCTAAGGCACACAGAATTGATAGAGATGTAATAAAGGCTGATGGAAACAGATATTGGATGTGATGCAACAAGGACACAGATCTTATCACATTTTATTTGGCCAACTTTCGAAACTCATTCGAGAATTTCAACACTGGGTGGAAACATTACGACACCGTCCCAAGTCAGTTGTTTGCGGGGAAAACCATTTCACTTGCCTTAATAGATAAAAATCTACAGTTCACTCGCTGCCGCTGTCCTTCGCTCATAAATGGATGTCAAAACAAGCACTATGTCCATTAGTTCAGTAAGTGAAAAACAACAACTACTACTTCAGCTTCAAACTTTAGACAATTTCTGGACAGCTGGACTGTTTTCGCAACAACGGGTAGAAAATCCTTCAGGCGAATTCCTGATCCTCCTTATCTCTTTTCTTAGCCTCTCCAACCAGGTCTTATCACCTCCTGGACAGTAATTAACAGGAATTACACAGAGCTCCTATCTGCTGAGCCCACGTCGTTACCGCAAAGAGCCCTTTCCCGTTTAGAGCCTGTCTGCTGGGAGATTACCACTGGAGGCGGCACACAACTGTTGTGCTGTTTTGCCAAGCTCGTCACAACTTTGAGCATCGAGTACCACCACTTGACATGACCTTTATCTGCACGAGTGATTGACAACTATTGCGTTTGCCAAAACTGGTAGAAAACATAACAAGAATGTGTGTAATTAAACTTTTCCTTAACTGAAAAATAATTTGTCTTACATAAGAGGTTATTAAGACTGAGAAATTGCACCATTACTATTCATATCAATTTAAAATGCACCTCACCTCTACTTAAGATATTAAGGAGATATTGGCAGAGTTAGTAAATTCAACTGCACCATAAAAACGATGCCTTTAGGTAAATTGGAGGTTTGTGAGCTGTATAATTTCATTCCTTCCAACTGTGTAGCTTGGTTAATAGAAACGGAACCTTTAAGTTAAAACCAATCGCACAAATTCAACCATAATATAATCTACACTTATAATCAAAGGGAAAAAAATACAGATGAAAAGATGGACAATTTCCTGCCGTCCACAACACATCTCTTCCGCTCCCTTTCTTTTCTCTCTCACACTCACTCTCTCCCCGAGCCATGCACACTCTAAATGTTTAACAGGATCCTTGAGAAAAGCCTCTCTACTTCTGTTTCCGTGGCAACTGGCATGCATTGGAATTGATGACATCTCCTGATCGCCCACTTACTTTGCACTAAAAAAACGCTCTCCCATGAACTTCGCCAATGCCATTTCCCTCACAGAAGGATGACGCCACTTTTCACACAGTAGAGGGGAGACAGAGAAGAGAAAGAGGCTTTCCGTTTGACAAACATGGCAGACATTTTTATTCCGTCTATCCTCTCTCAACCTTGTTGGCGCAAGACATTATTCCAAAAGAGCACAATGACCAGTTCTTTCAATGATGTGGAAGGAAAATGGATTTAAGGAATGAGACAGGTCAATATTTCCAACTTTAAAGAATTAAACATGACAAGCCTAAAAGGGTTTCAATAATTCATGGTCTGCTGAGTGCCTGTGGTGTGATTTGTATACCTCGCTTACCTATGTGAATCAGGGTTTCAGCATGAATCGCTGTCTATTTAGCTCTACCTGCAACCTCGCTTGAGAGAAAGAGTGAAAGTCTGTCCTTATTCGTGCCATCCAGTTAAACGTTTTTGTCTAACAGTGTCCCCATATCTCACACTTTCATTCTCTCCCTTAATTAACATAGACGGGCAGCCAGACAGCTCCGGAGGCCAGAACCCGTAGCAAGACCGCTCGCTGTCACCTTGTTACTGTCGTAATGGGTTCAGACGAGGTCCCCCTGACACAGGAGAGAAGGGAAATGAATTCATGAAGCCCGGCCTCGCGTACTTTCCACTTTGCCTCTGCCTCCTTTTTGCCCTTCCTCCCTTTCCCACCATCCGTCCACCTACACAGCTTCGTTTAAACTGTTGGCACCGCACAACAGAGAGAACATATTCGACATAATCACGCTGCACGCACCAGCAACCCGATGCACAATTCATTCAGCTTCATTAAAACCACACGCGCACACACGCTGACAGAAAATTAACAAACACATTCCTAGAGTGTCCATTAAAATCTATTCATTAACTCTGAGCCACATTTCATCCGCTGTTGGTTTTGTTTGTAAGTGTTTACAACTCAACAATAAAAATGCACACACTCAAAAAGCTTTTGGTGAAGTCAACAGCATCGAGGCGTCTATGGTCGCTTGTTTAAACATTCGCTCAAGTGCCACTACCTTCGACAGCCAAAGGACTGCGGAGGCAGGCCACTCTGTCAAAGAGCTGGATGTCATGCATGTGAGCAAGAGGCAAGACACTCTTCTGTCAACCCGATTAGGCTGCTAAGGCACACACTGACTCCATTCTGTAGGCCTGAAAGAGGTCAAGGCACATATAAAACAGAGTAATTTCCCCCAGCTCGCCAAATGCACAGATGGGCAACGTTTGGATTCATTGACCGACTTGGAGAGAGACTGAAAGGCAAGAATGCCCATTATGTTAAAGTCATTAAGGGTGGATGTGCACACAAAACCTCTGTGGGAAAAATGTGCACACATTGACCAATTAGGAGAGGGAAAGACATGCGTGAAAAGCTACTGGAGATAATAGTCATGTCTCTCTTTAAGTTACCAGTGGCAAAAATCTTGACAGTCTCTCAAGGTCACTGCTGGAGGATTAGTCTTATCTAAATTAGACATAAAACCTGGTATCCAAACAGACTATTCTTCAGCGGCACAAACAGTCCACCAAGGAAGTGTTTCGGGTGCTTCATTGTTTTGATTATACATTCAGCACGCTAATTTGTTTGTTTAATCCAATTATTTGGTGACTCTATTCTGCAGATTTCTCTAGTTCCTTTATCCAACAGTCAATAATCCTTAACCCCCCTCTGAGCCAGTCAGAGAATCCATGAGTGCCCACTGGG
This sequence comes from Thunnus albacares, assembly GCF_914725855.1. Classification (NCBI taxonomy): domain Eukaryota; kingdom Metazoa; phylum Chordata; class Actinopteri; order Scombriformes; family Scombridae; genus Thunnus; species Thunnus albacares. Next base: position 7,920,895 of record NC_058129.1, on the reverse strand, counting down.
TTGTCAGCCCCGAGCAAATGTACTCTGATCAATTGTACATGGTCAGCATGGACGTTTGATTGGATAATCTGTGCCTCACTGTCTTAACATGTATGTGTGTGTGCATGCAGTCAATATCCCAAACAACGGAGGTGTGTGTGGTTTGAATGCTGATTTAATGTGTGCTGAGCTTTCCAAATTCAATTTACTTGGTTGCAGAAAAAAACTGTTGTTGACTTGAAGGACTTTGTTTAGGAAAGTGATGAGCATGTACAGTATTAGCATACTATATGTCAGACAGTGTTGAGAGTGGTGGTCACTTGATATCCGGTTTACATGGGTGAACAGAGTTTTGGGTCACTTAACAAACATGCAGAGGAGCTTGAGAAGCATCAATTTATAGATGATGTTCTACTTGGTGCTTGGATCCATCATCAGTTAGCCTGAAGCAAGTTTTGAAAGGGTTAAACGTTCTGACGCAGCTACAACTGCAGAGGTAGCCCACACGCAGAAATTAGGTCATTTAAATCACTCAATTATAGATGTTGAGCATTGTATAGCTCTAATGCCGGGATCACAATTCCATGATATGAAATGTTTCCTAATCTTTCCTCCTCCCCTCTGCACTGGAGATCAAAAGAAATGCTGGAATTGCTTCCCATGGCACATTTGAAATGGTTTTCTGACAGTGTAATACCAAAGTCATTTACCCAGCTGCATTTGGCTTTTGCTATGAATTGCAGAGATGTAGTTTTCTTATTTTGTTTGATGTTCCTGAGCCATGCAGGGAGTCATCATTTTAATTTTCCCATGTAGCTCAAATCAAACACAGACACATGCCTTTGACTTAAATTAATAATACTGAGTCATTTTACTAGAACCTTGTATTCTGTCGACATGTCAGCAGCTGCAGTTTATGAACTCTATGTCATAGGCTTAATGACTATGCGCTTTTATGAGAATTGAGTGTTTTTTGATATGTATGTGTGCATGCCTTCTCCTGCTGAAATGGTTAAAGTCTGAGTCTGATTCTGAATAGGAGGAAAAAAGGTGTGAATGGTTAGCATCACCTCCTGGTAGAAATAACTCCCATACCAAACAGTTTCCTTCCAAAGCTAATCTTCCATTTGCATATTAAAGGCAATGAAAGACGCATACAGAACCATAATCCTGAGCTGTCCTTGTGTTTTTCAAGACCAGGCACTTGGTGCACAAAAAAGCGACAGAGAGCCTTAGAGAGCGTTGCGAACAGCAAAAGGAGGCCCTTTTCATGCCTATATCACACGCTTTTAAAATCGCTGAGGGTGGCATGCACATTAAACATTATAATCAGGCCATATTTGAATTTCAATGCCGAGCAAATGAAAGGTGTTGGAATGGGATTTGGATACTTTTTTTTGGGGGGGGGGGGGGGGGGGGGGGGGTTGTTGAACTGGAGTGCACCAGGGCTGGAATTGGGACAGATGACTTGTCAAAAATCAAAACGTCATTAACAAAAAATGTTTTGCTTTGTTATGCTTTTTCCCAGCTGTTTTGCCAGATGTGTGTTCATTAAATGTGGACAGAGAAATCAGCCGTAGGTTGCAAGTAAATTCAACAGCTTAATGATCGCCTATAAATAATCACCATCGTCTCTTTTAATTAATTGTCTTGGCAGGTGCGGATAAAATTGTAAGGTCAGCACCCTTGTAAAGGGGGTGTTCATCATTCATCAAGCTATTTTTCTCTTCCATCATCTGATTTGTTGATGAGAAACGATACACCACTCATTAGGCTCTATGTAGATGAAAGAAAGAAAGAAAAAAAAATGTCTTTTGTCAAACAGCAGCTAGCAGACTTCACAGTTAAGCTATGGGCCTCATTACACACGCTCAGAGGCTAACACTTCAAGAATCAAACTTAATTGGCTGCCTGAACATTGCATTTTTATACAGCAATTTATTTAAAGTCTTTTTGATGTCAGATGATATACAGGGGGAACTTCCTTGAGAGGCTGAACGGAGCAGAAATAGTTTAATTACCCTCTGGCAAGATCACACGCACAACACAGGCAAAGGTTTCATGGAGAAGAGAATTTTTAATCCTGTTTCGGAGAGCGAGATTGTGTACGGGGATGTGCTGAGAGTGCGGAAACGCTCGGGATCGTGGGGTCGCAGCATGCCGTGTTGCTTGGCTACTGGCAGGATAAAGAGATGTAACGCCTACTAAGATCTGTAGTGCCTCTCAGTTAGCAGAAGATGCTAATAGAGACTTGAAGCTCTTTGGATGCTGCAGCCTCTGTGCTGTCACAATAAAAATCTACTGTATTTCAACCAGCCACCAACCAGAAGTCTTGTGTTGTTTCAACTACAGCGGCTCCTGCTGTCATGACAGTCACTCCCTACACATGTCTCTTCACTTTTTAACTCCTCTTCTCAGCTGTAAGAAAAAGAGGTTAGAAGCAAATTGTGTGCATCCCCAGGACTGAAATCTGCCATGTTCTCAATCTCCTTTATTTATGTTTCACACATTAATAGAGTCTAATCGTTTTAGAAGGCCATCGGGGCCATAAAAGCATTTCATGGCTGTTTGATCCACAGCTGAGAACTTTTCACATTTACAGAGCTGCCACTACATGTCATAAAAAGAAATAAATGAAAAACATTTCTTGTAAATTACAGATGATGATGCCCCCCCCCCCCCCCTCATGCCTTCATACTCACTGAGCAACACACACTTCTAATGCAGCACCTCTGTTCAAATGTTTGTTTCATGAACACAGAGGAACAGTGGGGGAGGGTGTGCAGCACCATGCCGTGCTGTGATTGGCCGATAAGAGACCAGAGAGAGGCTTATCCCTGGGAGAGGCCTTGGAGATGACAGTGGAACTTAATTAATATGTAGAATTTATTGATCATTGCACTGCAGGGAAATCAACTGCCATCTTCTACCATTTTTTGGGCCCTGGAGAATTGTAAATAAGAGGTCTTAAATATTTCAACCATGCGCCACATCAAACGCAAGCAATAAACATGACAGGGAAATATGTGACGGAACTTCATTATAAATCGTGCCAAATGAAATTACGAGGCATGCTTACAGGGGATAGTTGAGCTGAATTTTGAACAGAGTGGATTTTTTAAAAGCAAATTTGGTGCATCTTAATTAAAGTAGCATTTCTCTTCCTAAACAATAGCTGATTTAGCAATGGATTAAATGACAAACTTTCCTATGGGGGGGATAACAGGTAATTCCCTGCTAATTAGAATAAAAATGCTAAGCAGGAGGATTTGAATAGGACCTGCTTGTATCTTCAGAGTAAAGAACAGTGGTGAGAAAACCAGCCAGGGCCTGGAGAATAGAGTCACCCTGGTTTGTTTCCAAAACTCCTGCAGTGCGTCAGTCTCCTGCACCCAACAAAGGCGCACTCCTCGGCGAGCGAGCTTACATCCTTTCTCCCTTGCAAGAAAAAAAAAAAAAAAAAAAAGGAAAACTGAAAAGCCCCAAACTTGGCAGGACTCCCTTGAGACCTGTAAGGATTCACTGTGCCTCTGCTTGTTGCAGAAATAGGTTGATTGTGCTTTGACCAATCCCAGTTTGACTAAAAAAAGAATGAAAAAAAGGGAAAGAAAATGTACAAAGAGAACAAGAGGGTAGTGTTTTTTGTTCTTAGCTGTCATTGAGCGACGAGGAGACTGTGAACAGGGAATGAACACAGTAACAGAGGATGTGTTCAAACTTTCCAATAAAGGAGCACTGAAAAAGGCCACACGCTGAGTGCCTGGCTGACGCGAGAGAGCTTGACAGCCTCATCAAATGCTACGTTGTTGGGAGACTTCCTGCATTCACAAAACTTCACCTCTCAAGTGACCACAGCCCTATTGTGCAGGGTAGGCTAATTAAAAATCGCAATTCATGCAGTTTCTTTCTTTCAACGGCAACACTGAAGGCAGGAAAAGGCCACAAACTTCCCATCGACAACATCATCAGTCATCTGAATTTTTTTAAGTCCGGTCTTATTAAGCAAATACTTGATTTACAAGGTCAAATAGGGGGATAGCGAGTTTTATTGCTGATCCTTATTTGATGGAAATAATCTCAGACAAAATATGTTCATGTTAGCATGATATAGGTGCCTCATTTACATCTTTGTCTGGATAGTTTATCTGGATAATGACATCTGATTATATGGCCTTACATCTAGTATTAAGCCCTCTCACTATCCACTTTTTTCCCTTAATTGTGATCACATCTCAATGTTCAAATTAGCGATTAGGCAATGTGACGGTCATGTGACAGGCAGATGGTCCGAGGGATCCGTAGGCTACTTTTCGGTAGCCTCGCTTACTAAGTTAACTTTTCTATACTGTAAGAAGGTAATCAGAGCCAAGTGAAGACGCTCGCTAGCACCAGTACTAGTTCAGCTTAGACCATCGGTCATGTTGCCCTCATCATAACGGTTCCTCGAGAGTCAGCTGAAGCGATGCTGCTGCTTGGACTCTACATATTATATTCTTTTTTTAGAGTGACTTTGTAACATCTGTCCAGGGAATACAGATGCAAAATAGCCTCTTGACTAACTCTGGTGATGTTTATTAATGTGCACTGTCCCTGTTATATAAACCAATAAACTTATTTTCCCTTTTATGAGGAGGAAATCCTGTGGCTTTTTGACGGGCAGCTTGAGATACCAGAAGTAAGGGGACATTTTAACACATTTTGCCACATTTTTTTCCTTATCTGGATAAGGAAAAATGTGCCAATGTTGCCTCAGACTAATTTCAGTCATTTTTTTCTAAAGATCACTTCTTCAGTTCTACAAGGAAAATGTTGCATCAGCCATTTTAATAGATTTCATAATAAAGTCATGCACTTTAAGGGTAATTCCATTGCCTAACTCTCAGTTTGTGGACAAAAATACACATTACTGTACTGAATAGCTGTCTATGTTACGTATTCCTGCTCAGTGTACTATGAATATCTTACAATTGATTCACTTATCCTTCATGCCATTGCCTTAAATACAAACACACCTACACTGCCATTCCTGCAAATGGAGAGAAACCTCCCCAAACTGATATACATATTGTTATGGCAACAAAACTCTTAGGATTAACTATTATGAGTGAAGCAGTGACAGGCGAGCGGGAAAAAAAAGCAAGAAAATCTCATCCTTTGTCCCAAGCCATCAATCAAGAGAAATGATCCCAGAGTAAAGCTATAAGTCCTCGGTTATACAACACATTCTGTTGTACACAGATGGATAAGAGATGGAAGTACATTTTACTTTAAGTATGATATAATGGTAGCTATCTCCTCTTTTCTTTCAAAAAAGCAGTAATGATTCAGAAACATTTGAGGCCTTAGGCTGGTTCTGATCTTATAACCAGCATGTGAAGTATGAGCCTTATTGTAGAGGCTGATAAAGTTGGAAAATGACAAGAGACAGTGTTGCCATGCAAATCAATGAACTCCCCTCAGAAATCAAACCTAACTGAGTTGCATCAGCCCTAAACAAAGCTAGCGCTACAATCAATAGAAAACCAATGTACTCCAAGAGTCACAACACTGGAATAAAAGAATCAAATGTCTGAGGGATTGCCAAGGCTGAGACAAGTGGAAATCAGATTACAAGTTTGTCTGATTTCCACAAATGACAGCAAAAAAACTCAATGCTGGTCTTTTTTTAACAGGAGGAGGGAGTGCTCTCGCTTCTCAAGATAGACCTTTTATCAAGGAGGACTGTGAGCTATCATTTAGCCCAATCTTACTCCACTCAAACAGATACGCAGGTGTGTAATTTAAAGGGAGGCATAGAATTAGGTCTCCATTCGGCATATTAGGTGGGGTACTATTTTCAAATTAGATCTACAAACAGAAATCACATATGTTAGTGCAGAAAGGTGTTCTTACAAGGATAAAACTGGTCTGATTTTTGGTGAAAACAGCCTTGCGGTTTCAACCAGTTAGAGTCTAATGATGATTATGGGATTAGGCATCAGTGTATTGCTTTAATTATTCTGTGAGATGTCTATCCAACTCCCCAGTGAGCCTGCCTGGCCTCCAGGAGAAAGTAACCAATCAATGGCAGCAATAACCATCACTTCATATGCATAGGAGGTTGAAGAGAGATGTTAGGTGAAATGTCAAGAGAGACAGGGTGACAGAGGAAAAAAAAATATGTGCAAAGATTGCTAAAAAGACAGACAGATGATACATGCAGGGAAAGGGAGAGTACCCACATGGATTAATCATGCAGTGCAGCCCCAGGTTAAAATGTGTGATATTTTTGGGTACAGTCCCATCACTGCCTCCAGGCAATTTGCATAGTACTGAGAGACTACAGCTCCATTCACCCCTGTGTCTCATCTTCGTGAGAGCCAAGCAGTCAAGGGGAATTAAAATAATTTCTGGGACCATTGCTGTTTATGTCCGAATCACCCTATAACCTTATTACAAACGTTCCTTATTTATTTTTTTATTTTCACCGCTCATTTTTTTTTTTTTTTTTTTTACCTCGGGGTAGCTTTATTTCCCCAAAAGTCTTCTTCCTTAAACCTGTGAGCCAGATTTTCTTAAATTAAGCACTGGCCAGCCTTCTCCATGTTTAAATCCTCTTTCGGACTAAAGCTCATTATCATCCACACATATAATCTCTCAAATTGGTACCAAACGCCCCAGCTGTTAAAGTGGGCTGCATAATTGCTAAGGGAGCTTGAAATGAACGTATTATTTTTCAGAGGGAAATATTAAAATGGAGATAATGCAATATATTGTATTTAATGTTGAATGCCTGCAGACAGCTGAGGTTCTGAGACAATGAACAGATAAGAGAAAAGCACAACACATAAAGGTGGGAAAGAAACTGAAGTATTTTACTCACAGTTTCAGTACATTCCATTTTGTTAAGCTTTAAAAACTAGAGTCAACTGTGAGACATTAACTATAGTATAGAATCACTTACTGAGAGTAACTTCAAGCCAGTACCCTGGCTTTCTCACTGTACTTACTACTCTACCACTACTAGTACTACTACAGGGGGTAATTAGGGGTAGATATAGGGCAAAAAAGTACCAATACCAAAGATTATGGACTCAAGTTTGGTCAGTGCCTTTCAAAACCTCATCAGATATCACAGTGAGAAATTACCAGTTAGCAATACTGTGTGTTTTGTTGCCTCCTTGTCTGAAGTCAAAGCTTTTTTTTTTAATAGTGACTTCTCATATAGAGAGCATTTAAAACTAATTATGCAAGAGGAACAGGGATAATATACAGAACAAGTACAATTATGCAATCCCTATTTTTTGCATGTTATACAAAGTCACCAAAAACGCATCCAAAAATATGTTACCCTGCTCATAGAAGTGGACTAGATCCAGACATCAAATGAGTATGTATGTAAGCCTGTCATATTACATTAGCCACGTCAACACTTATACACTCGACTAGCTGTGAAGCAACGGAGGAGACTGCTACAAGTAAGCAGCAACCACTGAGGCTGTCACCAAAGCTTAAAAAAGTAATTTAACACTAAATATATATATTTTGAGGCAGTAAATCATGTGTACAAGCACTTCATTACACTATCAATTGATTGTGGTCCCAATCTATATTGTAGATCTTTATCTTTTGCCAGAAAAAGTCAAGCGATGCTCTCCTCTAGACTGAAAACAAATCTGTCAAAAATCTGTGACATTGCGGAGTGAAAATGACATGTTCAAGCTAAGAGGAGGTGTTAAGTTGTTCTTTAAGTGCCTCGAGTGCCCACTAGAGACAGGTTACAATTATTCATTTGACTTGATGTCTACTGTGATTTTTAAGATTGTTGTTTTATTTTATTTAAAAAGCTAAAGGCTAAAAGGCTAAAAGAGAAGTGTGTTTGGGGTCATATCTGCTCGAGTGACAGCTGTCTCACCTAATTATATTCTTCCCATCTCAGCTCCACCCACACTTCCACCCCAGTTCCCAAATCTGGATTTCAGTAAACCCAAATCCAATCATCCCATAGGCTCCATATGCCTATGGGTGACATGTTTCTACAGCGCCTTATGCCTTAAACCCAAGCGCTTCAAATAAATAAAACTAGCTGTAATCGGATACATCTTTTGATCCACACGCAGAAGCAGTGACAGCGGAGTTGAGCTTCAAACACCTCAGCCTGGCTGCACACCGGCTCTTCGCCCAGTTGCAGCCCTCGACACCCTTTCCTGGCATTTATTCTCAATTGCTGTGGTGTTGTAACATTATTACAGGTCAGGTAACAGGCCACAGAGAGACTATTCCGCTCATAAATCAGGTGATTGATCGTCATCCACCTCACACGGAGGGCTTGGGCATGTGTCTCCAACCCGGAACACATATCCATAGTAACCCCGGTTGTCAAGAGGCCTATATCTGGCACACTTGTTGAGTTGCTTCTCTCTCTCTCTCTCTCTCTCTCCATCTCCGAGCGGCGGGAGGGAAAACAACTCCATGTGGCAAGCCATTTCATTTCTAATATCATGTGTGTGTGATCAATCTCCCCCGCTATGAACGGGCAGTGCAGTGGAGGCAATCATTCAACATTTGTGGCAGGTATGTGGTATTGACTGAGAGAAGATGAACCGTGGGGTATGCACAGATTTGTGTGCTTCAGTGGGTGTGTGCATGTTTGTGTGACGGAGAGAGAGGGAGGGTGAGAGAGCCTAAATTTCAGCTTTCAGTTTTTAAATTCAGCTGAAATTGTGTTCCCAAAGATTCCTGGATTTCGTTTTTTTTAACTTAATTTTGAGTTTTAACATACTGTAAGCTGCTATCACTGACAAACTCAAGTGGTGTATGATCGATCTGATGGCACGTCTATATCAAAATTAATGCAATTTTTATTACTTTGCAAGAATGGTCTGACATTCAGTAGTTTTCACGTGTAAAAAAAACTGACACAGTGGAAAAGGTCGCTGCCATTGTGCCCCTTCTTTCTCTCAAAGTTCTTGCTGACAGCCTCCTGTCATATTTAACGTCCTTTAATATCAATTACAAAGTCAAGTGGCTTGCCATAATTGAATTTGTGCTGTACACTGACGTCCCCTGTTAGGAATCACTGTCTTATCCAATTAAGAAGGGCCTTATTATTGGCCAAATTGCGAATAGCCCCATTAATGTGGGGGGAAGATTCTATCCCTTAACTGACATATTAATGTTGACATCCTCCCAGAGTTGTGCGTTACGATGGGTGTGAAGACTGTAAATTTAATTGACTGTCAGAATGTCCTTGATTCTTCCTCCTGCAAGAGCGGAAAGAAAAAGTCTGCGAAGAGGGGAAAAAATATATTTTGTGGAACTACTGTAGCGGCAGTAGATAAATACACAGGGAGAGACGGATGATGAGCGGCTGCTCTCTAATGGGAACCAAGGTCTTGTTGCAGTGGCGTGTTTTATTTACAGCTACTCTTCATCAGAGTGACACACCAGGCCCTCGGACCATCCTTAATAGAAACTAGAAGCAGAGAGGGGATTCTGTATTCCATTTCCAAATGGGAATGCATGTCGGAGACCGTCTTTTTACATATGCATGAGTAACAGAATGATGCATGCACACTGAGTGAGTGTTATGGGTAATGTATTGCTGGAATTACTGGGGGACTGTGGAAAGGTAAGCATCATTTGTCTGGGGACTCATCAACGTCTGGCGAAAAAATGGGGACTAATGACTATACAGCAGCGAGGAGTAGAGAGGCTAAATTTGTCTCAATCAATGTCTAGGAATATGATCATGAATCTACAACTGTCATCACTGTTCACCGTGGAGACATGTGTTAACAGTTTTGTTAAGGGGTGACTTTTAGTGAATATTAAATAGTAATGTTTCCTGGACTGGACAACTTAACTTTAAATGTAGAGGCATCCAACTGGTGGGCCGAAAAGCATGTTTATGAAAATGATATGCTTATGAATAGGTGGAGTCCCTCCAATGTGCACAGGAGTAAATGGTCAGTGATGCTGTCCCTGGTTTAACTCATTATAAATCAACTGTGACCAATAACTCTAGACAGCAGCTTTTCAGAACGGCTTCCAAACCAGAGTATTGAGTTGATTTGGGACATAAAGCATATTTTTTTCCAGTTTTCCCACAAATCAGCTAAGTGGTAAAATAAATCAAGTATAGACTCAGAGATAATTCACTACATATTATTCAAGTTTTGCCCAGGAAAGAAAGCCAGTTCATTCAAGATCCCACATTTTAGCCATGTGGGCCTTATGACAAAGGGACAACGGGTCCACTTCTCAAAACAGCAAGTGTGCCATCAATAGACATGCTGTAGAACTGCTCCTAAGCAGGACGTATCACAGTATATCCTACTGGATAACAGGAAGACCCGATGTCTGGGAAGTACAGGTGGCCACATGGAGTAAACTGAACACCGAAGATAAGAAGACGGAGCAGAGTTCACAGCGTTATTCAGATGGAAAGTGATGACCATGAAATATTTTAGAACTAGTGGAGTATGTAGGAAATGCTCAACCTGTCATTTTTGAAATGTGTGTGCATGGCCTTTTTATTCTATTCTTTGGTCTGCTACAAGTCATTCTCAGTAACCTCTCTCACTCTGATTGTAATCCATGTTCAGAGGTTAGAAAAAGAATAAATGCATAGTTATTACTTCACAGAGTCTAAAGTCAGACCTTACACGAACTCTTGACTTTCTATTTCATATCAAATAAAGTGCAGCTGTATGGTGCACAGAAAGAGGATTCTGCTCCATTCAGCTCACTGCCAAGTAACCAAACGGGCACTTTTTGGGATTTCTCACACGCCTCTTCCAAGCATCTATTGTATCATATGGCACAAGTGGCCAACAAGGGAGCCGATTGTGTGTTTAAGACACTAACGGCACCACAAGTCATTTTCAGTGTGCGGGATCTTTTTTTCAATGACCAATAATAGCAAGTGTTTTAGAAATACACCAACAAAGCTACACTTTGTCCATGGATCACTCATATCCAGTTAGGGATAATTCATTTTTGATTATCCAGAATTGACCAGGCAGATTTTCTAATCAGATTCTAGACAGACATGCTCAATTTTTGTCAAAAGGTTGGACATACTAACCGGCTTATATAATTTTTCTTGCTTAGCTCAGCTTTAAATGTCAGCAATTTGGCACTAAAGAGATGATTGATGTGGTATGGGTAAACAAAGGCTTGTAAATCTACTATATAATCAGCCAATAATACTGGAACAGTAATACCTATCAAAATAATCACATTAATATGCTTTCTAAATTACTTTTAAAGGTTTTAACGACCACTTTGTTCTTTCCCAGGAATGCTGCAAGCCTTACAGTACGTTCATGTGTGAGACCTGCCACGTACAACCACAGTTTTCTATCGTTGCCCTACAGGGAGAAGCAAATCATTGTTAAGTGTCTTGCTGAAGGCCAGTTTAACAGGAGATGTGTCACTTGTTCACTTTTCCCACGTAGATTTTCCCACTGGGGAAGTGACAAGCCTACTCCTCTAATCTTTAGACCTCTGCCGTCACACAGACGTGTTAAACTGTGATCTGCATTCTGACCATGAAAAAGCAACTGGGATTCCAAATCCCTGCTGTAAGCCAAGACTGAAATGATATACTGGTGATCTACTTTGCTATTTGGGCACATTTTGTGATGCATTTTGCTTATTACACAGATAACTAGTCATGCGTAACAAAGGCATCACACATATTGATACAGTGCCACTATATAATACTACACAACAGAAGACAATCTTTCAGAGCTACATCAAATCAGATCCACTTTGTCAGTTTAATCGTAATCAAAGAAAAAGTAGGTTATTTCTACACTCGTCGTTTTATGCTGAAAGGTCAAAAACTAACATAAAACACCAATTTCTACAAAATTTGTTCAATGGCACAGAGTTCAATCACAAAATAACTGCTGGAGTGAATTGTACGTCATGGATTGAAAATCACAGACCTGATAATATACTGCCGTGTAAGGGTGGGGTTTTACTTCAACATCTAACTTGATGTGCTGTATTAAGCAAAAATATACATAATTATTCTGTTCGCTCAACCATTCAGGCCATATCAGCATTCTAACAAAGAGGAACCACAGCAGAGGACAAATGGATATGTTCTCCTACATATGCATGCTGAGGATTAGTATGGCAGATATGCATTGTATGTTTTTGCACCGTTCCACCCCAAGTACAAATGCAGACAAAGCATTACTCAAAGACGGGTGTTTTGAATTTAATCATCTACAGATAATAGTGGTGCACATGCAGCGCAGTGCAGGGGTTTCCAAAATGCGTATGTGTGATTTTGTGTGTGTGAGTGTATGTGCTTTAAGTGTGAGCCTAGCGGAAGGGAAAGCAAGTGGGATAGTGGATTATTGTCCCTGAAGGAGTCAATCAAGTCATTTAATTTCCTTTAATGGGCTGACACTTGCAGGGTTCATTGTCTACAGTGAATTTCTTGAACAAAAGGTAGAAACGAAAAACAGCTCCGTTTGCCACATCTTATCAGAGATTCAGTCAGTCAATTGTTTGATCCATTTCAACTGGATACCCATATTTTCCTGAATATTCTGAACTGTGGATGAAAAGCAAGGCTTCATAATTCAGACTGATGTGGAATTAAATTCAGGTGACAGTTTTTCATTACAGAAACATACTACAATCAAAATTTAGGGTTTTACATAAGACAACAAGTCAAAAATATGACCAAACCAACCGCATAAACAAAGAAACCCTAAACCCTGAAAAGTGTTCCTTTGAAAATATAAATGCTATCTTACCGGGATATTCACCTTCCTGCCCCCACTGCTACTTTCTATTCCATAAAAATGAAAGCAATGCAGTTTCAGACTGGCTTTTATTGCCCAGAATCCATTTTTACAATAGTGCTCTAACTTGCAACAAGCATGGCTTCTAATAAAGCCGTACCATCTAAAAGCAAAGGAACAAAGGACGGCGGTCTGGCTCAGATGGGGTGTTCATTTATCAGTGGACACGTTTCAAATCCTTGCCCCGGGCTATAGCTCGTGAAGCATCCTAGGAGATAGCCCGTAGGGACTTCTGCTGGAAAAGCAGAAAACCCTTTGATGAGCCTTGGGCCATTCCTGCACCTGTGTCTAATATGCATGGGTAAAAACCCAGACACAAGCAGCCTCTGGATAGTAAAAAAAAACAAAAAACAGACTGACAAAAGACTTCCTTTATGTTTCATGTTCGCCATTGTAGATGCTCCTCTGGCTTATTTCTGTCCTCTTTCAGAAAGTAATTATTCTCAATATCTGAAAAGGCAACAACCATAATAATGATTGGATATTCTTGGTTACTCTCTTAGATACAAAGTGCTTCATGCATGCAGAAAGTAACTTACTCACACACATTCACTCACTGTTAGCCTTTGCACCATGAAGACCAATTTGAGGCTTGGTTTGGTAATACGGTGCTTTTAAGAGAACACTCAGTTGCATCAAACAGCATAGAAAAAACACAGCTAAAAACAATTAAAATAACTTTTTACCTATAGAAGGGAGATACATGCTAAAAATGAAGTCAAAACAGATGAATCATAAGACCAACTTATATTCAAAGAGTTCTTGGTTAATCATGCATCCTCTCCATACTGGCTGTGAGAGATCCCTTCCCAATATACGTAAGTAATGAGGGACAAATACACAGTCCTGGTTCTGTGCAAGAATGTATTCTAAAGCTTAGATGAAGTGAATATGATGCTTCAGCAGTTTAAATTAGTTAAACCAAATGGGTATTTTCCAAGGTTACAGTCTTTTTACTGAAAAATTCCCTCGCTGTGTACCATCCTCCGAGGAAACACTGTCCGAGGAAATTTTGCACTAAAAAGACTGTAAAATTGGAAAATACCCACTTGAATTGACTAACTGTGATCACTGAAGCCTCATTAGCTTCAGCTAAACTCACTTACATCAAATTTGCTTTAGGGAGGGATATTTTCACAGCCAGTATGGAATGGAGGAACAATTACAATGACCAAGAACACTCAATATTTGGATATGTCAGTATTGTCTTAAGACAGACTACAAAAATGTGAACCTATGCATTATAACTGAAATGCACATGGTTTATGTTATCTTTCATTATGTAATCATGAGGTATGTTTCAAATGCCTCAAGAATAAACACAGAAGATTATAAAACAGATTATACCACTCAAATGACCTGCAAAGTTCAACAGCAGCATATTGCATCATTCACTGCACCTCAAATTGGTTGTTTGTAGACTTAAAAATCAAGATGTTGAAAGACAGGACAGCTCAGTATTTCATCATGACCCATCCCTCTGCTGTTGACTGAAACACTTATTTGTGCTTTCAGGCAAAAAAAGAGCCTTGAAATCTCAGTAGGTTCCAGGGAATCAAATGTCTGTATCAATTAATGTAGCTGTAGCATTAAATAAATGTGAGTGTCTTAATAGTTTTTTAGAACTGTCCTCTATTAGAAGAGAAGGGAGACACAGTAGTTGTTGTAGAAAAGACTTACCTGAGCCTCTCTTCGACACCACTTTCAGGCAATAGACCACAACGGCATGAAGCAGGATCAGAAAAGGAATGGGAGCTTTCATTTTTACCAGTCCTACAAGGAAACAAAGGCTTGAGTTATTATTTTGTACTGAGGCATGCTGTGAATACACTGAATGCATCCAAAACATCAAATGAAGAAGAGATAACGATTTTGGCAGGAGATGCTCGATCAAAGCTCAAATATAAAAAACAGCAGGTTCTGCCAATAATTATGGAACTTTTACAAGACCTAAGGTCAGCTGGAAAAATTTCAACTATCCTAAGTTCATCTGCCTCTGCTTTATTTATACCGGTGTCTCTTCAGGGACTTACTGTATAATCAGGGCGAAGTTGTTGATGATACAAATGTCAAGACACATCTCTATCAAGGCATACCTGGCTTTGCTGCTTTGTCAACTACCCACAGCACTAATCCAACTTCTCCCCCACCAACATGACATAATCAGGTGCCCACATAAATCAGGTTCTCTCTGTGTAATTGTTTAGAAAAGCTTCA
This sequence comes from Thunnus albacares, assembly GCF_914725855.1. Lineage (NCBI taxonomy): Eukaryota > Metazoa > Chordata > Actinopteri > Scombriformes > Scombridae > Thunnus > Thunnus albacares. The sequence continues at coordinate 7,905,890 of NC_058129.1, read as the reverse complement.
GCAGATGGTGGATAGAAGTGAATATGGCCTAATATACTGGAGAACTACCATAAATGTAGATGTAATGACAATAATAGTGTTATTAATAATGGGAATGATATAGCATGTCAGTGGATGTCAGTGAAATACAGTAAGTTTAAAGCCATCTCGCTCTGAGTACATGTTCCAGCCCCACACTCGATCCATGTGCACACCAGAATGATGGACACACCAAATATCAAATCAAGTCAAATCACTGTAACACATATGTTTAGGATATTGTATGCAATATAAATGAGTAATCTGTGACCAAATAATGGAAAAAACTGTGCCCAAAAGACAAATTGGCCTGGCAGCTACATTGGCCTGTCACACATATCAGTGTTGGCGTTAATGTCGGTCGATAAGTGACAATAAATTGCAGTAGGGCTGTAATTTACAAACTCCTAGATTATTTCTAATTGGAAAATATCCCAGTGCATATCTTGGTCACAAGGCTTTGCAAACACCTTTGTTAGGTGTACTCATGATTCATTTTGGAATAAGACTGAAAGTAAAAATAACTTTCATTGGTTTATAAGAAAACTCCACAGGGCATCTTTAAGTAAATGAAAACAATCCATTGTAATGTGCTATATTTCATAACAGCACTGATTGGAGTGTTTAATCCAGTTTACACTGTAATCACATGCCAATGATTGAGATACTGTATTGTTTATTCGATTTTTACAGCAATGCAAGCATTAAATTATAATTCTGTGCTGACACCATCTCTGTCAACCATGGAATAAATGTTTAACTAGGTGAAGCTGAAATTAATTCTAGCTGTGAATAATACTGTAATATGAAAATCTGGTGCTTTATCTCATAATAATGCACACTCTCTAGCCAATGAGAATTGGGAATTCCTTGTGGTGAGAAAAAGCTTATTGCAGTCAAACTTTATTGAAAATAAAACAGGACTGGTCTAAAGTTTAATTAAAGTGAACAGTGTTTATTCAGATTTTGTCGGCAGCAAACAGTATTCTTCAGTGATACACTTGCTCATTGAACCCCTTCATGTGACTGTATAATCACTCTTTTTATTGGGCTACTAATTCCTCTCTTTGCTACAGGCAAAAGTGCCATCTCTGCTATAGCTCAACAAGATACCCATGTAGGCTACAAGGGCGCTTCCATTGGCATTTCAGTCACGACAAAGATGCTTCACATAGATTCCACAAAGCAGCATCAGAAAGCCTTTGAGGGGAAACCCTGAAAAGCCACAATAACCCTTGAGACACTCATAGAGGCATGCGAAACTGGCCATCAGCCAAAGACGGCAACATTGCCGTGTTCTCCTCGTCAAAGGCCTATTGTCGTCAGCCCTTGCTTCCTGCAACCAATGCCACCTCAGAAAAGCAACACGCTACCACACAAAAATCTTATCTTTTTAATTAGTTTTCCATGTTGGGTGCAAGTCTGCAACATTAGCACAAAAGCTGTGGTCTCTTTCTTTGGTTTGAACACAGAGGAAACGACTGAATCACCAGTTCTGCTCAGTATCCCTTCAGCTCAAAGTGATATCCTGGACTACAAGACATCAAAGCCAGCCATTATTATCAGTGAAAAGGTTAAAAACATGTTCTTGCGATGCATGGTAATTTTTTTTTGTTGATACCAACTACACTGATGAGCAAATACAGTAAATCATCTTCTGTTGGGTACACTGATCACAAACCATGCCTGCATATGTGCAGTGAGCAAAAATTGTGGATTATGGGATTAAATATATTAAAGAATCACACATGAAAACATGACATAGTGCTTTGCCATAAGCTTCTGTGCAGCCGTTGAGAGGAAAATGGCTCCAGAAGTCAGGTTTCACAAAGCCGTTTCCAAGGACACTGATCTCACTGTGTTTTTTTTTTTCTCCCACCAAGGTTAGTTAGAAATGTTATTTGTGTCTTTTTCATGGGCAGTGGAGAAATATAGGGTGTTACAGACTGTATAGATTTGAATTGTAGCAATACAACTGAAATACCAGTGCAGAAAATCATAAACAAAAACAAAAAAAAGTGCAATGGCATTTTAACATTCATTACAAACAGTCATATCGCTGTATACTGTTCATTGTGGGATAATGATAACAAAAGAGCAAAATAATATCGAGGTTATGCAGGAGAAAAAAGTTATGCAACATCAGCTATATGCTATAGTAAATAGTAAAAAAGAAACTGTAATGAAGCTCACGTGTTTACTCATGATTTAAAAAGGAATTAAATATTCTAAAGTTTAGCTTAGTAATATTGAACATAGCTCAATATAAGATGTGGGGCATGTACAGCAGAGGTGATGAGTGACATTTCATTGGTGGTGGTGTGGGGAAGTTAAAAGTGGTGCTGAGGAGTCTTACAGCCTGAGGGAAGAAGATGCCCTACCTCCTCCAAGACAGCAGCAGGGTGAACACACTGAAGCTGGACTGGATGATGTCCTTAAATGCTCTGTGGGCTATGCTTAGGCAACTCGTCTCACTAATGTTGCATTGAGTTAATGATGTTCTGGGTGAATTTCATTACCAGCTGCAGATGCTGGGCCTTAAATGTGCCGTGCTTGGGTGCAACGGGACTGGTTAGGATACTTCTGCACACAGCACTTGTGTTTAGCAGTATTTTGTGAGATGTACCTGCCAATCTGAACTGTCTGGATTCCCCAACAGCAGACCAGATTTACAGTAGGTAATACTCAAGCCAAGACTGCTGAGCTTGTCAAACAACGTAGGTGATATAGGTGCTGTTATTTTTGAGTCATGGGAGGCCTGAGTGGAGATGACTTCTGACTGGATCTGCTTGCACCAAGTACAATAACGATAGGGGTGAGTGCCATAGGTTGGCAAATGTTGAGGAGGGACAGTTGCAGGGCTTCTCTGGTAAAAGGACAATGGTCTCGGTTTTGAAGCAGGTGAGGAGCTTTCCATGATATGTCAAAGAGATCACTTGAGACATCTGTGAAATGTACATAGGGTAACTTCACATTAATCCTCAGCGGGGTCTTTCTCACATCCGCTGTTGACACAAGTGCTAGACCCTCTGAGGAAAAGGGATGCTGCTTTAATAGCTGGCTCTGTTGAGGAGATCTAAGTGAACGTAAAAGGTGTTGAGCTCATATGACAGCGAGGCCTTGCATTGATGCGGGCCACATGTCCATGCGGCTGTTATTTGTAGTAAGGTTCCTCTACTTGATGCTTTGTGTTCACGATGGCTACGTTCCATCTCGCTGCTGTTATGTTGCACACTTGCACCACTTTACCTGAAAGACGCTTTATAGGCTCTGGAGAGGGCCCTCACCACTCCACTGATTCAGGATTTCTGATTGGGAAACTACTTTGTCTTACTCATCACAGCATAATCAGTTGATTTATGATCAAACTGTTGGGTTCTGTTAGGTGCCTTGTGCAAGTCACTGCACTCAAAACTGGAGAGCTGCTACAGTTCCATCAGTTCGTAATTTAACAACTGATTTTACAGATGACTTTAGTCTCTTAACCAGCAGGGAGTAAGCTGGAAAGAAAAGAAAGGGAAAAGTGGTCTGATTGTTCAACATGGAGGCGGGGAAGGCTTGTAGCAACCAGGAATGTTTGAATAAACATTGCCATGATTTCATTGTTCTCCTTTTTTTGCTAGATTTCAGCGGCCTTCAGCAAAATACTTACTTTATCATTCGTTTTCTGCTTCTGATGCAAGTGGTTTAAGAAGATGGCCACCTGTTTGAAGAAACAAGCTACTCAAGGGCTTATCAAGGTCAAATACTCAATTTGTTATCAGCAATCATGAAAGGGGTGTCAATGTATTATTGCTACTATCATCTTACTTCTTGGCACATGGTTATTAGCTAGCGAGAAGTGAAAGATTCAGTGCAGCTGTCTAACTGTCAGAGATATGATCAGGAACACAATACAGCAGAAAAAAGCAAGAAGAGTTATCCCCTTTCAACAAATGAACGGATACTGGATGTCCAAAAAAATATGAAATCCGAGAAAAAAAAAAAAAAAAAAAAAAAAAAAACTATCCTCCCTTAAAAATCCTACAATGAAAGCTTATCCTGTCAAGCATCTCATAGTATACCATTCTTTAAAGAAAAGCTCATCCAAAAGGTGCTGTCACCTGTCTCTCATTCTCTGATTGCTTTTTTCCTCAAGCATCCACTTTCTCTCCTCCCTGACAGTGTTTCCTCCTCAGCGGATTCATCCAAAATTCAATTACTTTCGAGGAGGGTTCGGCAAGAGAAATGGGGCACTCTCTCAACACTCTCGGGGCTCGGAGTTAGCCCTGAGGAATGCATCTCCCTCTCACACTAGCACACAAACAATTTCAGCAATCGACGACTGAGGCTTTACTGCTTTACTACAGCTCGCCAGATGGATATTGAGATGATGATTTATACCGATCTCTCATTTCAAGTCTCTCTTGCTCTGTCACACATTTGCTCTCGGCTGTTCACACCAAAGGCCTTCGTGCTCAATTCTGAACCACTGCTCATATCTGATGTTTCTGGGTGACTGTTCGTATCTTTGTGGAATGTTACCCGTATCGGATACCAACGTGAACTGACAACGAGAAGCAATAACAGACATGGGTTTTTTGTACCTACACTTCTACCGCTTGTTGGGAAAACATTTCTGTTCTGTGCCTTTGAGTTTCTGTTGAATTAAGGTGTAAAACTTGGGCATTTTGCTCACTTCTTCCATTGTTGAGTCTCATCATCCTGCGCACGAACACTGACTCAGCCAAACTGCCAAGGATGTGACAATTGTGAGATTATTTATTTTTATTTATATAATTATTTTCAACGCAACTCTAACTGGTACTGCTATTAGTGGAGTGAAAGATGAAGAGTGCCAAGACAAATATGAATATGCTTAACTACTTATTTTATGAAAGAGCCAGGGGGACAGCAATTTTCTTTAAAGGCCCAGGATTCCTAGCTACGCCTCTGATTTGGACTAATTCTGATCTCTTAAACATATGTAGCATAATGGGTCACATGCCTTGAATCACATATCCACATTGGAGATGAAAAAATTAATTAGAACAGCAAAGCTCTGATTTGCAGTGTGAACGACACCCTGTCTGTCTCTATCATTACCCCCCACCACCATCTCTCCCCCATGTCACCTCTCTGCCCCCTTCCTCCTACCTCCAGTTGGAAAATTGATATGTACTCTGCTTGGTGAGTTATTAACATTTCTATTTGTGAGGAACACTTTTCCAGCCCTTACACCCTTGGCTGACGCACACACACACCCACACGAGTCCGTGCTCTCCTCACTGAATTATTCCATTTTAGATTATCTAATAACCCTGCAACAAGCCTCCATGTTCTTCACATGCACACAAGAAGTGAGAGAGAGAAGAGGTCGCTTCTCGAATGCAATTGACACCTCTAAACATGTTTAACACCATCGATGTCTTCAAATAATGTTTATTCTGCGTTAGGGTTAAAAATATGGATGCAGTCCATTTCTTCCCTAGCAACAGTGAGAAAAAAAAACAGCACAAAAGCATTAAGAATGCAATCAACAGATGAATACAGAGCACTGAAATGGAATTCATACACACACACACACTTGTGAAGCGACATTGTGAGTAATAGTGTTTTTGCTTTAGTTGCTAGGGTTTTGTGTGGTGAGCGTACAACAGACGAAAATACAGTTTGAGAGAGATGAACACAGCACATATCCCACAGTGAGGCCTTTGTGTTCATGTCATTTTAGAAACCGTTAGGATATCTGAGTTGCCGACTAGTGACATATTTAAACCACTTGCTATGACAGTGCTTTAAATATGCTTCAAATGTGATGTTCTCAGTAGTAAACTAGCCAGCTACAACGGTTGTCTTCATTTTCATAATGACGCCAAGCAAAAAGTATACTATTCAGGGGTGTAGCCGGGTTTTTGAAATATTGAGGTCAAGTAATTCCCCAACCACTAAAGTCTGTACATTTATACAAAATTTCCACATTTTTTATATTTATGTAACTGTTAAAATATATTTTCTGTAAATGTAATCTCCCCGCATGATGCTGTACTGTACATGAACTGTAGAAATATAATTCTGGTAGAGAAACACTAAATCCTGTTAGTTTTACTTGTTTTGTTTTGCTAAAAAGGTCAATTCTAAGAATATCATAATCAGACTTAAAACACTCCCCTGGTTGTTAAAACCCAACAATTTCCCAGAGACAATACTGAAGACATGACCTCAGCGCCCTGTTACTAATTAAAAATACACTGCAGTATTACTCCTCTTCAACTGACTACTGAGGCTTAAAAATATTTTTATCCCCACAATCATTATATCTTAAGCTGAACACAAATTGAAAAATCATAATTATGATTTCCTAAGTTGTAAACAGGTGTACAAGGGACCCAAGGGACTCGAACTGGTCACAGTGACCAGACTTTACGTTCACTCCCAGATTAGCTACTAGCTCTCTAGCAAGGTTAGTATGTACGGTACCTCAAAATAAGAACCTCTATGGCTGAAGAAATCCACATGCTTTTCCTGTTTTTGTCTTCAAATCGGCAATATATTAAACCAAAACAGAAAATTATTTGTTTTTCGATTTTATTGTTATATCTATATTATCTACCCATACTGCATCTCTACTAAAACATTGTCATTGGCTAAGTTTGCTATAAGATGGATAGATAGATAGATAGATAGATAGATAGATAAATGGATAGATAGATAGATAGATAGACAGATACATAGATAGATAAAGACGAAAAGAGAAATTCAACCAGGGTTCCAGCAAATGACAAGCCTACATCCTCACCAAGGATGAGGGAGACATGCATTACAGGGCATCTATCTATCTATCTTATAGCAAGCATAGCCAATGACAATGTTTTTGTAGAGATGCAGTAGGGGCAGATAATATAGATAAAATAAAAGTGAAAAATAAGTCGTTTTCTGTTTTTGGTTTAATTTCTATCCCAATTGCCAATTTGAAGATGAAAATGTACGGAAAAGTCTGCAGTACTTCCGTTTTTTTAATTCAGACGAAAAACAGAAAGACAAAATAATGCATTGTATATTTGTTTATCCTGTTATCAAACAAGTTAAACACAGCTTTGGGTGGAGGGTACACAGAATCTGCACGAGACCACCATTCGCTTCCCATTTACAACCACGAGTGTGATGTTTCCAATCGCGTGTCGGAACATTTTTTTTTACTGTAACTGTTGTGTGTTTACTGTTGCCATGACAATGAAGGTTGCCTAACTTCAAGGAAGTACTAACCCCATTTCAAGCGATCATTTTAACGCAAACCATGATCTTTCCCTAACCCTAACCAAATGGTTTTTTGTGCCTTAACCTTACTCGACCTTAACCACAGCGTTGTCACACCATAAACATAATTATTTTTTAAGAGTGATTTGTAACGATTTAGAAAGCAGCTTTGTGGAAGTGACAAAAAAAATGGTCTTTAGGTGAAAAATGGCAGATTCAGTATATAATGTATAATTTAAACATTTTATTTTTGGTCTTGGGAGCTGTTTGCCACCAGCCAGGCTGACAAAATCCACTTCCAATGAATTCTGTGGACACATACAAAAATGCGTGCACACTGGCTCTCTCTCTCACACACACACACACACACACACACACACACACACACACACACACACGCACATACAGACTGTCTTTGCAGTCACGTCCAATTCTTAGTCCCATTCCCTGAGCTGCCTGCTAACTAGATTCTTTATCCTGCCTGGCTGTCAGGGAAATAAGGATGACATTAAATGAACGGAGCTCTCTCTTTGGATATTTCAGGCCAGGACTAAGAGGACTGAGGGAGAGCCTGCTGGAATCACTGAGAGGACGAGGTGAAAGGGGAGGAGAGGATGAATGAACGCTAGAGAAAGGAGAAGAAGAGAGGACCAGGAGAAAGCAACCATGAGAGGCAGTATCATGAGATGGTGCCAAGCAGCAGAGCATTGACACACACTGAAGCAAGCAACTGAGGAATATTCTGGTAACAGCAAATTCTCATGCAAACTATCCAGATTTAGACACCATAGTGATTAACATTTGAGTTTTACAGACTTGACTGTCTCAATAACTGTCTATAAAAATGTGTTAGTGTGATTTAAAAGATTAAACCAATTTGTAGCATCTGTGCAGCAAATTTTCCAGTGTTAATAGATGTTGATTTTTCAAAACATGGACAAGTATTTGGGTTGAAAAAGAGTCGTTTGTTCATTTAGCACTAAAGCGGCATTTCAGACTGTCTAAAAGTTTTAAATTAACTCTGATGGATATGGGTTTATAATAAAATGGCACAGTGATGAATCACACGCTGCTAAATTAATACTGACAATTGTGCTCTACAGCTACACTGCAGATCACTCAGCACTCTTTGAAAGGATTCTATCAGCATTAAAACAGACTTTTCTTGTCATCATGTTATAAGCAAATGATTTTCATGATCATATAACACATAAATCTGTACTGAGGTTTTGATGGCAACTTTTTTTTACAGTTACTTGCGTAGAATCCAGCAAGTTGTTTGTACTCAACCCCCACATCCCAGCTCGATCTGAACTGCCTGTGTCAATCAAACCCTCAAACACGGTCAGAGTTCAAGGTTTCAAATGGGATTCACCCCGAGAGGAAGTGTGCTACAGTAGCTGCTGAATGACACTTGTAACAACTCGTGCCGCAGGGTTACCTGGAGTCTAACATCAGCTACATATAACTATAGCAACTGTACGTGTGCTTAAGAGACACATTCCCAATGCTAAATAAAATGAAAATTAATCAAGCCGAGGTCGAGACTTCCAAAGGCAACCATGAGATATTCACGGGCTGAAGCATTTCGTTCTTTATCTCTCTCACACACAACCTCTTACACACATTTTTACTCAACACCTAATTTTAAATCTGTGACACCGAGACTGATCTGCTGCCGAACAGACGAGTCTCTAGCTAACTCTACAGTATGCTAATGCTATTCACTGGAGAGCATCAAAGTCTGAGTTCTTCAAGGAGCTTTGACTTTAAGTTAAAAAAAAAAAAAAAAAAAAAACATTGCATACATTTACAGTGTAACAGTAGGAAAAGATTTCATTGGAAATGTCTTTTTTTTTCAGTTGGCCTTTAGAGGAAGCAGGATGTTTGACATCCTCTTGTACTACAGAGCAGCTTTTTTTACAGATTACAGGGAAATATGAATAGCATCCAATAAAATGTCCAACAAATGTCCTTAAACCATAAAAAATGTAGAAGGTAAAGGCCTACAAAAATGCCCTGGAACTTCCTGTAGTTTGCCAAGTCACTTCAGCTGAATATACTTTCTTGTCTAAGCAGCACAACCGTGGGCTGATTTGAGGAGGAATGAAAGAGGATTGTCAGATTATTAACACAACTTAATAAACGCCTACCCTAAAGCAACCATAATCATTAAGGCTGCTTAACATTTATCTTCCTGATTTAAAAAGAGGAAGAAAAAAAAAATCAGCCACAAGGAAGAATCAGCTTGAGCCAAAAGGAGAGAAAATGCACAATCCAGCCAACAGCAACAAACAAACAAAGCCTTTGATCGAAGAAGTCTTTCTTCTGACAGACAATGTGCTTGAAATTGTACAGTCAATTTATCTGACTTTGTGTGTTGAGGTTGTACACTGCATGAAAGTACTGCGGTTTCATCATTGATGAATGCACAATGCTAAGGATAATGATGAATGTGCAGCATGTGGTTTTTGAATTATTTGATTGAAACATACAATATACCGTATTTTGGCAAGCTGTCTTTCCTTTGAGTTGAAATTTAAACCAAACAAAGCAAAGTGTATTTCTCCTCATAGGGGCAGGTGCACAATCAGCACTTGGGAAATAACTGTATGTTATATATATATTCAATTCATAGCCTCATTGCAAAAGTAGACACACACACACACACACACACACACACAACTGTCAATGTGAAAGCTATTTGTCTTCACTGCACCTTTTCTCCAAAAAAAATGCCCCTCACATGTCTGAACCAAACAGCCCTGCAAGCAAAAATAAACTGAAGTGCTAAGGTGAGCAGACATGCTGTAGTTGCCACTGAGAGCTTAACGGCGCAATGCAAATAAGCTTTCACACAATAACAGACGACCCGCAGCTCCATGCTAGGCAGCTGAGATTCAATATCGGAGGACAAGAAGTGCAGCGTCCCCAGGCCCTTCTTGTAAAGTGGCCCATAAATCGAGAACCCTGTTGAGAGCCAGCCTCTGTGGGTCTGGTCCAGCAGGGGGAGAAACAGCCTCGCTCTGGCTGGGGAAAAGCACCCGCTTCGAATGTTATCACTTGATTGAACCTACTAGTAGGTGTAGCAGGCCCCTTCTAACCCATATCTATGAGGCTGATAACCACTGATAACACCCATTCAGTCAAGTGATAGCATTTGAAGCGGGTGGGAAAAGGCACACCAGTAACCCCCTCAGTTGTAATGCAGCTTACGACTATTACCATCATTACCCAATCTGGGAATCTGATTACTGGACTAAATTTGAATACAGAGATGATGGCCTGGGTGTTCAGTCGTGCATGTAACTGAAGTGCTACGACTATCTGGCATTGATTACTACTTAAGCTGTGTTCAGAAATACTGTAGCACTGCATGAAAAGACGATGCCTGCTCATTTCAATCTGATCAGAGGTCTCTAGCAGGAAACACAAGGATAAAATGATTGATTGATTTTTGATCAATCTACAGAGGTGTAGAATCCTGTCTCATGGTATTACCAGCTGATGTGTACTGTTTTGACATCTGATAAGCCTTGACACTCATGCATGTATTACTAATGTTTGGACAGACCTTCTCATTCACTTAAATGAGAAAGTGCATCCAAACTTTTGACTGGTACTGTATATGAATCATCATCATTTTGTGTCCTTTATGACAAGTGTCATATCAACATCAATTTAGAAATCTAGCAGAATTATACTGAGGGATTTTAGCAAACATGCTATTGTTCCATTTTAGGGTACTATATAGTGCAGAAATTGTACATTCAAATTGCGGTTCAGTAAATATAGTGCCATAGGTACCATAATAGGGAGTCTTTTTGGACACAAGCTGTCTGAATTGTTCTGATCGCGTACTAGAGGCAGGTTGAAATAAATGTATATGGTTAGCTGTAAATGCCATGTTGCCCCAGGTCTTGTGCGTAATGGCTAATGACTAATGGCAAATGATAAATGAAGGACTGCTAATGAAGCGCTCCTTGATTTCACTCACTATTAATCCCTTGACGTAGTTGTTCAATTTAAGGTCCCGTCTGGCTCACAGGGGAGAATTTGGCATAAACAAGGTCAGAGTTCCTACTGAGGCTACTCATATATGCATTCATATACTATATGCAAATAGGCCTCAACAGCCCACTCCAGTTGGTACTGTACATAATAATCTGTGCATTGACTTTCAGTGACTATACTTAAAAGCCTTTGCTGAAACCACACCATCCCCTGAATGGGCTTGTGAAAGGCTCTGTGGAATTCCCTGAATATCTGAACACCAGACACTTAGAATACAGGTCAAAATGTGAATAAAAATTGGTAGTTGTGATAGTGTTTTGATAACATTAGAGAGCCGTGTCTCCTCTGGTATGCAGTTACCCTGCAAATGCATCAGCTTGCACAATAATGTGTCTGGGTCTCCTTTTCTTCTCTCTTGCCAACTGGCATTTTGTGTGATTTTTTTATCTCCACACCAACGTATGGAATGTCACAACAAAGCCTTCATGAATGAGTAAGCACAGATCCGATGAAGAGAAGAGGGGAAATGGGAGGAAAAATTGCTCATTTTGCTTCCCCTGGCATGCAATTTCCATCCTCTATCCACATTTCTCTAAAAGCTATCTAAAACACATCAACTTCATCTTTCTAGGCTGAATGGGCCTCAGAGGATCACCTCCAGACATGGCACGATGGCAGTGGGGCTGAAAAGAAAGGATGAAAATGATAATTCTGCCCTCTTGCTTATAGCAATGGGCTTCCCATTCTACTGCTGATTAAAAAGTGGAAAAAAAGGCATTCATTTTAAACGTCACTTGCCCCTAGAAAAGAAAAATTCTGTATATTGAGGTAATTGATCACATCTCAGATGGCCGTTTCATCAGAGGAGGTACAATATGAGTATCGCCTCTTCATTTTAGTTGTGTTACAAATGAACAGCACAACATTTAAGCTCCGGGGCATATTACACTGTGGCTGACCTCGAGTCCTTTTATTTTCTGTTGTAACAAATTGGAAAATAGAGTGCTTTTAAATTGAACTTGATTCTAGTCAACTTAATGCTTTGGTTCTCCCCACAAGACATACTCGTACATACACAGAATAGCTTGCATAGGTTTTTCAAGAGCAATGCGAAGAGACAGATGGAAATGATGCCATTACCATTCTTTTATTGCAGTATTAATCGTTGCTCTGTTAGGATAGGAATACCATTACCTGCTGAAGGTAAATAAAGCTAGTATAGCAGCTGCAGACACTCAGCTCGGTTCACATCCATACATGAAGGCATTCAGATCAAAGTCTAAAAAAATAAGTGGCCCATGAAAATGATTTGCAATGAAGACAATTTCTTTTGATACGTCTCTGCTGAATAACAGCAAGGGAAGGGTGCAAAGAGTAAAAAGTAAAAAGTAAGAGTAAAAAGAGTACAAAGTAAACGAGGGGTCATTTCTGAAGGCCATCTATTTTTCCATATACAACCTAGTCTCCCATCAGCAAGTGATTGTGGTTGCTATGTTCTCTGAAAGGGATACAAGGCTAGGGTTTCCTACATCTGCAGGAAACAGATTAGAGGCAGACAAAGCAAAGCTTCTTCTGTCACACTCTTAAATCGGACTTGACATAACCTACCTTGTGGTTACAGAATTGCAAATGATGACATCTGTTATGGACTGTTGTGCACTGGAATGGGGGAAAGACTACCACTTATCATTGAGTCCACCATGCAGGTATGCGCATATTTAGTGGTCTTGAATTTTTAAAGAAAATGTTGATCAAAATAGATGGTATAATTTAGAGATGGGCAATATGGATAATATCTATCACAGTGTATGTTTAAGTTATACAAAAGATTGCATTAAGTTTACCATTACGCTGGTGACAGTGGGCATGACCCCCCCCCCAAAAAAAAAAAAGTATGCTAAGATTGCACTTAATGAATATTTTCATTATCGATTGATCTATCAACTATTTTTTTCAGTTAATCAATTCCCCACTCTTCAGGCTATAAGGAGTCAGAAAAAGTTGGAAAATGCCCATCAGAAGTTCTGAGAATCCAAGGCAACGATTTCAAATTGTCCAATTTGTTTTGTTTGTTTTGTTCAACTGAAAAGCTTCTTTTTAAAGAGAGAAAGATCCCCCACTGTTATCTGGCACCTAAGCTATGTTAAAACAATGAATGAAAAGCTGTACCAGAAAATACTATTTGACTGAAGCATGAAAACACATGGTTGGATTGAAATTTTGGTATTCATCCTTGGTAGTCATGACTGTTCTTTGTATGAGTGAGGCGACATGCGCAGACATATTGTAATCTACCTGATCTACCATACTTGTCAATTCATGACATGATGGCTGCAACAAAAATAAATGGCTTTGAATCAGATCGATGCCCAATGATTGCGATGGAAAATGGAACAAGGCATGGGGAAAGAGGAATCTCATCTTCACGGGAATTGGATTTTCAAAAGATTTAACTGAGAGCTCGTCTGTTATGCATGTAGTCCGGGCTTCTAATACTCAGATTTCACAACAGTCAATAAGTCTGCACAGCGGTGCCAAGCAGGGATGGAAGGTACTCAAGCTGAAGTACAACATTTATGATATTTGCACACATGCACATAGTCACATACAAAAACACAAGCTGGATAACCTCTCAGTATTTCCATTTCCCCCTGAATCTTATTAATGTAATTTAATAGCCATGATTGAGGTGCCCCCTCTCAACTTCCTCTTCAACATTCTTCCTAACAAATCCTCATCAGTTGCTCCAATCACTCCTCACACAGAGCCAATATCGCACAGCAAGACAACCCCTTTTTCTCACCACATTAATGAACTCTTTCATTTGAAAGCCTTTGACTGTCCGCCCCTTGATTGCAAAGCCAAGGCCAATAGGCCTTGGTGACAGCTCCTTGAAAATTAAAAGTATCAATCAAGACAGGAGGGGAAAAAAGCTTGTGATGTCTTCAGATCCTTCTTTCTATGAGAGAGGAAGCTTTGTAAGCTGAACAGGGTCAAGTGTTATTTGCAAATGCTTGTCATGGTTTGTTTTAGCTGACTTTGGTGCAAGACAGGCAGAATTTGAATCATGAAAAAGGACAATAAGATGAAATGTCATTTGTTAGGGGCAAAAGCACAAAGTTGATCATTTTGCGACTGCCAATGTTATTTTATGAAACAGCATGATGTTGTAAACACTACAAATAACAAGTCAATGTACTGAATACTTAATAGACACTGCCAGCAAATATTATAAAGCGCAAGTGTGAAAATTCAACAACATGGTTTATAAGGAAAAGGAAGCTGTAACTGTTGAAGTGTTTTCAAGTATTCAAAATGATGGTTGAAATAAACCCGCCATTGAAAGAACGCCTTCATTAGTGCATTAACATGCCATCTAAACCTACAGTTGGTTCATCAGGGAGCAGAGGAGGAATTCAATGCCACTGGGTAAACTTGACCAGCATAAAAAAAAGTGCCAGTGCTGGATGACATAATCTCTGTCTAAATCAATTTCTGTGTGAGAGCACTCGACTCAGCTCAATATGTAGCTGCAGGGCTTCCGTTAAGTGGCCACTGCCACTTACCTATTAATTCATGTGCTGCTGGTCGCTCCTGTGGCAAAGCTTAACCCCAGATGTTGGGGGATGAATAAAGACGTTATTAAAATAACATCATAAAACCGAGAAGATATCACCTAAAGCACAACGTGTCAAGAAGAAATTGAAGTGGAAAGATTTAGAGCAGAGCATGATGCAAGCAGATTTTTGGAGCAGTGGAAATGGGAGCAAATGTTACTGTGAACAAAATTAGAAAAGATGTGATTAATGAGGTGTTGGCTGAATGTGAGGCTCACACTGACTGTAGGCCTTGGCCTTAGATGAGGTTATGTTAGCAATACAAAGAGACATTTACAAAGAGACATGAGAGAAGAAGAATCTCTGCAGCAGTTGGAACATGATAAAATGGTGAGATGCAACTTGCAAGGCTACTGCACCTTCTGTATCATCTGTAGTGGATGAGGAGGGAAAAAGGATGGGGGCTTTTTTCCTCTTTTTCTAAGCCAGCATCTGCTCCAACTTTACATCAGTATTACTTCATGATTCCCAAATATGTTTAACTGGCAAACCCCAGTCTGGTCAGAGCCAGAGTGGAGCTCCAACATCCATCTGGACAATCATAAGCCATCATCCATCCAAGCAGGGGGAGAGGAGAGGAAATACTAGCAAATACTGAGAGAGGCACAGAGAGAGCTGACTCGCCAAGCAATCACTCAGCAGAAATAATTTGAAATAACTAAGCCCGGATTCTTCTCGCCTCCCTCCACACACACACACGCGCGCTTTATGTGTGCATGAGCATACACCCACTGATACACTCGAGCAGCCCGCGCACATAGACACACATTAGACACACACACACATTGCTGACGCACCGGGGCGATATGCAAATGCGCACTGTCTTACACAATTAACGTCGAGGAAAAAATGAGTAAAATTAACAGTTCGTATTGATTGACACACTAATCGCTCTGCTTGGATAATTGGGTTTTAGTAAAGAATACAGAAGACTTCAGCAGTCCACTTCCCTGTCATACTGCAGCCGTGAACAGTTCCACTGAGGCTCCGTCCGCAACTACAGCAAAAGGAGCGACTGGGATTCATGCGTAACGGAGGGAAAACATATTCGCTCCAAATGCGCATTTAAGTGCCGCATATTCGGAGACCATGGTTTTGTTTGGTAAAGCGCACCGATAAGCGGTGCAAATCTATTCCTATGAAATGTCAATGTCATCCAAATTTATCGAGGATTCCAGCAAACTGGTTTAAGCACATCCACAGAAGGCAGCATGAGCATCTAACCAACTTTGGAAGCGTAAAGAAGAAAAAAAAATACATCGAACTTACCCACAAACAGTTTCCAAATGATAGCGTACACTCAGCTGTCAGTTCTGATAACCCCACACCATCACGGTGTATCAGAATCTGTTCTGGTCTACAGATTGAAGCAGCAGCGTGTTATAAACAAGGAATCCAAACTGTGAAATAGTCCAGTTCCCCCCCCAAAAAAACATGCCGCGTCGGTCCCAAAATTACATATTGCCAGCTTGGACTGGCGCAAATCAGAGCGAAAAAAAAATAACAACACAAAAAACACCTGCAACCGGTCACTTTCAAACAGCAGGGAAGAAAAAAATGAAGAAAATCATGAGAGTGATTAGGGGAATGGTCGACAGAATCAATGAAGGGCAATATCAGAGGAGGCAATTAGTCTGATTATCCTATTAAATCAGTTGCTCAGCCGCTCACAGGCGCACAGCCCCGGCAGGTGAGCACCGCTTTAAGCAGGACTACACGAGCGCAAATTTCCAAAGTGATGTGCAGAAAAAGACACATCGGATGCCGTCTCTCTCTCTCTCTCTCTCTCTCTCCTCTCCTCTCTCTCTCTCTCTCTCTCTCTCTCTGAGTGCTGCTGTGTCAACGCGAGATGAGTCAAGCGCACCCGAGTTAACCAAGATGAGACAGGACATGAGGGGATTTGGCTTCATAATAAAAGCTAATCGTCTGTCACGTCAGTGAGGGTGCATCACTCATCAGAATGCTCTTGAAAAGATTTTATTAAACTATGAAATGAATCTGTGGCTGTGAAGTATATTAATTTCATGTTTAACTTGAACTAATTTCTTGTTTATTCTTTGACATCTCGAGCTGTTCTCAACATGCATGTTTAATGGATGCTTTTATTTTAAAGAAGCCGCCATACGCGTTATTTCCTTATTCTGCCTCACTTGACAGTGGTACCAGTGTGAACGCACCCAGTTAGACCTGCGTGCCTCTGGAAGATATCAGACAGTGCCCTGTATAAGTATGAAAACTCCGTTCAGGCGCACATGAGAAAAATCATAATCCGATGCACCTGTTTTGAGAAACAACTTTGCAATTAGTGGAGAGCTCAGTGCTGCTCTGTCCACCACAGAAACCAGGGGCCGATGGGCAATGCAGTGCAGCTTAAGTTTGAGGATGACGCACTGCCGCCCAATGGAAATAACTGAAAAGGTCACTGTAAAAATACACCTCTTTACAAGACACTTTGAGTCTAAGAATCTAATTATTGCATAAAAGAAGTGGAATATTTGGCAGTAGACATATAATAGTATCACAGTAAATCCATAAGCTTTATATCATAAATGTAAAAACAGAATTACACTTTTTGTGATCATGAAACAATAAAAACTTCACAACCACAGGATTGCAATAATTACTGTGATCCTATTTTCAGTGATTTTCACTGCAGAGCTAAATTTGAAAACTGAGTGATCATGAAGAATCAAAGCTTGTTACATCCAGACCACAAAATTCAATTAATTCATTAGTTTGTATCACATTTCACTAATCAAGTGAAGACCTTATTCTTCCTTGTTTCAATATATCTGTTGTAGAAAGTTGCTGAAACTAAATAAAAATTGATTTGGAAACAAGAGAAATTACCCAGTTTGCCAACAATTTTAAGACTAATATGAGAACAGATTTGTAAAACTTGTTACTGCATAAACAAAACTAATCATGTTAAAGATCCTTACAGAAAGCCCACAATGTGTTTTATTAGAATTTAGAGAAACTATTACAAGACCAATATTGTGAATAATATGAAAGTACTAAAAGAAGGCAGGCCAACCGAATTCCATTTAATTACGTTCAGGAGCTATGTGTGACCGTGCACAAACCAGACTTCCATTAGCGACAGAAAATTGTCCAAATGCTGTGGTCCACAAAATTACCACAAAATTAGATATTTTTTTCCTTGTCTACTTCTGGTAGGCTTACGAAGGCAATCATGTTTCCATTACAGAAAAACAGGGATGCTCCAGCTGCACTGACAAATGGGTCTTTATTGAGCAATGTACTTTTTAAATACTCAAAATAGGTCCTAGAGTGGGTTTAATTTAAATTAAAGTGCAGTATCCACAACTGACACCAGTACTCATTCCATTGTATTAGTATTTATCGCCACCTTTTTCCTGTTCAATATTAACAACAGAAGATAAATGTGACAAGTCCACTGAAAAGCCTGAAAGGATTTCAATTTGCCCAGTTCAGGTATTACCAGTATTTATGAGTAACCAAGGACTCACATCCAACAGGCAGGAGACAACCCCTGAATCACTAAAGATGATGAATGGACAGTGAGGTTGCCTTGCTTTCTTCCTGAATTGGAAAGGTGCAATACAGATTAAGGACTTGTAGGTAAGCGGGCCTGTTTGTCGGCCAGCCAGGCTGTAAAAAAAAAGGGACTCGTTTGATTTCCCCCTCACTGGGCTACCCCTGTCAAGACTTTGGCCTCTGGCACTGTGTTTCTGTGAGGCGAATTCTGATGAGGGGAGGGCTTTGAGGAGGAGAAAAACCACCCTCCTCGGACTGAAAATGTGCACTTGTGAGCTTTCTTTGTCATATACAGACCCTGGTGTGAATAGAGGTTCCTTAATGAGCAAAGAAGTGGACAAACACGGCATTGATTCCCCCCTTCTATTCGAGGTTGTCGTCCGCAAATGGCCTCAACTCAATCAACCGGTTAGTGTGCACCTTTGAGGACGACTGTCTAGTGAGGGTTGATTGTTTGCATTCTTGTTTCCCCTGGTTTGAGGATGTGATGGAGGTGAGTGACAGCCTAGAAGAGCAGAGGCATGGTCATAGACTCATGGATGTGATATAACATTCAAAATGTATATTTTCTATGTGCTGTAATGTAGAATCCTGTAACTCCTTTAGTGTGGTGTTTTGGACTTATCAGCCTCTCTATGGGTTAATGACCTCATAAAGCCCTCTCATAACATATTGCCAAATTCAAAAACTCATCACTACTGAGCTCAAAACAAGGCTGTTTTCTAACATTCACAAAAGCTGACAATTTAGGAATATATTTCAACTTGACAACCACAGTA
Source organism: Thunnus albacares (assembly GCF_914725855.1). Taxonomy (NCBI): domain Eukaryota; kingdom Metazoa; phylum Chordata; class Actinopteri; order Scombriformes; family Scombridae; genus Thunnus; species Thunnus albacares. The sequence continues at coordinate 7,886,704 of NC_058129.1, read as the reverse complement.
TGAAACATTGTACCGATCCAATTAAAAATGACACATCTACTGATGTACTGTAGGAAAATGTCTTGTGTTCTTACAAAATGACTAGTTACATGAAGGTGAAACACAGGGGAACTTGTATTCATAAAAATTTAATCAAAAACAGTTTTGAAACTTGCAATGATTCACTTGAACGGTTTAAGGCTAAGTTTGTCTTGTGAGTGTGGGGTTGCAGCATCGTGTGGTAAAAACTGTATCTCATTGACTTTTACTTTAAGTAAAACCTTTGGAAAAACAAAAACATTTTCAGACGGATCTTGAAGCTGAAGATGTTAAAAGGACAAACTGCAGCTGGTACTTACATAAATGTGTGTGTGTGTGTGTGTGTGTGTGTGTGTGTGTGTGTGTGTGTGTGTGTGTGTGTGTGTGTGATGGTGTTCTCCCTGGAGTGATGGAAAGATGGTGAGATGAGGAGAAATGTTCTTAAAGCATCTCATTTAATCTCTTAAATAAATAAATACATTCTCAAAACATCTGCAGTACTTAAGTAATCTTTGATCATATGTAACTATATGCTATATGCTGAAATACTGATAATTAACAAGGTTATAGAATCAAAATACACCTGCATACAATAGATTATTCCCCAATTCAGTTAAACTGAGTCATATTCAAAGCCATTGCAAAATATCCAATTAACTCAGACACCTGTGACCGAAGTTAAAAGGATATTTATGATCTTTGTTGGTCTCTACCAGTGACTGGACAGAATTTAAAGGCACTCTGTGGAGTTTTCTTGTAAACAAACACATAATGTGTGTTTGCATTCAGTTTTTATCACCAAAACACATAGTGTGTATCCTTGAGGTCTAACAAACATGTTGAAAGTGTTTCTTTCCCTAAAACAAACAAAGCCAATTTTAAAAACTATTTTAAATTGTGTATCGTTTCCATCCATGCTTGCTGTCTTGCAATCTTCCTCTTTCTCTACTTTTGTTAGCACAATATTCAAGATTCAAGATTTAATTTATTGTCATTTTCTTGTGTATTTGCATACACAAAAAAACTAAATGCTGTTCCTCCCAGCCCACAGCAGTGCAACAACAGAAAGGATAAAGATATACTGTGTATCTAAAAATTCCCTTTAAAAAATGATAAAAACATATAAATCCCCGGAGAAAAAAACCCCCCAAAACAAAACAAAAACAGTTAGCAGCACAGTGCATTAAAGTGCATTTAGAGAAAAAAGTATATGTCTCAGTTTGATGTAGACAGCTCTTGCATCTCAACAAGTGACCAGCACTGATGGGGAATTTATAATCCATTTTGCTGTCCAGAGAACACATGCATGTGCATCATTGTGTTCTTCAAAAAAAAAGCGACCTACTCATAAGAAAACATTTGCTCCATAGCGCTACTAGTGGCCAAAAACTGTACAGGGTGACTTTAACTCCTATCAAAAACTGCACGAACCCCTCACCTGCCCTGTTTTCAGATACAGTGGCCTATTTGACATAATTGTAACATCTTCACAGTTTCTGACTTAACAGCAAGATCTCACATGCTAAAGAAAGAAAACTTTTACAAAGACAGGTGCTGTTTCCGAAATTACTCCTTTGTTCACTCAGTAGTTTACTTTAAGGTTACTTATATTAAAAAAAGACATTTTGGTAACTTATGAATCATCATAACAGTATTTTGCACCAGCTGTAGTGTTGCATAACTGTCATTTTTACATCTATCAAAGTCAAAGCCTTGCATTGTGGGAATTTGTGAGGGCACTGTAAGGCATGAACTACAAACTGAGAATCCAGACACAAATAAAATGGGGGAAAGTAAATACACAGCACTTGATTGCAAATAGATATTGGACACAGCTTAGGATTCTGCACATACCCCCTTGGTTCATTCTGTTCTCTTCCATATTCTTCCTATAACAGTACTGTTAGTTTGGTCCCGACTTCAAAAAATCTTATTACTTACATAAGAAATACAAACAACCCATCACTTTTTCCCATTTTTGCAGGACAAAAATGTGGCAGAAAGTGTGACAAGGTCTTTCCAGTTGCTGAAAACAAACTAGGAGTTGCAAAAAGTTTTTAAGTAGTGCTTGAGTCACTGGTTGTGATGAAGAATGCTGCTTGTTAAAATATCAACATTCCAACCAGGCATTGTTACAATACTCATACCAAAACTTATGTGGTATATAACTACAGCAAGGTAGTCAGTAAGAAACAACAAGGTGATTCAAGAAATTCATACATTTTCTGAACTTGTTTTTACCCAATTTGACTTTTCAACAAGCCTTGTAAGGGTCATTTCAGATCTAATAATTTTCTGTGGTTGAATTAACTAAAGAGCAAATTGTAAAAGGCACAGCCATATGTCCCTGCCCTGCTTCCTCGGCTGCATATCTCAACCTCATTTGGACTAGGAGTGATAATCACACATCACTTTGTGAGATGGACTGTTTTCAGAGAAGGCTACAAATTTAATTGGGGTAATGAGGTCACAGGAGGAAGCCTCAAAGCTCTTCTCCAATTACTGCCTACCAAACATAGAGTACCAACAGCACTGAGCAGAAAACATTTCAACATGACAAAGTTATTATAGTGTACCACACAGATTAACAAAGCATGACCCTTCCTATTAAACCACGAATGCATGTTTTAATTTGTTCCAGTGCTTGAATAATGATACAGGATGCAGTGTGAGCAAAAAAGACGGTCATTTTCATGAGCACCTTTTATAGAGGATTTGAACTTGTACACACACGCTGCATTGTCACGATCCTCTAATTACAGGGTTGTAGGACTTGTAGAAAAAACACTTTTAAGTGAATAATTTCTGACAATAAGAGGACATAACCCCTCTTGCAGAGATGTTGTATGTGAATGTGTTTTTGGGGTGATGTCATCTTGCAGTCGATGCATAATTCACTGCTCATCTTCAATTCAGTTCAGCTCCCCAGAGAGGATTTAATGGGATACATCTTGACGTAAGTTTGAACGTGATAAATACACCATCCACAGCGCTCCTGCTGAGCTACGTGCTTTGGACATTCATGGGGAGCAATAGCACCATTTTCCACTTCTAAGATAACAATTTTAGCCATATCAAGAAGTTTTTATTTTTCAAGACCACCAAGCAAATATGTGTAAGCTATGGGTCAACAGATAGTTCTTAGATGTGACAGTCTAGTTCGCTTGCAGTCTGTTGCACACAGACCAGTTTGAAGTACTGTTGAGGCACCAAGCGGCGAGCGTATTCTGCTTCTATGTCATGTCTTTTACAGCATGCGAGGGAAAGCAACACGTCGGGTGTCGCAAAAGTCACAACAAACCCCTGCTGCGCCAAACAAAGAGGGACTGGACAATTTGCACATGATGGACATTGATTTCTGTGACAGTAGAAATCTGTGTGTCATGTAAGCTGTGGGAGTCCATTTATTTCATACTGTATGCTACATTTGACTGGGGAGTGAGGCGTTCACATGAACATTTTCTTCGTTTTGTTCAGGCATCTGCGGAGCTTGCTGACTATCAGAAAGGAAAATGCTGGTTTGGTTTGCCTCTGTTATGCCGGGCTGTGTTAGCAAACATCTCAAAAATAGAGATAAAGACACACATTCATTGGTCTACAATGAAATCCCAGCTGAGCCTTTTTTCCCCTCTCTAACAACATTATTTCCAGCCTTATGTAAGTAAGGAAAAGTCACTGAACTGACTACCTGCTTTCCTAAAATAAATACTTGCATTCTCTGGCAGAGGTAAGTCTAGTTGTAGGTATTTTTATAGCCCTCCTGGCCTACATCTGACAGCTCCAAATGGTAATTCATGTCAAGGGGTCAGTATTCACTCTTAATGCGTTTTTACTCTTAAGCATGTCTGAATATCTCTTTCTTTCTGCCCAAACAAACTCAACAAAAAGGAGTAAATTTGTGGTTAAATGCCCCTGACCCATTTTGCACCAAACAGCCAAATACCTGCAAATGTAGATCTCTGCCCTCTTTCAAGCAAACTGCAGACATTTTCATAAGGAGGGAGAATATGATCTGAACCAAAAACAGAAAAGCAATTTTATGGGTATACGGTACTAGATGTTGATAGCAGCAGTCACTCATGCATGGAAAGTCTAGCACAAGAAAATGAACCGATGACACATTTATATTCAGCTACTTCTTCACAGTTATGGACTTTCATGCTTTGCCCAAGTTGCAGACACTTGAATCCAATTTGGTTTTACTCCATACTACCAAAACTGTTCTCCAAACTCCAATGTGACTTCTGTTTACAAGCTGAGATACACTTTTAATTGGGCTGCATGAACCTAATGAATCCATCTATACAAATGGGAGGAAATTAGTATTTGGCATCATGGTTTAAACTAAAGAAAACAAACTGTAGCATTGGAAGACTCCTGCTGGGTCTCTAAACACTACCCATATCCCACCCACTTCAACCCCAGTCTCTAGATGATGGCATGAAAGGTCCACAAGCAGTTGAGAGAAGGCTGCTGCGCTTAGCTGGGAAATGATGAAAGCACTTTCTTTTACTGCGAGTGTTTGAAGCTCTCTCTACAGTTTTTTACTTTCTACAGAAGCGTACAAGCTTTAGAGTAAAGGGATGGAGTAAAGAGTGCAAGGAGGGTGTGCGACCCGGTAACCTTAAAAGACTTTATGATGGAAAGCGCGGTAAAGGACCGGCCCTTTGGTCAAAGTCCAACAGCTGAGCCAAGTGGGTTTTAACCACATGGTATATAACAAAATGTCAAAGTAAATGCACTAACTGGTTTATTTGGAACTATTATTATTATATTATTATTATTATCAATGACCAATGATATCTTGTAACAACCATTCTTAAAAATATACACTAGCTAAAATACTTGTTAGGCTGGAACTGACAGAAGGAGGTAAAACGATATTATACAAATGCAACCCTTCCATAATATTAAATAATTAGCTTCAGTTGCATAGTCTTATTCATAACTTAATGACACTTTTTAGCCACATATAAATAGTGAAGGAAAATGCAATTCAAAGTGTTGGAAGTCAACATTTTGCAGTCATTTTCAATATAAATATTCTGTGTGATGTGTTGAAGAAAAAAGTATTTCAGCACCATCTATTTATGGATAAATTCATTTTCTGTCAGATATGTTGAAAACATAAATTCAGGCTCTGTATAGTCTCTCCAAAAAACAGATTTTCTTAATAAGTAGTTGCATATGAACAGAATTCACAGAACTTTGCAGCCTTCTAATCATATTTTGATGATGCAGCTTAGGAGGAAAATTAGGCCCTACATATAAATACACCGGGGAGGGAGGAATGAGCAGCAGGATATCTGAGGCAAGGATATGTGCTTAACATCCTTATTCAAAGAATACGTGCAGCTTGACGTGAGGTTTAATCCTGCACGGATGTAGCCGGGAGTGTAGCACAGATTTCTTGGCCCTGCAGAAGCAGTCTCTGTGGAGGCTTTCACATCTCTTTAAAAATCAAAAATAGGTTAACTATACATGACACAGGATGTGCACTCCCCAATAAAAGCCAATTAGTTACATATTATTTTACAATTTTTTAAATTCTTGCAAAGTCTATTATTTTATCATGTATAATTGCTGTGAGTTCATGAATAAAAACAGATGTAGCTAATAACATTAATGATGGCTCTGTTTCACCTATGTGTACCAGTGCCAGAACCGTGGTAATGTGGATGCTGGATCACTAGCTGATTAGTTATGGTACGTGTGTGCTTCCCATGCTATGCCATGTTAAAATATTTAGCATGAGAAAGGTTCATTATTAAAAGGCAAATACCTCATATCACGATACAAACATCATGACATATGGTGCAGCCCTACTGTAAACTTGCCTTTTTTTGCTGCAATCAACATAACCTAAACATCAATATTAGCTTGGTTAAAGAAGTCTTAAACTATGGTAAGTTTTGCCATTAGGTTTTCCTCACTTTATTTTCCTATTTATTTACTACTTTAAAAGCAAAGAGTTGATACAGTAAAAGCCACAAAAAAGTTATGACCTTGGAATTACTCTTGAGATCTTATTTCATTTCTTAAAACATCTTGACGGTTGAACAGAAGCAATGTTGCAAGCCATCACTTTAAAGTCATGTTATCTTGATTAGACTTATGTAACGTTAAAATTCTCAAGTCCTTCCGAGACAAGACAACAACACAAGAAATGTATAATTTTAAGACTGAATGAAGCCAAATGACTTAATTGAAGGACATGTTGTATATAATGGCTTCTGCTAAATGGGTCATGCGCTTCAAAGCCAACCTATTCTGGCATTTGTGTGTTTAATGGAATGTGAATGCACCAGGTCTGATGTATCCACAATGTCCTTCCCGCATGTTTCCCTGAAATATTGTTTAGGGGGTAATTGAGTGATATGAATAATAAGTAAATCCTTGTGAGCTCTGTTTGGCTTTGTAGTGGTAACCAGGCTATCCAGGCCTTGCACTTTGATTTATGAATGATGCATCAAGAGGTCCAATCAAGATATTCAGTACACTGAAACAAAAAGGCCCCCTGCCTTCATATGGACATCATGCTTCACTTAATTAATGGAAACAGACCCAGGTGGTCCACATGTGCTTGATGTCAATCCTTAGATCATATTTGAAATGGGCACCTCAGGATGAAACAAGAAATATTCATTAATGCTGACAAGGAAGGAATGAGCTACAAGAGGAGTGCTGAATATGGATTCAAGTAAATTTTGGGGCACTATAGATGGGCAATGCTCCCAGCGACAAACAATAAAAACCCTATTGGTGCAGGATAAGAATAATGTGGGCATCTCATGTAACTAATAAATGACCATTCAACTGCTGTTTCCTGATATGCATCATGCCTCCCACACAGCTGACAGGAGTGCTTGATCTTACCACATCGCTTGCTACTGCTCAGTGGGACTCAATATGGAGGAGTGCCACGCTTTCATCCAAGTGTGTGAGGTATAGGATTATCCAATTTAAGATATTATGCAGGGCATATATCACCCCAGTGAGACTGTCAAAGATGAGTAAGAGCCACCGGTTTGTGTTGGCATAAGTACAGGGAGTTTAGTACATTACTCCATCTATTTTGGGGAGGCCTTGCTGTAAATGTTTCGGCTCTAAAATGGCGTTAGAGATTCTTGTCCCACTGTACATCTCCAAAGCCAAAGTCCTTATAATACTGTATATATCAGCTGTCAGCTGTAGGCATTGTCAGTGATTCTTCTAAACAGGAAGGAAGGAAGCCAAGCTTATTTTTCCAAATACATTTGATCAGATGACTTATTTGGACTTGATAAATACAGGGAGAGCAGCCAGCCTGCTGAAAGAGTTTGATAATGGACTTACTGGGATTGTGAGGTAAGTCTTGAATTGAGTTGGCTTTAATTATCTTTGATTTAGAAGTAATCATGCAAACTGATCTATGTCAGTACGCTAACCCCAGTCTAACAAAGTAATGAAGTGAAACTCACTGAAAGAAGACAAGGAGAAAAATAGGTAGTTCATATTTGGAAGCCTCTTGCTGCTAACAGTAAATCATACAGTCTACTTATGGTTAGTTAGCTTAACAAGTTTAAAGGAGAAGGCTGTAAGGCTTACTGTTAACAAATCCCATGTAAAGACCAAAACCAACAATGTGTTAGTTTGTTTCTTAATACTTTTTTACATTTTTGACTTTGTGGCACTCAAGCCCGTTTGCCCCTATTGAAGATAAAACACTTAAAAAATGGGTCATAGATGTGTTGTTTTTGTGTTTAAAAAGGCCGTTCTTTCCTAAAACTACTCAACAGGAGTAAAAAGTGTGAAGTAAGTTTGTTGGGGACTATTTTCAGCCGCATATTACTAATTTGAGTGAGTATTTACAGCAGCATGAGGGCGAATGTGGGACTGACAGAAAATAAACTATAGTGGCTGTGTTCATGGTAATGAACAAACATGTCATCCAGTGCACTGACGTGTTTTTTTAATAGCTTTTGGTCAATTCATTGTTTGGGAAAAATGTAGAATATTGCCAACTTTATCCTTTAAACCGGTCAGAGTTTATTGCTTCCCATCTTTGTCAGCGGATAACTTGTTATTCCTCGGCTCAGCAACCAATGAGCTTATTTTTGTGTCCAGAATACATTTGCGCTCCCATACTGTATGTCACATCACAATTTGATGCTTACCACCTGCAGGTGTAGCTGAAGCAGGTCTAGCAATGCTAGAAAGTCATTTTAATTAACATCACACAGAGCCACATTAGAAATAGGCAGTGGGGAAAAAAATACATGACCTTTGTATTTTTACAGACATTTGAGTTTTTGTACAGTCAGACTTTTTGGGAATGAGTAGCCATTCAAGTAATTGCATCTTATGCCTTTTCCACATTCGCTTCAGCACTCAGCCTTCGTGTTAGCAGAGAGCAGGCACCACCATCTATTCAGAAAGCATTCCTACAACAATGAGTAAACCCACAACCTGTGTCGTGTCTTCATTAATTATAGCTTGTGCAATGAGCACATGTTAAAACATTATTCTAAAATTATGCTGCAAGGTTGAGCACAAAACACTCCCTCCTCTGAACTACAGGAATATGTTTTCTTTCTTTAATGGGGTCTTGCTTCATTTGGACTTTAAGCTCATACATTTCTAATGGTTGCTTTTTATGTTACTTGCAACATCTCGGCTAAAACAGAATGCATCTACCCAACCAAAGGCTTTTGAAAAGTTCTACAAACTACTTATAGGTAGTCTGAAGTCACTCAAGACTGGAATGGTGTTTTTACAACTGGATTTGAGGAAAAATATTTGATTTCAGGGTAAATATTGAATGCTATTTTTGAAGTTGTTACATTTTCTCTTTGTATTTCTATTTTATTCATTCATGGAGTGCAAGTGCATACAATCTATTCAAACTAAAGCAATTGATAATCACATGAGAAATAATTTTACTGAGATTGAGACAAAAAAAGTCACAACATCCATTTTCAACTGCCTCTGAAAGGAAGTGGAATCATTTCCAACACAGAACTATTGTTTCAACCAGCTGCCCTTGAAATAGACAGATCGAGCCTTCAATAGTAGAACAAAGCTTTGTACCACAATTCCCAGGGCTATGATTACGGATAAGACTTCCCTCAGGCAATTCCGAGTGAAGGGCAGATGAGGAATAGAAACCAAGCATGTGGTCTAACTACCGTCCAACTAATTGGTTACAAAGCCAGATCCAAAAGAATGATTTCTTTGTGTACATATGGTAAGCCATATTCATACACAAATAGACCGATAGATTGACAGATAGAGTCTGCAGTGCTTGTGCCTATTCTCCATATCGAGAACGGCTCTATTCATCACTTCGTGGCAGCTCTTGGCAGAAAATGGCGATCAGTCTCTGATGGCATGTAACACAGCTTTGGAGAGCCATCACGCTAAAGGCCAGGTTTGTTTGAAGTTCGCTTTGCAATGCATCAGTGGCAATGACCTAGATTTCCTATCTCTCGTTCCTCCAAGAGTGCAGGGAGAGACAGCCTCGTTTCAGCCCTTTCCATCTTCTAACTATGTCAGCTCGCCTGTAAACATTTGGCACAGAGTCACATCACTGCGTCTCCCTGTTTCCCCGCAGACAACTCTCTTTTTCCTGGTGTCAACTCATGACTCCCCCCCCTGTGTTTGTCCCCTAGGATGGAGGTGGAAGGCTGAGCCACTAAGCTAAATAGAAGAGAGATATAGTACAGAATGATATATAACAAGCTAATCACGAAATGAATGCATGCATTTAACTCTCCTGCAAGTGTGAGGGCACGTCATCACTTTGAGAAAATAATTGTGATAATAAAGTAATGAATGGTATATGCATGTCTGTTTCTAAAGATTGTGCAAGGAAAAATTTAACTCCTACAAGAAGCATTTGGGGTAATATTGTAGAGATTTGGGTCAGTATGTTCCGGTTTTTTGAGTACCATCCCTCAACGCCCTGTGGGGATAGACTACACGAGTTCTGACCCATGAAACACAACACAGGTTAAACCCCAGGTGCACCCTATGCTCACCAACATGATCTCTCTGCTTGCCTGTCTGCCCGTCTTCCAGTCTTTCCCTCTACTCTTCCATCCATCTCCTTTTTAAGTGTGTTTGACCAGATAACAAACAAATAAAAAAATGAACAAATTGCAAAAAGAAACTAATGTAGCTGGAAGCTGGCCTTGTGCCTCTGAGGCACGATGTTTATTTTGATCCTATCTAAAAGTGGCCCCTAAAAAAGCAGCCAGCCATCTCTCCCTCCTTTCCTTGCATCCCTTCTTCCCCCCTCCTCTCTTCTTCCCACACACCCACACGGGACAGTCGTCAGTGCAGAATACACTAGAGTGAAGGCACAAGAACAACATTAGAAACTGCTCCAGCTCAACAGCAGACTCAACATGCCAGAAAGAGTGTGTGCCACGTCTTTAATTATGCATGCTGCACAGCATTACATTGCCCTGTCAGTCAGGGAAATTGCGCCTTCTTCACTATTTCTGCTCGAGCCTTTTGTTGGTTTCCTAGGTGACCGTGTAATCTGACATCATTAGACGCATGCAGTATGCTACCCAGAGTTGCAGGTGCCTCATTCCAAAATATCCACCCTACTCCTGTCTAATCCTGTCACACCAACTGCCACTACTACCTCTGACTGTGCGGTAATTTTTATTAGAAAACCGGTTTGAACAACTCTGTCAGACCTCAGGATGCCAGTGCAAAACAGTGTCTCAGGAGTGGAGCGAATCAATGTTCTTTCATGGAAAAATCAACCGCACACTGTAGACTTGTGTGTGGGTTTGAATTTTGGCTTGGGTCCTGGCTATTTAGCTCTCTCAGCTCTGCTTCTTAATATCCTCTGTGCGCAATTGCTGGTGTAAAAGTAAAAGAACACCGGAGCATGATGGATTGCTCAGCTTCCTCACAGCAAACGAAGAAGGACTAATAAAAAATTCTGTAAAGCAATACAGTCTGACTTACAGTCTGTACTGGTTCCTTACACTAAACACTAAACACTAGTCAACAGTGACTCAGTGGTTCTATTTATTTTTTTCTGTTTCGTGCTGTAAAGAAATTTCTCTGAAATCTGAGCCTGCAGCACATTTGGTTTAGATCAATTTTTCACGTCAACACCCCAGTCTCCCTGGGAATAACACTCATATTGGAAAATTCTGCAGCACACGATTCATCAAAAGCCAAAGTTGTATGCCTATGAAAAAAATTGCATAAGTAGAGTAATTTAAATGCACATTTCTATAAGTTTTTAATGTACCAGTTGCTCTAGGGTTTGGGTCATCACCACTACAATTAATTTGTCACCAGACTAGATAAAACTATGTGAGCACAGGAGGTTACCTACTTTAAAACAAATCTTTTAAATGCAGGTTTAGGAATTCTGTTTCAGCTAATATATGTCGCAACAGAGAGATGCATATTAATGATATGTAATGTGTATGAAATTCATTTTGGATCATCATTCTTACTGGTAAATATCCAAAGTTAATCATGTTCAGGTGCTGAAGAAACTAGATCAGCGGTTCTCAAACTTTTTCACGTCAAGGACCACTAAACTGACACAAGTTAAACCAAAGGCCCCCATCTGATAAGATTTTGTCCCATGCAGGGTCCCCCATCTGATAAGATTTTTGCTTTTAGATGTTTTATTACAGAAAGTGTATAGTCATACATTCTGTCACTGTGTTACTTATGGATGGCATTATAGTGAAAATAATGTTATGGTTCTGTCCTGGTCTGTCTCTATGTCCCTCCACCAGTCCACCAGATGCCCTCATGCTTTTCTGCCTGTTTAAGACTGGTCTGAGTGGGAAGAAGGGCAGATAAGAGAGGTTGCAGACTGTATTTGAGGACCACTTGAGATACTGTTGCTTTCTACATTGACTCTCATTAGAACTAAGTGCTAAAGTGAACTGAAACACTAGTTATGTTATTCAGAGCTGCAGTTGTCTTTTAGTTTAAGTTGTTACATGTAGCCTAAATATGCAAACCACTCTGCTTGACAGACTGATTTATTCATGTTTTTGTCAACAGCAATATATGTTGTAGTTTATTTTGTTGTGTGTGCTCATTGTGACTTGTGCAGTTGTTTAAGTTGTGTTCAAGTGAGTTCTAGGATGGTTTGTGCATGGTTATTTTGTGTTTTCTGGGGTTTTTTTTGGTTTTCTGTTTGCTCTGTGTTGCCCTTCCATGTTACTGTGCTCCACACCTGCCCTGCATCACTCTCGTTGACCTTGCCCTGCTCCCTGTGTCTTCCCCAGCCAATCAGCTTGTGTCTTGCCCACTGTTTCTTGTTGTTTCAATAATTCAGTTTGTATTAAAGTCCTGGTTTTCAGTTCCATCTTGTTGGATCCTCTGCTCTGTTTGTTCTGCATCGATCAGTTCTGTTTAGCTTACTTATTTTAAATGTGTTAGTAACTAAAGATGTTGCTTCCTAAATTTTGCCTTTTTAAATAGGATGTATTGCTAATTATTTCTTCTTTCATTCTGCTGCTCTGCTGACACAGCAATGCTTTTTCCCTGTCTGTGTTTAACATGTTTGTCTTGCACATGCCTATATGTAAAAACTCAGTTATGTGTACAAATGGCCAAGAAATCTAGCTGGGGAAATCAGATTGAATCATACAAGCATTTTCTGATCTTGTGGTTAAGATTTCGTTAAATTTAGCCAACTAAACACACTTGGTTAAGGTTAGGGAAAGATCACTGTACTGGTTAAAAGAAATTACTGTTGGTACAGTAGGTGTCAAGATGTAAACTACAAATTTTAGGTATTTGAAAAAAAAAACAATGCTGTAGTTTTTCGGGGTGAAGACATATCAAAATGACAATGAAACAAATAATCTTAAATTAATCTCTTAATTTTAAATAAAGATCATGTAAAATTATGTATTTGCTCCCATTCTGGACTGAAGTGGAGGTAACCAAAGTGACTTAATAGAGAAGTCAAAAACATTGCATTTAAAAAGGTTTTAGAAAAGCATTTTACATCTCTGTGACATTTTGGAATATATGGTTGGATTATAGTTTGGATATAACATCTATGTCATGTTCTTAAAATCTGACAAAAACCCACACTCCTCAAATGCATAACACTTAGAGTGTAAAATGAGCAATAAACAGAAGCAAGTGATGGAATCTCTCCTTTCACAAGCTTCAGTTAGTATCATCGTAAAAAGCTGGCACAATCCTGACCTTTTGCTTCCAAAGATGATTGTCAAGCTGAGGGAGAGATGAAACACTGCAAATGTTTTGAAGTGTTTACTATGCCCATGCCTTGTTTGGTAAAGCAGACCTTCAGCATTTGTGGGAGCGGTCTTTGATAAATGGATAAAAAATATATGTGGGCGAAAAGGTGGTGATCGAAAAAAAAAGTGTTTTGGAGTCAGTAATCCACAATTTTCAACGATCCAAATCTAAAAAACAAACACATAATTCTTTTACAGAGCAAAGTAAAGCTCACTCAGAGTACATCTAAAATTGCAATGTGTAATAACTATTTTTTTATTAATACAATCTTATTCTATCCATCTGTACATATGGAGTGTGGTAAAACACTTACACACCACATTTACTGAGGTTAGAACAACATAAGAGTCTCTGAGAACTATCAGCATGTCTTCAAATATGTGACAGAAAAGTCTTTTTAAAAATTATACTCCTACAGTATTTATTATTGATGGATTTTCTCTGTCACTTGACTGTTATTATCAACACAAAATCCTCAAATGTAAAAAAAGAAGATGATTACATAAAAGGCCCAAACTGAGGCTTAGGTCTATGTCAGGCCTTTCATTTTTAATGGGTATCAGATTTTAGGACTATCCTATAGAAGATCAGACAGACACATTTTTATCTAGTCTTGATCATGACACATTTTTCTGTTGAAATATGCAGCCATGAACATCATCTGACTCTGGCACTTCATGCACAAACTTAGATGAAATATTTAACTGGGTGTCTCTGCAGAGTTTCCTTCCTGACTTAACAAGCTACATCACCACAGAGCACTTTTTCCTCTTGCACAATTTGTAATGACCACTTCAAAAGCAACAATGCTCAAGACTTCGCGAAATGTTCCAGCAAGCATTTCTGCACTAGAATTATTTCTCTTTATTTTTTAGAATGATTTCTCTTTGGTAACTGTTGACATTTTGGCAGCTGTGGGGTGTAGCTATCAGCAGTGCAGAGTGTACAGCTGCATTAGACCCTCAGGCCTGTGGACCCTCTGATACCACCTATATCCTTTGAAACGTAACAGCACTGGTGGATGAGTGCTAGAGTTCTTGCAGTGAAGGACACTTAGATTTGATTCCTGTCAACATAACAGTCCCTTCAATCTTCACTATATCAGATCAGAATAACAGGCTTGTGCAATCTATTTTGTGTGTCACAGGGAAAGAACAAACCAACAATATCAAAAAAAAACAAGCGTTTTAAAAATGACACTTGAATTATTGACTCTGACAATCACATCTTTTTTCTTTTTTTTTTTCAGAAGTAATATTTCCCACAGACCTATATTGCACTACCTGGTATACAACCTTACAGTCGGACAAGAATGTAGATACAGGTGGATTTCCATTCAACAACAAAGGGTTTTTGGGGTTTTTTTTGGTTCAGTCCCAAATTTGGTACGACTATGGTATGGTTAAGGTTAGAGAAACATCATGCTTATGGTATATAAACTATGTTTTGGGTTAGGCAGAAAAAACGCTATGGATATAGGTCTCCTCCATGAAGTCAGATGCACACATGCACCACATGGTCATTCAGCACTCTGACCTCCAAACCATACTTTCTGCTTCAAGACACATTACTTCCTGCAGTGGCACTGAACATTGGCATATGATGTTTTTGTGCAGTGCAGAATTGTCAAATATTGACGTAATTCCAGGGATACTTGGTTGGTACGTTATGTCAAGCTCAAAGGTATATTTAATACACATTTAGTGTATACAAGGTCATCTTAGAATACTTAAAGCAATGTTGTGTAACTTTTGACAGAATAAATAAATTCTTCCTCTTATAAATGAGAAGCTGAATTCATAAGCAATAATAACATACCCTTGCTCAATTCAGTCACTCTGTATGACTGGTAGCTTATTGCAGCTCATGTAAGCTAACGTTAGCAAACTTTAGATACACTACATACTGCTGGCAATATGAAGTCCACTTACTGAATTCATGACTCCTAAACTTTTGTTACCATTACAACATGTTTCAGTATTTACCATTACCTTGTAACTCACTTGTGGCCTCAGTTGCTACTGTTCAGCTAAATTACATTAATTATATCCATTTCGCATGTTACAGTAAGTCACACTTGATATATTTTTATATTAGGTTATAATAAAGTTAAACTGTATATTTTGATTTTGATTGATTGATTCTAAAGTAATACATTTAATGAATTTAACTGCCCTAAATTGGTAATTATCACCTCCAATTTTTTTTTGTAACCAACTTAATTTATTAAAACCTAATGAGCAGAATGGCATGATATTTGCTATGCACATAAAAACTCCCAAGAGGAAGAAGCCTGTTCATTTTTTATGCCTCTATGACATTTCATCAGCACCATCATCAAGTCAAATTACCTCTATATACTGTAGCTTTTCAGTCTTTTACCCACTATAATTAACTAAAGTGAGAAGGGGTCTTGGCCAAAGTCTGCATTCTGTTGGGTCCTGTCTAAACAAAAGGATCACCCCACATCACCGAGTTGCATAGCGTCATGTCATTTTTAATGTCATGTTTTTGTTTAATTGTACAAAATAAAAAGAAGAATTAGGTTAAACACATTTTTTCAGTAGACACACAGTACTGAATTGGAATTGAAGCTGGACTGGTGGAAAAAAAACTGTTGCTGCAATCCATCAAAATTGATTTTTCTACTCCTAAAATTGAATACACGTAAATGCCCTCTGCTTTTTAAATGAAGCAGAATAATGTCTTAATGAATCCTGAGTGTGTGTGTCGGTTGAATGACATGCAACAGACAGTGGTCAAAAATGCTTCAGTCTGCTTAAATCACATGATAGACGGGATTAGCACTTTGTTGCCAAGGAGACAGGCAAAATCAATACTCCATGAGCAGAAACTGACTGCATTTCATACAGTAGTTGAAGCCAGGTTTAATATACCGTACATGAACTCTACGCCACAGCTGAGAAATGTCTTTGTTATTGATATCTTGACATCTTGGTTGCTACATTCTCACAATATGTTTGCAGCATTTGGGAATTAACTCATTGGATCTGGTGTTTCATTGCAACTTACACTTTGTCTCCTTTGCTTCAACACATTACACACAAGAGAATCAGCTGAAAATAGTGAATTTCTGCTTGCAACAGTACTGCAGCTACTTGTGCCACATGTGCAGTAGTTGTTCTACCTCTCTGTGTGCAATCACGCAACACAAATTCTGTATAATATTTATAATACAGTGGAACAAAGCTTCAATTCTTTGGCACAGGCTGCAAGTCTGAATGAAACATGGGCAATGGGCCACTGACTAAAAAGAACTGAATAAGTCTCGTGTTGACAATTCAGTAATGTGATGAGTAAAAGACAGCCTCATAGAATTTCTGCAAGCAAGACACTTTTAAGCTATTAATGCAGGTTGTAATGAACTATCTTTCTCAAAATAGCATCTGAAATGTTATTAAGTTCAATGAAAATTGATCAAATGCAAATTACTCCACATTCCTGGAAACCCTTCGGAGAGTCAGTTTTGGTTGAGGGCCAAGTTAGGCCCACGGATCCTACTTTCAGCAGAATCTTGGATAGAGCTTTCTGGAGCTTTTGTTATCTTTATTGTCATTTTGCTGACACAATTCCCAACTCAGCACAGGTACACAGATATGGTGCCGGATTTGCGGATAGCAAAGACTCCTTACAAAGCAATACCAGCTGCAGAGAGTGCACAGGGGGACGCCTCTCTAATGATTTAGTATTGGAAACTTTTTTTTCAAACCTATTTTGAAGGAATTCAATTAAAATTTTAATTCAAACCATTAAACCTATTTTATCCCCTGCAGGGCAATATTCATGTCAGGTATAACATATGCTGTAAAACACAATCTAATACATAAACACACAGGACTAAAAGCAATAACATTATTTTATAGAGAGCGTTACTTATTTTTGAAGGGTGTGCATGTCCATCAGCCTCACAAACACACCCACACTCACTCTGCATGTGTTTACCTCTGGACTGAAACAGGCTTTCAATGGATGAAATAAAGAAGATGAAAATGAACAAACTCCCAACAGTTATGCCTCTCGTGTGGATTATAATGAGAACAATTAGTTTAAAATTGTTTTGCTATTTAAAGTCTGGTCTCAGTAAAACATTTCTGCACAATTAAATGACTACAACTCATGAGACATACTGATATTTAACCATATCATGCATTGTCTTCTTTATATACATAATAAGTATTTTCATATTACAACTAAAGAACAGGTCCACGCTGAAAAAACTATTATTATTTTCTATACTGAAGTAGTTGATTTAACAAGCATCAGAAAACAGAAAGTTTTCCAGTTCTCATTGAGTTATGGTTAACTATTTGTCTGAATCTCAATATGTGGAGGTGTTTTCTATTCGCTCATTTGCTGAAAACGGAGAGCCAAAAATAAAGCTTTTGGAGGACTTGAAAGGAAGGAAGGAGACAGCGGCACCAGTCTGAGTGGTATGATTTATTGGACAAGTGGCATGGGTCTTTGAGCTAGATGATATATTAGACAATAGTTGAATGTGAGGTTTATTTCCAATAGGTCTGGCCTGAGATACAGACTGAAAGGACTCAGTTTTAAAGATGTTCTATGGGCACTGTGATGAAAAGTGAGTATGTGCACAGTATGTTTTTCTTTTACCGTCACCTCTCCAAACCAATTTGGAAGATGGTTTTCACGCCATCTGTTTCTGTGTTATTTGTTTTCTTTTCATCTGTTAGCAAGATATATCTTTAAAAACAAACAGATTTAGATGTAATTTTTTTGAGATTAATGATGATAATCCAGATCTGGGACTTTCGCCAGTACATTTCTAAAAATATATAACTATTACCACATGCTTAGTCAACAACATCCAACAGCTGACATTTAAATTCTGCAGCTCAACAGTATTGTATTCATTGCATACGTATATTAATTAGAGAATTAAATCTGAAATGCAAACAATGAGAGTGCTGAGGTTTAAACTCCACCAGGTAGCCTCTAGGATTTAATGCTGAGCCTCAATAAGAGCTCTCTGTTTTGTTTTTGTTTTGTTTTTTCCTTGTGATACCTCAGGCACATCTAGTAGCTTTATAGTAAGAAAGGAGCCCCAAGGGAACTCTACATGGTGTAATTTGCATACTGCTTATTGCGGCATGGAGCCATGAGAGCAGTGGTCTACCACTATGTTGTCTGACAAAGCTGCTGAGGTCCAATATCCAATCTGATCAACACAAATAAGCTCTTGTAGCAATAAGGGCTCCTGGCTGAAGAGATGCTAAAGTCTTTTCTATAAGGTACAGACACAATGTATGAAATTAAACTGTCAACAGTTTTCACAGGGACTATTTCTTCTGTAGAACATAGCTCAAATGGAAACTGTTGACAGTGTGTACAGTGGTACAACAGTAACAGGGAAATTGTTTCTGTAAAGAGATGTCACTGTTAACATTTTGAAGTGTAATTTTCCAACACTGTACACATGATAAAACTCATTTTTTGTATATGACTTGGGGTGGTTGCAGAAATCTCTGAGAAAGAGATCTCAAAACCCAAACAACCTGGACAAATAACAATGCGCTATACTGTACCTCTGGAGGAAATACGGATTTTTGTAATTTGGGTGGAGGCACACTCACAATAAAGCCTTAACGAGTCTTCTTCTGGTGAAATAAATTTAAACAGGATCAATCTGCAACAGCTGTTCATTGTTCACTTACGTAATATGAAATGAAACTATTATTTTTTTCCATTTTTTAAATAATTTCTTCATCCTAACGTTAATTAAGCTTTGATCATTTGTGTTAGAAATGGAAACTTTTAAAATAAGCTGTCAAAATAGAGAAGATATTTTAAAAGAAATATCTATATTTCTTGTGTAAAACACACACACACACACACACACACACACACACGACTGGAGTGTAGAACCAATTATCAACAGTATTTCACAGTCCTTGATAAGTTGTGCGTGGAAAAAATACAGCTACAGGTGAAAACGCTTTGATACCGACTTCAAAGTGTGAAGCATGAGGATTTCCTCTGGCTCACACACTTTCTTCATGTCGTCTTTACAGCCGACCTAAAGACATTTACCCATGATCAACATCTGATGTCCCCTGTGATACAAGATGAGACCTTACATGGAAGATAAAACAGAGCAGGAGTGCATATCACTGAGAATATCAGAAGGGCTCCTGCTGTGAACTCATACTTACAAGCTACATTATTTCTTATTCTAAAAAGGACTGAGGCTTGGCTGCAGTTATGAAAAATGAAGAAACATAACAGCGGTAATCTTGCAGATTACCACTTTAATGTGGACTTCAGTAATACATATTAACCTTGTGAACTGTGTAAAACCAAAGTCTTAATGGATTTTATTACAGATTTCCAAATGCAGTTTAATTCACACTCCTTCATATTCTAATCAGCAGAAAAATCACAAGTCTATGCGGATGTTCCTGCTTATTAAAAACCTGTTTTCAGTGCAATTCAATTTGACCCTCACCCGCTAATAACAGCTACCTATTCTTCATAAAAATCCTAACAAAGAACATGTGAGTCAAGCAAAACCGGTCAGGTTGAGGAAAATATCTGATCAATAATTCAGTCTAAAGCGATGCACTCCTGCTGATGGCCTAACAGGCGACCGAGTGAGGTGGAAAATAGGGGAATTCTACATGAGAGCTTAAATTGAAAAGAGGGGGGAAACAAGTGGGTGGGAAATCTGATAGATCACTGTGGATGAAAGAAGCGAGACCGTTATGGAGAAAAACTGATGCACAACACCTGGGATGAAAAATGTCTCCTACACACTTTATCAAAAGCACCTCCAGGTATCTGACAGGTGGCACTATCTCAGCTGTTATTGGGAAATATTACTTCACATGTTTCCGCTGCTGCTGACAGACAGTTTGTACACTACAAAAAATGTCCATCTTAAGTAGTGTGCAACATTTTTTTTGTTAGAACATGTAAAAAAAATCAGAATGAAATAAATTTAGCTTTTTTTTCCGAGCAGCAATGCAGCAAGCATGACTTTCTGAGGTTTTGTGACTATAATGTCACATTACCTCCACCTTCACGCAACCACAAGAGGTTCCACAAACATAGATCATTTTACACATTTGAATAATGCTGTGGGTTATTTTATTTCATTTATCTATTTATTTTTTGGGTGAGGACAGTCTTCAAATGAGCACCAATGACAAAGACAGAAGTCCCAGTGTAGCCAGCTGCATTTTATAGTCTCAGATACAATTCCATAACTAACTTCCCAAAGGACTAAAGGGAACCACTTGCACTCAAGAAATGCTGACAACAGTTGCATCTATGACCAACCAATGCCAACCAAATTTTTCCTAAAGACATGTTGTCAAGGGATAAATTAAGAGTTTCTTCTCAGAATTTTACTTTTTAGAGAATGAGACCAGGCAAACCAACCATGCACTTGAATGAGTTGCTCGAAAGTAGCAAAAAGATCAAAAGAGCCTTGCCTACTGTAGGTCAGGTCAAACTGAGCGTGACATTCCCCTGAGATGTCCCTGGAGCTGACACTAAAATGCCAACCACAGTGGTGGTTGTGTCAGACTTGTGCTCTTCTGCACAGAGAGAAAGTCTTATTTGCACTAACAACCTTCATGATATGTACTGCCTTTATTCTCAGAGTACTGCAAAACACTACCCTGTCGCTTATGGCTATACTGTACAACACGAAGCATGCAGACAATGACAAGCAAATTATAGCAATTTAGATGAGTGAAGCTGCTAGGCAAAGCAGCAGAAGTTTGAGCTGGCTCCTGATGATGTGAGTGTGCTACATTGACAAGTGGGCAGTCCAAGAGCCACAATTATCATGAGTCTTATTTTTTGAATAATCTTTCTTTATTAAATCTTAGTACAGACAATATATGTATATATAATACATACATACATACATACATATATATATATATATATATATATATATATATATAAATATATATATATATATATATATATATATATATATATATATTGACCTTGGAGCTCTACATGGTTCACAGGACCGCAGTCAGAACTTTTAAAAATTGTCACCGCACCTCAATTCAATGCATTTACATGCACATAAGTAACCAGGTTATCATTAGCTTTCAGCAGTAAACAGATTTCTTAAACAGCATGTAGAGTTGTATCTGTGTGAGCAGTCTTTTGAGAACACTCTAAATGACATTTTGTACCAAATATATATGAGCTCTAAGTCTTAGGAGAGCTAGCCACTCTACATGAGTTTTATTTTCTTCACTGATTGTATTGTAACGATGCATAAATAGGATAACTGTTTGTCTCCCTACAAAGTACCAGAAGCTACAATCAAATATGCATTTCTCAATCGAGGGAAACAAACGAACAAAAAAAAAATCTGCTTCCATCGGTCTTATCCTTGACCCAAATGCAGATTCCTACCAAAATGAGAAACGAAGCACACAAACATAAACAGCATGTGAGCTGTTTGGGGTTTTGGGAGTTCAGCTCGATGCCATCAATGTCCAAGTACATTTAAGCTGCTTATGGAATGATGTATGGGAGAGTTTAATCTCTTTATTGATCATCTGATTAGTTTTTCTGACAGTTTTTGGTGACAAGCTGCAAAAGAATAATCAAAACTGGACATTTTGTGCATAACACACAATATGTACATCCCAGCAACCTCCATGAAGGGTAGATTCCCCCCCCCATTCCCTCTTTCCAGATATCATTCAGACAATATCTTTGTTAGAACTGTCCAAGGGCGAAGTGGAAATATGTGACCTTCTCTCCTCTTCTTCAATGGAGGGTTGAGCTCTAGCACTGCTGCCAGTGTCAGATGCCAGCATTGATAAAGCCAGAGGCAAGATGGCAACTGTCCACCCTGGAGCCTGCATTTTAAAACTGCTCCTGCCTGCAGCTTTCAGATGGGCACTAACCACACAGAAGAACTCCGTCTCAGTATGCCTTTTAGTCTTTTGGAATTTTTTTTTTCTTCCCTTAAAGGGTTTATTAATGTAATTGTCATGATAATGTAAAATACTGTGTTGTAATATGTGATAGCTATATTTTAAGATATGACATCTTTCAAAAAAGGAAAAATGATCTTTTTTATTTATTTTGGTCTTATCAGTGGAGCTCTCAGTCAAAAAAGACACTGCTAAACTATCATTTACAGCACAACAAATAAAGCCGTGAGATGCCTCAGACCAGAACCCCAATCCAGTCACACATGAGCCACTCAAACACCCTAAACACACCCTCTAGCCATGGTCTCTTCCAATCTCAAGATTGCAGATTCTTTATCTGCAAAAAAACACCTGGGAACTGTGCCTTCGACAAACTGCCCCATTTACATCAGAGACTATTTGATAATTTTGCCACTGAACTGTTTAACATGCAATTCAGTGAACAAAGATAATTAAAACAAAATGCAGCTGCGAGAGACAAATGTCATGCTTTTCCAATGCGTAAACACACATGCAGAAAATTATAGATGAAATGGCATTCAACCAGATTCAGTTTGCCAGCATGGAAGAGTGTGAATGTGGCTCACAGCAGCCAAAAGTGTTTCATCTAATCACCACCAATAAAACAACCCCAAGCTTCCATTGAGGGAGTGTTTGTGGGCGAGTTTGACTGATCGATGGTCCTCTGTTCAATCGTGACAACGTCATATCATGTAATTTTTCACTCTTAAAATTTCATTAATTATCGATGAGGTCACTGATAGACCTTTAATTTCACCTCATACATCTTAACCAAAGCTTTTCTTGCAGCTCAAAATAGGAACTTCCCTCTGGCACTGTGCCATTTGCTTTCAAAACAGAAATCAAGCTGCAACTAATAAGCCCATCCCAAAGGCTTGAAAGTTTATTTATTTACTTTCCATTCCATTAAAATCACAAAAGTGGCTAATAATCTGTGCTCTATTGATTTGGTGATATAAGCTTTACGAATCCATTGTCACAAATAAACCTGTAATCTTCAATAAAGATTACAAATAAAAATTTGACCTGACAATGATGTTACATGAAAAGTTAAGGGATTGCCAAAGTGATGACAATTTATCATAAAGGGGACTTGAATGTGTATACCAAAATTCATGGCAATCCATCCAATAATTGCTACTGTAACAAATAGCTGCAAGTGTTGTTGAGATATTTCACTCAAAACCACATTTCCAACCTCATGGTGGTATTAGAGGTCATTAGGATTCATCTTCCGAGCATCATGCATGTCTAGTCCAGACTGAAATATCTCAATAATACTGAATGGACTGCCATGGAATTTTGTACTAAGTGGTGGGTCCACCAACTGGCAGACAGACATCGCCAGCCCTAGAACTCTAGAGCTAAAAAGAGTCTAAAGATTATCATTAACTTTGCCTGAATCAACAGGTTGTTTTACCTAACAGATGTGGTATCACAAACTAATTTCTTAGAAGTGGAGTTGGAGGATTTTCTCTGTACTCAGTGCAAACAGTTATCTTCCTGTCCTCATTTGAAAGACTTTTCTGCAACAACGCTGCTGTTGAGAGCACAATTTAGCTTTACTGAGATGGCTGCCCTGTATCGTCATATTGTCGGTTGCTTTGTTACCAAAGATACAACGTCAGCAAAATCAGCCAATGAAGACTACAATGTGTCAAAGGAGATGGCACATCCACTCCTCTGCATACTTTTTCTTTCCTCTTTCAGCTCTCTTCACCTTGTCCTCCCACACTCTCCACCCTGTTCATTCACTGTACAGAAAATATCAGCCTTTTTCTCCTCCTCTCACTTTGCACACTATAGGGATGTATAGCATGTCTTCACGTGTGAGTGTGTGCACATGTGAGTGTGGGTTGGGTGTGGGTAGGTACAGTATTGCTTCCTCTTTGAACTCTTCACAGCGATGGCCAACCAAAGCTGTGATCTATAATTTATTTGCCATGAGACCTGTGTGTACACGAGTGTGAGGAGAGTGCATGTGAGTGAGAAAGAGAGTGCACGGGGAGGAGCCTTGAAAGTCATGTAGATTATAACTGATGAGACTAAACTAAACCCGGGCTCATTCTTAAGTGACAGGTAGGTATAGCAACTGTTATGCGGAGTAATGTGACATCTGTGTTACTGCACATTAAAGCCTAGTAACAAGAAAAAAAAAAAAAAACAGTTCATCCATAGCATGTGGGAGGTGGGGGCGGTGTGGTGTGTGAATCACAGTTTGACTAGTTTCTCAAAGATGTCCAAATTTAAACTCTTTAAACTTTTGTTTTTCTCCAATATTTCTGATTTCATATCACCCCTTCTTTTGCTTTGGACGAGCTGTGTAGTTATTTCGTCTTGCATGGCCCAATATGCCTGATATGCCATGTTATTAAGAGACAAAAAACATGAAACTAGCTTTGATCATGTGGTGAACCCTACAAGCTGTTAAAGACAAGACTACATACAGATATGCTATCATCCTACATCACAAAACGTGGCTTCCTTGAGGTGTTTGGATTCTCTTTTTCCCCCTAAATGAAGTTCTGGTCACAGGGATAATCAGATCTCTGCCCACAGGAGGTGGTGAATTGAAACTGTCAAATCAAAACTGTTAAGAGACAGCTGCTGAGTCCAGCTACACCTTATCTTATGCCCATTTTTCCCCCTTGTAGTTTGGTATACAGAATTACAGGTCGGCCAGTCTGGAGTTTACTGTTATTTCAATTCTATGTATGAAAAATTTTAACATTCTCTGCCACTTGGAGCTGCCAAAATATGAAATTGCCTTGCATATTTCTGAGTATTCAGCAGGGTAACGAAAGGTGTGACAAATTAAACATATTAGTTGTAACTACAACATATATTGTTTAATGCAATTTGTCCTGCATAAATTTAGTGTAGATGTGTTTGAGTGTCTTTGTCTATTTTCTCTTATCTCCAACTCACAGACTTAATTACCCGTGTGAGTCCATGTGGAGCGCACAACACAGAGAGGTGGTGCACCACTTGTGCTGGTAATTATTTTGTACTTCACCGCGCTTGTAGACAACCCCCTGAAAATGTAAGCAGCGTCCATGATGACAAAGCATCAGCAATGGGCTGCTCTGGGCTGATTACAGAGTCTTAGTCTTTAAGATGGAATAAGCAGAGAGGAGGAACAGTAGCCATCTTGACATGAAAGGTCAACTTTATGCTTACAGTAAAATGGGTTTCAACACATTGTACATTTGACTTTAATCAACACAATTCTATCAATTCAAATGAGATTATTTACATAAAAGCCTCAAAAGCAGCAACATTACTCTTTTTTACATGAGAGGATGGTAAACATACAGTTACTAAGCATGAGAACAATTTAAAGTAATTACTTTAAATCACAATTCCCAGTAGTCGATACTGTACTTTGTTGTATAAGAGAAAGAAACTGCAGTTTTTTGACAGGAACTATAATGGTGATTTTCCTTGTTTGCTTTGATAATTACTCATCAAAGCATGTAGATGACAATGCCACAAAAAGGGTTAAACACTCGTATTGCGCTACTAAAATAGACGGGCTTAGTAATTAAAATAATGAGACAGGCATGGAGGTGTGTTTATATAAATGTGTCACTTGTCTTACATTCCTCCAATGTTTAATATATCTCCAAAGTAGCCAGCGGGAATCAAAAGTCATCTACATTAGCATCAGAATTTCAGATATTCTAGGAAACGTCAATGTTCAAATTTGCATCAAAAGTGCAGAATTGTGTAATATAACTGTAGGTTATTTATTCTGAATTGATGCATGTAGCAAATAACCAGAGTGACTAATTTATTGGCTAATAACCACAAACTAATAACAAAGGACGCCTATTAAGTCAGAACATTAGTAAAATGCCATAATGATCATTAATGTTATTAGCATGTATATAGGCTTGACAGAGTTTGTGTTTTTATTGTCCAGTCAGACATGCAGCTAATGTTGCTGTTTAGCTGTTAGATTCCTGTTTATCTAAAACAAAGTACTATATGTTATTTTTTCCAAGGTTACCACATGACTCAGGTGCAAGCAACTTAAATTTCAAAAGCACAACTGGATAAGTGAAATCTCTAAGCTTCTAATGGTGCTACAGGTAAAGTCAGGGGATCACCAAAATTAGTAGGATTCATCCTCTGGGGAATATGAATGCCTGTACAAAATGTCATGGCAACCCATACAATAGTTGTTGAGATATTTCAGTCTGGACCGAAGTGTGGTGGGGGACATACTGACCCTGATAACACAATCCCTAGATCTGTGCCAGGCTCAATAGCTAAAGCATCTGCCTGTAAAACTAAAACATCCACTGACGAAATTTACACTTTTTATATTACCATCAAGCAAACTAAACATATTCCTAATGTTTAATACAGGGAACAATCCTCTGTATTACTGGTAAATCTACCACAAAAATTGCCAAGCTTTAACTGCCTAATGCTGGATCAAAATTGTGGGCACCTTACCATATACACTGTTGTGTATGTTGAAGCTTATTCAACAATGCATTATCATGAATTCAAGAAAAGTTGAAATCTACCTACTTTGTCTGTAAATGAAATATTTCAGCATTCTGTCTCTTGCTCTCTCTCCTAACAATCCCTGTCCCTTATAATGAGATGCGTTATTTGGGAAAAGGTCTTAGAACTGGCTGATCATGCTGAGCTCTGCGTGCCGGCCAGGTGTCATCGCTTTACACCAGTGTTCAGAGACAAGACCCCTCACTGTCACCAGCTGCTGTCTTCTAATCTCTCTCTGCCCGTCTTTCCCTACTGTCTTACTATTTAGTCTTGTTTCTTTCTCATGCTCTCTTTATTGCTCCTAATTTCTACCCCTTGTTTTTACCTCCCACTGTATTCACATATTTCTCTCTCTCTCCAGCTTCTGTTGAGGATTGTGAACCCACTTGGCAAAATGTTGCAGAAAATTAAAATGTTCTTTTGATGGGTTTGGAATTACATAAACTCCTACGGCATTTGTTATCTCTTCAGCAAAGTGGGGTAAAGGTCAGGAAAAATACCTTTTTAAAGTTTTCTGGGACTAGTGAAAACCTGTTAACACTGTAAGAACTTTCTTAGACTATTCCCTCAAAATCCCCAATCTTGCTTTGAACAATTATTAATTACAAGCTGTCACTTGCCATGTCCCTGGGGTGGTGAAATTATTAGGTAATGAGGTATTGTCAACTGCGAGAAGAGGATGCTGAATAAAAGAATGTGCTTGTTGACAACTGATTATTGTAATTCATTAAAACTATGCAAGATTCCCTTGAAAGAAAGTTTGACAAAGTGTTGCACCACGTTGCACACATTACAATTAAAGCTCTAAACTAACTGTGTTACCATGATTTTCTTACAGTTAAACTGACAAACCCCAGTGACAAATAGTACAAAAAAAGAGTAAATTGCGTTTGTGCTCTTCATTGTTACGGAGCCAGTTGTCAGCTCTAAAGACGAGTTACCTGCAGAATCTTTCCCTCATCTCCTACAGAGCGAGGGCTGCTAATTTAGTCCAAAGATCTGTCTGATCACTCAGAACATCCGTTTGTGGGTGTGCGGTAATTACAAGATGTGCGCATCACTGTGGAGAGGGATAATCAAGGACATGCAAATGTGGTACAACCACTTGGATTAGCTGAAAAACGCTTTACAACAACAGCTGTCATTATTCCCTGCACCATACCTGACAACCTTGAGAGTCCAGAGATAAGGAGATATTCAAAACCAGAGGGGGGATGTGTGTGTGTGTGTGTGTGTGTGTGTGTGGAAATCCTAAGCTCCTGAGACTTTATTTCCTGCATTATAGTCACTTTTATGCTCATTTAGTTATTTATTTGAAAACAAATTAATTAGGAGTGTTCCATCCGTAGCTCTTGCAATTTTATTTGAACATAAAGTTCTTTAGCAGCAAACCAGTTGAACCTACACAACACAAATAAAACATAATGAACAGAATCAGGTATTTCTGTAATGCTACATGCTGTCTTTTGTAAGAATCAAATAATCATGTCAGGACATGAAGTCAAATTTACAAAAATATCACAGATGTTCGTGATATTTGCACAGTCCAGTTATGGTTGATCAATACATCCGCTATCCACTCTTATTCTATCATCTCCTCCTCTGGCTTTGTGCTTTTGGAATTATGCCTGGTGCTATATCAACACCAGTCTGCAGTCATCAAACTGTAATCCTTACCAATGATTTACTTTCTAGGCTTGTTAAAGACCGGGCTTCTAATCAGTGTTACCAGCTGGTGTCGAACTGATACGCCATGTGGGAAGAGCTTGGGAAAAGAGGTGAAATGAGGTGCCCCCGCCCCCCCGCCCCCACTTTCTCAACCCAGCTCTCCAAGAGGACAATTAAAAACCCAATTAAAGGCATCTTGGTTTTTGGGAATAAGACACATTTCTCTCTAGCAACTCAAATTTGTGACCTAGGCTCCGAAGACCATTTTCAAATAAAAATCTTGCCTGCGCAGCTCTAAAATAAACAGAAAATTATCTTTCAACAGCTTTAGCTTCCTCTCATCTTTCTGTCTCTCCTGGAACAAGTAGATCTTGTCTTTGTCAGTATGATCATTACACTGTACGTCTTGGAAAACACTTCATTTATTGCCCAGACAGCTCTTGCCATTGTTCAGCAGAGCTAGCTTGTTGTCACTTCAGGGTGACCTATTCTAACGCCCTCTCTTTATCATCCTCTTGATGTATATTGTGGGTATGCTCCGGATGCAGTGACATAACCATAAGCTCTAATAAACACACATTCTACATTTTGTTGACTGCTCTTAACTTTTGGCTCAGTCCGCTCATCTGTTGGAGCTCCAGTTCATCACTTTCTTACATTTTATGTTGGCCATGAAAATAATTGATTCCCTGAAGACAAGAGACCAGTGAGCAGCAGTGACTGTCCAGTTTAACATTAAAGTTGAGCAGCAACTTGATCGAGTGTCAAGTAGTGGAGGGATTGCTTTGAAATGGAACCTTTTGAAAGTGAGAAGCTTAAGGCTTTAAACCTGGTTAGTCAAATGTAAAACTAATGTTCATGCTAGTCCAGCTGGTTGAAATGCCAAGTGGAATATAATGAAGTGAAGAAGGGAATTCTAGTATCTTTTCTTTCCTCAGTCACCTATACTCACTGCTACCCATGTGATGCTGAATTATTGCAGCGCAGGCCTCGCATCTCAATGTGTGCTCTGCGTGGGCGGCTTCCTACGCTGAGAAGATATGAAATTCGGCTTTGTCAAAATTGAAAATTATAATACATTTGATAGGTCTGCCTTTGCCTTTAGCGCATTCAGTACAATTGATGTGAAACACTCAGAAAGGTGTGTGGGAAGCACATGTTTTCCTCTACTGTTACAATAATTTGATATGAAACTGTGGAAACGCCATATCTATGGATTCGATGTTTAGTATTCACCTCAGTAAATAAAAAAGCAAAGTGTTGTGCTTCAACTAATTGTTTATGAAAACCTACAGCGCATTTTAATTCAATGGAGGATTTTTTTGTTTTTGGTTTGCATTTTTTCAAGACTCTACTATTCAGTTAATAAACAATAATTACAGTACCTTACTGTAAGGCATTCATTTTATTCTCACTTGTCATTTATCAGTGATGGGTGATTAAACAATCTCGCCAAAATGAAATATTCCCTCCCTCCTTTCTCATTTTAATTTCATCATTCACACAATGCGCTATTTCTGTACCCCAGCCCCCCTTCAACATAGCTTATTGTCAACAGTGACTTCATTGAATATGAATTTCCCCCTCTGCTATGATCCTTTTATTTTGACTTCATCTTAGCCACTAAAAATATTCACCTCATGATTAAGGTGGAGACGTGGCGCTATGGCTTTCATTATCACTGAAAAAAACATCCTCTATTTCACCACACTGACTGTGGAGTAAAATTTATTATTTGATTATTTACCTATCACGAGAAGCAGCATATTAAACCTCCTGACTTTGACCAGGCAGATGCAACAGGCAGGTGCACTCTTGAATGGATTGGTGCTGGGGAATTGGGGGCTATGAGCCCTTCATAAATAACATCTACAAACTCTCTTGACTCGGCAAGGACAGCCACACAATAAAATGTAAGTGATAGGGGTTTGAACAGAGGTAGAGGTTGAAATGGTTTTCTGGCAGGGCCTTGCCATCTAAAGTGGGCAGAAAACCCTGGGGGAAAGACATTAGATTTGTTTTACAGAAACATCATTGCTCCCGGTAGATTCAAGATACACTAGGCGAGATAGTTATACTCTAAAAAGCTCCATAATATCAGAACCACTTACTCGGGCCCTGTTTAAACTAATTCTATTTGTGTTCAATATTGACAATTCCCTATTCACAGTAGTCAAGAGTCAAATCAAAGAAACGACAGCTAGTCTATATAGTGTATCTTTCCCATGAAATTGATTCTAAAGAGTCTCTGAAGAGCCACCTGGATTTTTTGCCATTCTCCTGAGGTAGTTTTCCCATTCCCCTGCAACACCTTTTGTCAATTACTTTGCAAAAAGCTTATACAGCAATTCTTTATCAGCACAAGTGTAACTAGAGTTAACATCATGTTTACATGTTTAACATGCTTACAAAGCTGTATCATGCTGTCTTCTTCTTTTAAGGTTTAACAAGGCATAAGCCAATCACAAAAAAGGACTATGTATTTACAATCATGTGCACCATAATTATGGCAACACATAAACCTAAAACAACCTGTATATAAAAAATGAATTATTCTAAGATTTTAAATAATTAACAGAATAAAATGCATATCATTGCCACAAGAGTATGTACATTAGACTCAACAAACATGAATGGGAATAGAAAGAAGCTACTGTGAGTGAATATAATTCAGCACCGCAGTTGGGTGGACAGCTCCATCTCAGGATTTGCTGTTTGCCCAGAGTGAAAAAAAAGTATGAAACATGTAAATCTAATCTAGAGTTGTGTTAACCCAGTAATAAAACTAAGCAACATAAAATATAGAATGTTGATTAAATATGTATCAATGCATCAGATTGAATCAACATGTAAGGCTACTTATTTTACTTACTGCACCAGCTACTTGATCTAAATACTAGCTGTTAAACTGATGAGCTCAAATTATTAATATGATATCCAATAATAATAATCATCAGTTAATAATCAAACTCATTAGGCTTTCATTAGGAAAACCTTAAAAATGCAAAAATATACAATCCAGAATTAACTGTATAATCTGCTGTCAATGCTGTTTGTTGTTCCAATCAAAGTGAAAGCAATGGTCAGAAACCTGCCACCTGAATGTTTTGTCTTTTGCTCCTTGCTGATGAGAAAAACAGAGGAGAAAGAAAGTTTCAATAACAGATGTGCTAGCCTTGGAACCTAAGGAGTGTGGGTATTTTGCTTTCCTGAAGCCAAATTCAAAATGGATCAGAACACTACCGGTATGTACAGTAACTTGAATTTACTGCATTGTACATATGATCTTGACTGCAGCTGTACAGTACAAGGCTGGATTTGCATTGATGAGGAACTGCAGCATATTGTCCAAACATAGAATCACTGTTGCGATATTACAGTTAAAACATGGTTAGCATGACTTAGACAAGACTCACATCAGGTGTGGGCTTCACACATCAACAGGCTATCAAAGAACATCAACATCCCGAGCGGCAGTGCCATTATTATGTATGCACAAAAGCTCTGGGGAGCTCCAAGTATTGTAAGAGAACAAGACAACTGAGATAAGAAAAAGTATTTTTTTAGGGAATGTTCTGTAATAGTCAAAGTTGACGCCTGTCGTTCAGATGCAGGGCAAGCTGACTTAAGTCTGGTTATCTATTTAAAAAAAATGTTCATGTTGAGATAGACACAATATGTGGAAATGGGATGGGGTAACTTAAAAGCTCAAATGGAGCAATAACACTACCAAACAGATTTTTGCCAATTCAGAATATCTAAAACTGTCATGCAGCCTGTGAATTCCCTCATTCTGTAGCAGATAATTATGATGCTTTTATTCTGCTCACTGTTCCCTTCCCAACCGTTATTAATCCATTTTAGAGAGAGAGGACATCATGACAGATGGGATACTTCTTGTGCTCGTGTCCTCCCACTCTGATTGCAGCGACCCATCCATACTGCCCAGGGGGCCATATGTGCTGTACTCCTCCTTGAAGGAGTGCAGGGAAGGGGCATGGAGACACGCCAGCTCGCAATAGCCTCGTTTCCAATACAATGCCAAACATGGTAGCTGTCACTATTCAAGACAGTTAACCTACAGTTTCTTAAAACAGTTTCTTCTACAGTAAGCAGGTTCCAAATTAGATTTTGTCAAAAAGTTAATGCAAAGTTGATCCATGGCATTTTACATTGCATCAAAATAAAGTGTGAACTATTTCTGCATTTTGTTTTGCCGGAAGAAATGTTTCACTGACTGTGCTATTGTTACCAATAAACAAATAGCAGTTCTGATCTTGTATTACACTAAATCACACTGGATTTGACCTCAGCCCTGACAGCCACCGCAGGGTTCTACTGTGAAAAACTGTCTATTGGCAAGAATCCAGGACTACTTTGTCATGCCAGAAAGAGCTTTTATGGACCATTTCCAACAACATGTGCCATTTCTATTGACCTCAATAGTCACCTCCATTCGTCAGTGCTACCCCGGAGTGCTGCTATTGAAAGGATAGTCGCCCAGGTTGGCTGCCATCTCTGATGTACAATATCTTAGGCTAAAGTGGAAGGAGCAGAGAAGAGGGACTGAGCAGGCGAATTTGCATCAATCTTCCAGGTCTCCATCTCTGCAGGAGGCCAGGCTCGGCACGCTATGTTCTTTAATTTTTGTCAAACTCTGTGATAGATTAGAAAAAAGTAATGAGGTCGAAGGGGTGAGATTATGTGACGCGAATACAAATTGTGCGCCTATCCACTGAATCAGACTGAAATGTACATTCCATTGAAATCTTGCAGTTATTGAATGCATTTCTTTTTCTCTGGCATTGAACTCTAATTTGACACATAAAGGATCACACTGCATTCCCTCAGCAGGGAAACACTGCACCCATCGCTTATTTAAAGTACAGCTTCCAAATAACGGAGCCATTGTGAAACCAAACTAACATAAATGACCTACAGTGGCTTTTCTATCTCACTTCATCAAGAGTGATATGAACACTGATCCAGTCAGCTGGGTCCATTGTGTTAGATGCTGTTCCAATTGCCTCCAAACTAGTTCCCTTTGTAGAGCATGTATTGCCTCTAGCATTTGGAATCCATTCACCATTCAGAATAAATGAAATAACATACTGCAAAAATATGTATATACTATTGTCATGGCTTCTTCACTCATTTTTTAATGATATAAACAAAAGTCTTCAGGTTGATAGTAAATACGAAACCTGTGCAGGTGCTGAGTATAGAACGGGACATATTTTCTGGTCCAGAAGGTGACAGTTATGTAAATGCAGCGTCCTAATCTGTCAGTAGTGCTCCTCAAAGATTGATATTTTGACAGCATGACAGACTTAAGCCTTCTATTTTTGGGAGATAGCTTCAACTGTCAGAAACACTGACTGAACTGTCTTGCATCAGAGGAAAGATTATGTTTTAGGGCATACTCTCATTTAAGCTTAGAGTTTGATTGACCACAGGAAAGGCCTTTCATCAACTGGATTTGGGCTGCAGGTAATAATAATTGTCATCATTGATTAATCTGTAGATTGTTTTTAGGTTAAGCAATAAATAGTTTAGTCCATGAAATGTAAATCTTTAGATTCCAGAGCCCAAGGTGACATCTTTAGATTACTTGCTTTGTTCAACCAACTGTCCGATATCTAAAGACACTCAGTTTGCAAAGATAACAATACATGATCTAAGTAGTTGTTGATTTTCTGTCGGTCGATTCATCCATTAATTGTTTATTTCTTTCAGCACTACGTACATTGTTTCTTAGAATTAATTTAGTGTTAAAGGTTTAATCAAATCCTTTCACTAGAGACATTTTGTATGTTTTTTTCATATACTGCAACTTAAATAATTTCCATATCAGCATGAGAGAAAACCTCTTAATCATGTACATTTATTTCCAGCAGTGCAGTAGTTTCCAGCCAGTTTTGTGTTTCATTTTTTTTCAAAAGTAACATGACAGGTAATACAAATGGCCTTATTTCCAGGTGCACAACACCCCCTGCAAGTTTAACAATTAATGCAAAGCATTTGACAAACTACCCTCTCAGTGAACTTCTGGCAGAGGTGGGCTTAGCACAAAAAAGCCATTGAATACTTTGAGTGCACCGTCTGAAGCAACTTACAGAACAATTCTGCAAAATTTGCAGATTACTTATGCATTAACTTACAATATCTTCAGCATTAAAGGATAACAGTAGCATTTTTATAATGCAAAGTATGTCTACACTGGATGGAAGACATTTTTCTATAACTACAGTCTACATACTGTACATATCCATTGGACTCAGTGTTCACATGTGCAGCAACTGACTAAATGTTCCCGGAGGCGGCAGGCATCTGACCCAATGATGGCCCTTATTCTCCTTAGCAGATGCAGAGAGTGCAATCACTGCTCATACAATTACTACTCCTAACAGTGCACAGTAAGCCACTGGGTTCAGATTCTGTCTAAAGTGTGTCTCAAAAATATCCCCAGAGCTCTTCATTCAGCCTCATTCTGAAATGAAGGAAATCTCTCCGGGGGTATTTTAAGCTGTCATATTGGAAAATAATGTATGCAAACTTTGAACCTTGAAGAGATGACATGGAGATATGCAGCTGGGTTATGGCTAATATTATTAACAGTTACTACAAAAAAGTCATTTGACTATTTGAATTTTCATCAGGGAGATAGAGTAAATACTATTCCAGTTTCCTGCAGCAGTCTTAATATAGACTCATTTAAATAAGGAAATCCACTTTGACAATAAATATAAATCCTCCCTCATCGAGCTTTGAGGGATTCAGGGATATTTTGGGCTTTTATGGCCAGGTTCTCAGGTGGAAAATACTCTGATGGAATGAGGGTTTTCTCCTCATATTATTAATCAAACCAACAATGCATCCAAGGAAGCCAGTGGCGCAGAATGTACTTTTTTTGCCCCTCAATGACACTCTGCTGACCAATTTCCCATCACTTGCTCCAACTCACCCCATTTTGAAGAAGCAGCACACTGACTTTATTACCGCGGCACTGGCAGACAGGGACTCATAAAGCTGACGGGTGTGATAACTCGTCCCCTACCTTGTCATGGCTCGAAGAGGAGGATGGAACAAAGGTGTGATGTAGAAGGGCATGAAGCCATCATCCCGCAGTGTGCTCAATGGGTTTTCCCAGTGACACCCTGTCGCTCCAGATTTAAGGACTGAGGGGAAGGCCCAGACAGTGATGGGTGATGGAGTGCTGGCGATGCACACAGGGCCGATGTACCGTGATGTTTACGTCTCGTCGTGCACATCTTTGAAGAGCAGTTCTCTTTGACTGAGGCACTTTTAAGGGTCCGGTGTGAGAAGGGCATTGCGGTTTTCTGACTCTGTTTCTTTTAAGCCCTTTTTAATCTAGGGAGAGATTTCGGTATTCATTTTTTATGTTAATAGTATTAATATTAAATCATATCATAAGATCATGCTTATTTAATGTGGACACCAACAGGTATCTTCACCTGCTGAGTTAGATAGTATATACTGTCCACCTCTTCTTGAGTTTGATCTCAAATTCAGCGCTATAAAAAATAAATCTGAAAACCTTTACATACTCTACATAAAGAATGTGCACAACAACAAAATAAGCAACCTTGGTTCCGTGTGTTAATGCAACAATTCATAAATTCAAAAACCATGCATACGCCATTTCCCACAACAAACTGGTATTTGTACAAGAAGAACGAGCGGTGAGAATGTGAACACCAAATGCATACATCTTGACTTAATGCAAACTTCTGACATAGTATGAGTGTGATACAGTGAAGTGGAAATGGAAAAATAAGGTGAGAGAACAAATCAAATATGTAACAGCTGTTTGTTTTTGTAGGTATGATGTATGATTTTTTTTCAATAAACTCACCTGGAAATGTAAATTATGCAATAAGTCCTGTAATCTAAATGACAAAATAGGTTGTTTGGTACTGCCTTTATTTCTTCTATTTTTTGTGTTACGTTCTATTCATTTTACACATTGTGAAGCACACATGCTATAACGTAAAACATCTTTATAACATCTGATGATGATTGAGATACAGAATGGCTGTGATAACTGCTAGTTTGCAGAAGTGTATGTGATGAATTGATGTAGGCAAATGCAATGGCTGCTCTGACACTGCTGAAGTGTGGAGCAGACAGAGGCATGTCTGCAAGCATATAATGGCTCTCTCTGCAGGATTGGAGATCAGGCTTATACATGTGCACACAATTAGTGAATGAGATTCATAAAACAGTCACATATATGTATGGCTGTATAAATCTGATGCAAGGCTGTATAAATCTGATGAAAATAGTGTGTATTTCTGTGACTGCATATATCAATACAGAGTTTTATACATCTGCCTCAGAAGTAACCCAAAAGACTTATACGGTATTGCCAAACTATTGATTTTGATCCTGACTAATCGCTTTATAAATAAACCTGATGTGTGCGATTTCGGAGAAAGGGCTCTGAGTTACTGTACAGGTGAGAGTATTTTGAATAGCTGAGCAGTTTAAGAGGTCATCACTGGTGGGAGGCTATCATCTTGTATTCACAGCTCTGTAAGTTTGCTCGGGGGCATTGCCGACCTCTGCGCTGACACAAACTTATTGCTGGTGTAAATCACACTCCAGCCACACACCACTCCTGCCCTCTTCCCATGAATATTTAAACAAGTATACATACACACCACGCTGCCTTACATTGTCTAGAATATTATTGCTTGCCTGAAGTTATGTGTGAATTATGCTTTTGTCTCATAAAGTGCAACTTTGGACATTTTCTTTTACATTTTATGTATATCCAGACACATTTTGATGACATTGTAGATGAATAAATATCTAAATAGAATACCCTCATGCACATTATGTTGTTTTCTCCGCGAGGTTACTGGGGACACTGAGAAGTGACGGGGTGTATCCACACTAATGCATCTCTGCTCACAGACAGATGACACACCTCCAGACCTATCTGTTCATTTACCTCCACAATCAAGATTCACAGCTCTATTTTCCACTGCCCTGTTTGCCAGAGGTGCTCTGTTTTCTTCAGTGTTAAATGAATTAAATGGGCGGGCTGCCAAAAGCACGGCTCATTCCACATACCAGATATAGCAGCATGTCTGCGTCTTGGGTATGTATAGACAGAAATTTTTAGTGCATTCATACGTTGCCTGCGGCTGATTCAAAGTGATGGATTTTGGTTTCAGAGCTCTGCACCATGAACTCTTTTCTTAAAAAGGTCAAGATCAGGGCTCTTAACTAACTTTTTTCACCATCCTCCTGGAACCATCCCAAAATACAGTCTAAGCTGTCCCCAAATGAACATGGACCATCCCGAATTTAAAATCTTTGTTTTTCTACATTATCATTAGTTAAAATCATTCAAAGTGACCTTCTGACATAAATAAAACATTACACAAAATGATTAGATGATCAATCATCAACCTTATTTAAATTCATCCGAAATGATTCGATTAGAGACTAGAGGTAAATCAGTCAAACCACAAACAAAGGATTCTCACAAAGTGAGGAAAATGGATGAAATGAAAACTGCTTTCAAGAAGCAGAAAACTTTTACCTCTGAAAAGTATGATGCATAAAATAGATCCTGATAAAACATTTTAATGGAGCTTGACAAGCTGCTGCCGAGCCAGCAATGGGGTGGGTCCAGGCCTAATTAGTCTTGGAACTGGGCTCTTTTGGTCCTGCAGCCACTACTCCACCACTTGGTGACTGCTTTCTCTGCATTGAATCACTGTACATGAGGGCCATGTGCAGGAGGAAGCAGTAAGCATCTCGTTAGACAAGCAAGGCCTCCAGTCTGACTTAATTCTCTTTATGCTGGAGAATCCACACTCACAGCATGATGAACTCATGGGGAACACTTGTGGGATCTCCACTATGACCTTCATATACTCAAACTGGTCTTCCCTTCCAACAGCACCCTGAAGTAGCCAACACCACAGCACCTGGGGTTTGAGGTGCCTGTAGTGATGCTGAATGTGGACTTTCAGGTCAAGCCACTCTCTCTTAGCTGCCGCTTCAGAAGTAAAGTCCCCACATGCTGCAAGGATGGTCTGGAAATCATCCATGAATTCAATGAGCACAGCATTGACAAATGTTGCTAGTTCAGCTGTGTCTTCTGGCCAGTTAGAAAGATCAAAGAGGGCAGAAGTTGCCTTCAGAATTCCTGTCTCCAGATCCCAAAAGCGTGCTGACAAATCTACACAGGATGTTGATGAGGCAAGGTAAGGAAATTTTATTTATATAGCACCTTTCAGACACAAGGCAATTCATAATGCTTTACAAGGGCATAGAAATACATGGAAAATAAGACATTAAGAAGACATTAAGGTTGCATTTAAAAGACATTAAAAAAAGAAGACAAAAACATAAAAATAGCATTTAAAAGACAGTAAAAGGGCAAAAACAAGCAAATAAAGCAAATAAATAGTTTAAGATGAAGCCCTGATTCAAATGAGCTGACAGTTTAAGCAGACCTCAGATACTCAGGAAGCTTGTTACACAGGTGGGGAGCATAGAAACTAAAAGCTGCTTCGTCTTGCTTGGTTTTGATCCTGGGAACATTGAGTAAACCTGTCCCAGATGACCTGAGGGGTCTGGATGCTTTGTAACGTAAAAGTAAGTCAGAAATGTATTTGGGATCAAGACCATTTAGTGCTTATAGACTAGTAATAGGATTTTAAAATCTACCCTTTGACACACAGGAAGCCAGTAGTGATTTAAGGACCAGTGTAATGTGTTCCATTTTCTTGGTGTTAGTGAGGACTCTGGCAGCAGCATTCTGAGTGAGCTGCAGCTGTCTGATTGATTTTTTTGCTAAGACCTGTGAGGACACCATTACAATAGTCTAGACTGCTGAAAATAAACACATGAACTACTTTTTCTGTATCTTGTTTAGACAAAAATGTAATTCTTGCTATGTTTTTTACGGTGGTTCTAGGCTGATTTTATAATTGTTTTTATGTGGCTGTTGAAATTTAGGTCACAGTCCATAACTACATCATGATTTCTGGCTTGATTTGTTGATCTTAATGTCATGGAGTCAAAGTAAGCACTGACTTTTAATTGTTCTTGTTTGGAGCCACAAACAATTATTTCTGTTTTTTCTGTGTTCAGTTGTAGAAAATTCTGGCACATCCACTCATTGATTTGTTCAATGCACTTTTTCAGCAAATGTAAGGGACTGCAGTCATGTGGTGACACTGTTATGTAGAGCTGTGTGTCATCTGCATATGTATGGTAGATGTTGTTACAATGTTCCATAATCTGAGCAAGGGGGAACATGTAAATATTGAATAGAAGAGGACCGAGAGTGGACCCTTGAGGAACACCACATGTGATTTTAGTTTGCTCAGATTCATAATTGCCAATTGACACAAAGTAGTCCCTATCCTGTAAATATGATTTGAACCAATTTATCACAGTGCCAGAAAGTCCCACCCATTTTTCCAGTCTGTCAAGCAGTATCTTATGGTCAACCATGGCGAATGCTGCACTGAGTAATATCCAGTAATATCAAAACTGAATTTTTTTTTTTGACACGTCACTGCTCAGATTAATTTCTTTCAAGATTTTCACAAGTGCAGTCTCCGTCCTGTGGTGTGCTCATAATCCAGACTGAAAAGCATTGAAGAAATTGTTTGGCACCAAGACAGCTTTGAGTTGCTGAAAAACAACCTTTTCAATGATTTTTCCTAAAAAATGTAGGTTTGATATGGGCCTGTAGTTATTTATTACTGAGGCATCCAAATTAGAGTTTTTTAAGTGGTTTAATAATTGAAGTCTTCAAGGCCCTTGGAAAAAGGCCTGACTGAAGAGAACTACTGACTATTTGTAGTACATATGATGCTTCACAGTCAAAAACATATTTAAAGAAGTGTGTAGGATGAGTGTCAAGGCAGCAAATAGTTGGTCTAAGGTGTTGGACAATTTTTGTCAAGGTTGCATAATCTAGGGGGTGAAAAAGTGATTTTATGCTGTGGCACAGGCAACATAGCCATTTTGCCCGAGATGGAGTTACACACTGTTTGTCTTATCCTCAGTATTGTATCTATGAAAAAAGATCCAAAGTCATTGCATGACTTGGTGGAGAGCAGTTCGGGAGGGACTGATGCTGAGGGGTTTGTCAGTCTGTCAACAACAGTGAATAGTGCGTGCATTATTGTTATTTTTATTAATAACATGGAGCTGTAGTGAGTTGAAGGTGGAATTGTCCATTTCATTCCTGTTGAGCTGGACATTCTGCCAGGTGTTTCCAGGTCCAGCCTCATCCAGTACCTTCTGTAGCCTTTGGCCTGGGTTTGTCTGAGTTTGTAATAAAAAAGAAAGAAAGAACTTTATTTTACTCTTTACTATTGTAATCCATAAAAATGAAAAACTTTCAAAGTATATTATATTGCAATTATAATAATAAATATTTGAAATGTGTATAATATGAAATATTTACTATGACACTGAACATGTGTGACCTTCCATATTGCATAGGCTTACATTATTCACATTTAAAATATTTCTTATTATAAAATCACAGCACAACAGTTTTTCAATAATATAATCACAAGTTACAAAATATCTTTACAGTTTTTCATATTTAGGGCTCATATACAGTAAATACCAGTTATAGCAATTCACATAGAAAATAATAATGTTCAACAATTAACAAAATAAATGTTACTGACCTGCATGGCTACAAGTGACAGTGTTTTCATTTGTAGTCCATTACAAGACCATCTGCAAGGTTAGTCCATCCCTCTGAAACAGCAGGCTGAGCTGCTTCAGCTCCTGAAGAATGTCCAACACCAAGTGAATGAACATCACCATCTTGTACTGTGTCAGGGACTGATGAATGGAACATGCTGTCCCTTTCATTACTGCATTGGCCTCCCTGTCATTTGGAACACTAGCATGGCTCTCAAAGTGAACCAGGGTAACTTTGAAGTTCTTCATCAAACCTTCCAGAGCCCTGTGGAAGCCATCTTGTCCCATCAATGTTGCCTGATTTGACCACATCTATGCCCATGGCTTTCCCCAGTGCATGGAGCTCATGGGAAGCCTTTGCAGAGTGGGAGCAGTGCTTGTAAACACCACTCAGTGCCTCCTTCAATTCAGCCAGCAGAGGCACTTATGTGATACTGTCAAGTGCTGACAGCTCCAATCTGTGAGCCACACACCAGATTGGTACAAGTGAGGGACACAGTTGTTTCAGCTTGGCTGCCACTCCATTGCAAAGCCAACCATCCGGGATTTCAGGTCCTGCTCTGTCAGGGCCACATTCCTCAAACCAACAAGTATGGCGTCAAGGATGCCTTGGTTGTGGACATGCTCCAATGAAACAATGTCCACAAAATGATTGACAGGTTTGCCATCTTCCACATATGTCACATAGACCATCTCCTGGTCCTTCATGGAATGAATCAACACTGGAATCAGACATGACAGAGAAGAGGTGTGTGTTCTTTAGTTTTTTCACCAGGTCATCCCTCATAGATCGACCTATGGCCTGGACAAAGGTGTGACAGGCATTGTCAGTCTTGTACGTGTTGCCAAGTACAGACCATTTTCGAGATGTAAGTCAACTCGGTTTGGAAACATGGTGAAGGGTGCTTCTTCTCTTGCCACGAAGTAAGCTATATTGAATAGCTTAATCATCTTTTATCTGACAGTCTCTGACATACGTTGTAGCACACAAGCCATGTGTGTTCTGCTTGGGTTTTCTTTTGCAGGCTGAGCTCCCTCACAGTCAGAATGAGATGTTGTTCTGCTATTTTCTTGGAGTTTTTTTATCCGTATTTTGCCACCAACAAAAAGGTTGTTCCCTTTTGCAAGACTGGGAAAAACACAACAGCGTTTGCACAACATCATGCCCGTCCCTGCATCATATTCAGCAAATGGCACGGTTTTCTTCCACTCTAGCAACCATTTGCGTTTTCTTTTTGCCTCATATTTCCTTGAGCTTGAGGCATTTGAGGCAATCCGCAAATAGAAAAGTAATAGGTTCACTATACAGTGTATAGCCTACAGTATAGTCACATGGCTTTAAAGAAAATACATCAATTTAACTTAATCAGTAGAGAAGTGATAACCTTACTATATTCATTCATTGATTTGTACTTAGTACTTATTTGCTAGTTAAACCTAAAGAACAAGATTCATATGATGCAATAGGTTTGCCAACAAATGCATATGTTTACAAGACACTACTTACACACTCTTTTTGTTTCCCCTGTCAAGTACACACACACACACACTCTCTCTCTACATACAGCGAGAAACTGAACAGAATGAGAGTAGGCGGGGACCGATTTCTGTCACACACATAAACACATACAGACACACACATATCAGATCATGGTCACTTTTGAGGACATTACATAGACTTACATTAATTTCCTGGAGACTTACCCTAACCTTAACCACTGACCCAAAAATCAGCTTTTTCGCAATTGGGGACACACCTTAACTGGTCTGAAGTCTGAAATTTGTCACTGAAAGTAGTCTATGACACACACACATACATACACACATACACACACACACACACACACACACACACACACACACACACACAAACACACAGAGCACACCTGTTGGCTTGCTACATGCTGGCTAACTGAACTGAAACTGTAGCTGAACTGAAATTGTCTTGGGACATTGCATTTATGTTCTTCAAGAGACAAATATTACTAATGTTACGGAGTTTTCTAGTTAGCTGGTGTGTCTAATTTGGAGGAATTGGACAAGATAAACTTGTCATGGGGAGAGGGCAACATGTTGCTAAGGACAAAATGGAGAGATCTCATTACAGCCTTATGTCCCATAGAGGATGAAGAGGAGTAAGTAAGTAAGTGGTGTGTTTAATGTTAGTAACATCATTTGAGTTGTTGCAGAATTTTGACTCCTCATAGTTAACATTGCCTAACATTAACGTTATCATCAGCTCACTGTAAATGCAAACATCGGCTGCTGACTCGTTAGCTAGCAAGCAAGCAAACAACAGTAACATTACTGTTAACACCAAACAGTCTAAAGTTAACTGGTAATGTTAACATTAATACTAGCAAGCTCACCTCATAAACCTGGGTTGAACTCCCCTTTGCAGCTGTGGCTGTCATGAGG
Source organism: Thunnus albacares (assembly GCF_914725855.1). Taxonomy (NCBI): domain Eukaryota; kingdom Metazoa; phylum Chordata; class Actinopteri; order Scombriformes; family Scombridae; genus Thunnus; species Thunnus albacares. Next base: position 7,843,142 of record NC_058129.1, on the reverse strand, counting down.
ACAGAGGCTGGTGGTTCAGGGTCTGGCTCTGCTGTTTATTTTCTCAATGTAATGTAGAAAAATTGCAGTATCCCACCACAGGCCCCCACTGCCATTGTGTATCACTCTGACAGTGAATACCTGCAGTGACAGGCATCTGACAGGATTTTACAGGTCTAACCAATGTTCGTGCATGTGTGTGTGTGTATGTTTTCAAAGAGGTTTAATAAGAATTGTGTGTGCTACACAAAACTTGCAGACAGTTTAATTCTCATCACTGTTCATTGTAACATTAGCAGGTTTTTTTTTTTCCAACATCCCAAAATGAATTTACATCCTCCCCAATCCATTTTTTATCAGCCCTGGGACGACAGGAGGTCCTTAAGCTTAAGATGTGTTAATGTCATGATAATAAGAAAAAATAATTATACTGGCTTCAAGTTATAATTACAAAAAGTAGTACCTTTAAATGCCAGTGCAGATTCCACACTCAGATGCACAAAAAAGCTGCAAAAGAATGTCACTGTGATGAGCACAGAAGCTTTTCTAAATGAGCTGCAATAAGCTTTGTGCCTGAGAAATGGCGAGCAGCAGACAGCCCAGCCTCGGCTCTGCATGACTGGCTCCGTCAATGGCAGCATACGGAGGCCCGGCACTGACCAGGTGGCTCTTACATCTGGCCCATTAGCTCTAAACCACTGCAATGACTCTCCACGCCACTGAGAGCCTGTTGAAATAATATCATCAGGACCTGTAAGTGCTGAAGGCCGCCTTGGCCATTGCTTGCTCAGAAGAGCGAGTCAGCCACACTCTGAATCCGACCAGTCAGCTCCTAGAGACGGTCATTTCCTGAGTGGAATATATTGCAAACCTCTGCAAGGAATTTGCTCAGGTTTAGGCTTAATACACTGATACAGTATGGATTTGATATATAAAGTAGTGCTGAAAATTAATTTAATTTGATAAATGATCATAATTTATAAAGTAAAAAAGCCAGTTCCAGCTTCTCAAATGTGGAGATTTGCTGGTCTTCTTTGTTTTATATCATTGGAAATTAATTGACCTTTGAGGCTGAACTGTTGATGGAAGAAATTATAAGAAGGTATATATATTAATGCATAATCTTGGACTCTGAGAAATTGTAATGGACATTCATCACATAGTAGACATTTAGTAGATTACAAGGCTAAGCAATGAATCAAAAAATTATAAATAGGATAATTGTTGAGGAAAATAATGATTGCAGTCCTACATTAATGAGGTCAAATGAACATTCTGGGTTTGGTACTTTTGGTTACAAAAGTTTATAGTTTATTTCTATAAATATGCATTGCATGTAGCTAATGAAATATGCCATCTTTTAAATATTTCATAAGCCAAATATTCAACACTTACAGAAAGTTTTATTAGCATTTTAAAATGCAAAACAGCAGCTGTGCATCTCTGACAACAAAAGTAAAGTGACAGTCAAACTGCAGAAGCTGAACTACAACAACTTCAGTACACCTTTGTGGTTTTCAGATCAACAGCATAAAGCAAAGATGTTTTTTATGCTGCAAAGATTCTGTAGTATATTTTACTCAAACGTAGCAGCTGAGTTTAAATAATAGATTTTTTTTTGTCTGGGACCTCAGCCGAGATAATCTAGAGACACGTCTGTCTCTCGTGAATTTTGTGTCCCTGTCAGGTCATGGTAGTTAACGCTAGCAAAGCGGCCAGGTCTTTGGCCTTTACTTTCCAGTCTCCAGTCCCTTGACTCTCAGGGACAAACCCCCACCTCCAAAAGCATGTCTCTTGCCCTGAGCACTGCACCAAGTGACACATTCTATCCATCAACTGCTGCGCTGCAACATACGAAGCAAAAAAGTGCAGGGATGGCAAATTTTTCATGCATATGATATTCGGGCAACAGCACATCCGCCTACGATAACCCAGGAGAGCGAAAGAGGAGGGGGGTGGGGGGCTTTGAAGATGGATTACCAGATCACGTCATGAGAAAGAGGCTGCTATGAGCAAGCAGCAATTTCAAGAGAAGGCACTCAGAGCGAGTAGAGTGTGTGGGGAGAGGAATACAGATGCTCATTTGGTATGAAGAGTTTATTTTCATGTCAACAGAAGAATACTGTGTATTAGTGTTGTCAAATACTTTAGACCCCAAGCTAAAAGCCATTCTCCGTTCTCATAAATAATAATAAAAATAGATGTCACGGCCTTAAATTTGAAATTATAGAGCCACTCACATAAGTGGTGATAACACCAATGAATTTTTGCTTTCCCCTATTTGGTTTTAGCAATCAATTTTCTTACAGCTAGGCTACATTTGGCATGTTAAAAATCTTCACTTCAGCACTGTGTTTTATGACTGTAATTCTATTTAGCGAAAAATTAAATGCATAATTCAGGGTTGAAAAAGCTGCCCAGTTCATCTTACAAAAGGGAACACAAGCCAAAGAAACAGAAATGGTGATCTGTTTATTGTTCCTCGATTTATTATGACTGATACAGCAGTGACAAAGAAGTTAGGCTTGAAATGTTCTGTGTTTCTCCTGCTGGCAACTACTCTGTAAAAAACAAATAAGATTAAAAAAACTGAGTTTTTGTCCTTAAATGACAAGGGCTTGCTGATGAAGTTGCTCCTAAATAAAGAAGGACCAGCATAATGAATGCTCAGGTCTCACTCTTGCCAAAAACTGCATTACAGTGCTCCTAATGGTTTCCCTCGTCTGATTCAAACTATCTGTGAACGTGCTCCCAGCAAAAGTGAATTAAAACCCCCAGAGAGGAATTGTGGGAGGGAATTGCGGTGTCCGAGTGTGGGGACAAAAAAGGCCCAGCGGATACATGACCCCATTCACAAAGCAGGGGTAGGGGTGGCCATTATCATAAGCTCCCTGAAATGAACGACAATCCATCACACCCAAGGTGAGCAGCTCTCACTTAGCAGCGCTTTCCATCTCAAGGACAGCATGTGGGTGAATGCACGAAGATGGCACTGACAGCAGCAGGATCACACAACTCTATAATTTTACCGACACTAGCACTTCAACTTCATGTCCTTTGAAAACTGCATAAAATATGTATATGCATGTATTCCCAGAATTAGTTCTGGACATTGTACACAACCTCACCACATTTCTGGAAATGTGATTTCATGTTGTAGGCATGAATAACCTGAAGGCTGCTTGCTTTCCACATATGAAGGGATTATATAGTGACTGAACAGGCCATTTAAATGTGGTTGCCAAATGAAAAGGTTAGGCAACCACAAAAACTTTAGTTAAATGGTTATTTTCTGACCTATCACGGCTATGGACGGTGCTGAAAATTTCATCACTTAGAGCTTTATGTAGCTCTAATTAAATAGGAACAAAGTTATCTAAAAACACACACAGACAGAGCCCAAGGTTGAAGCCAGAAAATGATTAAAACACATCCATTCAACACATTAACAGTCAAAGTGCAACGGAACCTGCCCACCTCTGATTTCTGAATGTCCTTGAAGTCACTTAAGTTGCCTGACCAAGACAGAGACTATAAAGAATAGGCTTCATGATTAAGCGCTTTAGTCACCTGCTTGGTTTGTAGACTATTTATTGCTCAATAGGTTTAGAAATTAGGGATTGGCTCCCAGAAAGACATGAGTCCAAATTGCTCTGTTGTTCAAACAATGACATAATACCAGGTTGCACAGTCTGGGACGCACACTTTCCTAGTTTATTTTCATGCAGGACCTTAGCTGTGCAATGGAGGGAACAGTTTAAATGTGTGGGCTCATTTTAAATTGGATGATGTGGAAGATTTTAAATAACCTTGTTTGGCCTCGGTGTTGCTGTCTCTCCCTCTGGCTCCATCCTTATTCATGCTTCTCAGTACTTTTCTATTGTGTGATAACTGTGTGCCTTATATTTACATTTTACATTTACAATTTTCCCCATTGATGGAGATTGGATATGTGCCCTGCATTTCATTGGCGCTGGCTTATTCAAATTAAACTTCAATATATCTCATGGTTTCGTTTTGAAGGAATTTAAATCTAGCAGCACTTATTTTGAGAGGAATTGCAATTAGGGCATCGTGTCTGGGGTGTCTGTCTGGGAGAGAAGGGCAGTGATGAGAAACTCTAGTTTCAAATATTAACTATATACTAACTATCAGGATTTTTTACATTTTTGAGAGAGCAGTGTTGTATGAGACATGATTTTATTGTACCAGCGATGACTGGACACTGGGCAAGCTCGATGGACCGAAGATGGAGAACGCGGCTAAGGATGCAGATGATGGAGGGTGATGATGTGAAGGGGGATTTTAAACCTGACGAGTATGAAGAATTTGTGGCAGACAACAATGTATTCAGAGGCCATCCCTGCCAGAACCCTGATGTTTGTCATTTGAGTCAGACAACTACTGCTAGCTCAGCAAGTGAAACCCCTGCAGCTCATTACAGCACACTGAGCCGCTGTAGTTTGTCCAGTGAATCAGACCCCTGTAGCTCATCCTTTAAAGTTGGCCCATTGTTTAAAAAATGTCACCTCAAAATACACCTGAGCAATCCTGATCCACTACAGCGATCCAAAGAAGTGAATAAGCCTTTCTGTTGGGCCTATATTTCAGAGTCCTTTGGGAGTTGGATCACACCTGCTCCTCCTGTATCTATTTCATTAGGTTTTCTCTACATCCCCAGTCAAACTCTGATATAGCCCCAAGGGAGCATCAAGCAAGAATGGCACTCACCAAATGCATGTATCTTCCTCAAGGCAAGTGCTGAAACAGCGTTGTGAAGATGTTCTGTCTTCCTATGATGTACATGTTTCTCAATGATGTATGAATTTCCTGTGATGGACAAGAACCATATAATATACTTAGACCATGTCTTTTTCTTTTCAAGTTTGAGTAAATCCAAAACCTCAAAGTTTCTTACCTCCCTCAATGACACTGATGTAAAAATCCCTGCACTGAATACCAATCAGGAGAGTCTCATTCTCCAAATACTGGACAGTTAAGGTGGTTTTGTGTTCTGCGGGACAATATTAAAATAAAACCTTAGTATAACCGTGAGCATACAAGCACAAATATTTTTTGACTCATTTCACAGGGCCTTATGGCAACTTCAAAACCTGATAATAGAGGTCTGCACAGGGCGGGCTGACTCCGTCCCACCAGACCTGCAGCAGATGTTGGCAGCAGATTTCTTTCTTTTTTTTTCTTTTTCTTTTTACCCTAAGGCTGCATGTGTGCAACTTGTAATGTGCTGGAGAGTCTACTGTTTGTGCACAAAAGCCCCAAACTGCTATTTGTAAACACGTGTCACACTCAAACAGCATTTATTGGAATCTTTTATAGAATTTTTCAATCAGGACTCAATTTTGTGAAATGTGAATGGTACGTGGTGCAGAATACAGATTCTGAGTGGCTGAGCAGGTTCAGTGGATCATTATAGTGGAATGTGTTCTGCAGAAAATCCTGCAGATTGGGGCAGCTGGAGCACAGAAAGCGGCAGGAAAAGATAGCAGCGTGGTTTTCAAAAGATTAAGGATAGATCTCTAAGTACGTTGTGAGGACGAATAAATCTATTCTGCACATCAGCCCTAATTCCAACACACATACATATCAAACTTATTTAAAATATTCCCTTTACAAAGAAATCTTATTGCCAAGTAATGCAGTTCTGTACAACTCAAATCAGATTTGGAACCTCGAAATAGCTGAAAACAATCCAAAATCCTTCGAAAAATAATATTTTCTTGCTTTTAACAAGTTTCAAATGTCAGTCTCAGAAAAACAACAAAACAAGCTAGGAGCCTTACATCTAATATTCAAAAGCTAAAACAACAAATCCTTGGCTCCAGTAATGACTGTGTTTTTACACAAGGGTATTTTACTTGCCACTAGTCACCTGTCTATATCTCTCTTTTGCTTGGACAGTGAAAAAGACAATTGGGAATTTCCATAGGAAGCAATATTAAAAATGACAAGGAACAAAGATTAAAGCCAACAGTTAGCTTGAGAGACAGAGTATAAAAGGTTAAAACAGAGTTTACTTGATCATTAGGCGAGCTTACGGTTGGCAACACGTGGGCAGGATCAGGCAAACAGTTGTAACACAACTGACGGCAGCATGTATGAAAGCTGGCCTTCAAGGTAAATGAGATGGCTCAGCTGCTAAAGCTCTTCAGACAATCTGACAAAGGGTCTGCAGAAAATGCCACCACTATCTCCTAGAGAAGCTAACGAGCTAATTAGGAACAGCTGTGCAGGCAGGAGGCAGGTAAACAGCAGTCATGTGATGTGAGGACGCAGACAACCTCACTGAGGGCACATAGTGGACAGGTGAGGTATTATATTCTCTCAAGTTTAAGACCAATCTAGCGGAAATGTTATGACAAACCTTAATTTGTTTAATTAGGACTGGGTGGGCAGTAACAGTCTAATTTTCCCACTGTTAACTTTTGTTGCACCAGGACAACTTACCTCTACTATTTTTACTTAGTTTATGGACTTTGGTGATTTAGGATGGAATGCAAAAAAACAAAAAAAAAACAAGAGGACCACAACAACAAACAATAAAGCCACGTGTTGTAGGTTACTTTCCCACAGTCAAAATGTAAGTAAACGGATAACAAAGGGGTAATTATCAGCAATTTATCACATTGCTAGTAGTTGATGGCAAGACTTATTTAGCTACAATTCACAATTTTGAGTTACCTGTGCCTTTAAGGCCTGCTTTTATCTTTAATGAATATCCCTGTACTTGAGCCAAAGGGAGGGACATGCCCAATCGTTATTCAAATAATCAGATTTCACTCCATATTATGAGAGAGCATTAAGGGTTAAATCACAAATTAATGTGCATGTGAAGACTGGTGGGACTTACCCCTTTTAAGTCCCACTCCAATGTGATTTTCAGATTTTATTAAATCACTGTCACATTTCACTAAAAAGTAATATTTCAGAGCTGCTTTTTAATAAAAGTCTATACCACTGGGTGTAGACTGGCTCACCCCCTGAAGGTGGTGATAGTTGTTTTATAAAATCAGCAGACACACCTTACGTTCAGAACTTAACTTTATATTTTAATTATCATAGCAAATGGTAAAGGTCAAAGTGAATTCTTCTCATATATCTTGTCTATTTAAGTCTTGATCCTGTCTTAGATATGTTGTATACATGTGGTGAACTAAACTAAGCTGAATTGGGATCTTTTTTGTTGTCCATCCTGCTCAATTTTACAAATTTTAACAGACTCCCAAGAAGGTTTGAGAGAAACACATCAGACTTTCAATGAGAAAAAACAGTTTTTGACTTCAACAACAGTGTAAGGCTGTGTATACTCATTAGTCTAGTCAAAAAAACCCTGTAGTTGTATTGCACTGTATTGTCATGCAATAGTACTTTGCTGTGATCCAGACTCAGAGTCAGACACCCCCCAAAAAGCAGCTTGAAGCTTGTAAATCTCAATCCCAACAGAACATTTCTAATCAAGTTTACTCTGTCTGTTTGTGTCTACATTGTTTTGCCAGAACAACAGAGCAGCGGGGTGTCATGGTGATTAAGGAGACCGCCCTTCAACTGGAGGATGCTTTGCTCAGGCCCCCATGTTGGCAAGCATCTGTCCTGTCGTGTGTTTCTGAGCAACACAGTGAACCCCAACCCGCTCAAGGGGAGGCCTGTTCTCTTTGCCACCTGGGGAGAACATCCATCACGGTCTCACAAACTTTGGGGAAATGAGCATGTACTCTGAAATGAAGATTATTTGCGGTTGTGCTGCAATTCGATACATACTATACATGCACATCAGGAAAATGGGTTTTTTTGGCTACTTCTTTTTCAACATATCCATATTTCTTCCACCCTCAGCTGTGGTTGTACCACATGAAAAAGTGACACCATCAAATAGTACAAGAAGTTTGATTATGTGAAACCCAGATTGAGAATTTCCCCAAAAAAGGGACAATCTAATTAACTAATTGAAAACAAAATATTGCTATAGCAACTGTATCTGCAGCATCATCATACCAAACAGTCCACCTGAGACAGCTTTGCCTAAATAATTAGAAGCTTTCTTCAAATGTAGAAATCATAAAAAAGGGATAAAAATCAGGCTGATCTGACAGGGAAAAGAGTGATGGTGGCTTGTTAATTCATAATTACCCTGAATTAATGATTGAGTGAGACTGAGAGGCACGGGGCATATGGAAAAGAGAGGGCTGCAGATGCTCCCCAGCGCCCGGGGGGCTTCTAGGAATGGGAGCAACTCAGTGCCTTGTCACACACAAACACGCCTGTATGCGTGCCCATAAGCATAAACACACACACACACACACACACACACACACACACACAGACCATCCAACATGAAAACATCTCTGATAAGGAAATAGTTTCAGTTTTATTCAGCATTCAGACCACATCAGACAATATTTTTTTTCAGTTTAAATCTTAGGGGTTTGGATGCTGACAGCCCCGGGGAACTTAAATAATGAAAAAGAGATATTTACTCTTCCCTGGCCAGTAAATTGCAGAGGAAATGCCTAAAATTGAGTTCCTCTCCTTCCCTTCCCTTCCCTTCCCCTTCCACCCCTTTCCTTTGTCTTGACATTGCCAAACATATCAATCCAATTAATAAAAAAAATGAAAGTTTATCCTTGAATCGATCTTTGCTGATTTACCTAGAGTGCTTTCTACTTGAGGTACTCAGCCATTCACTCCATATCTCGTAACTGGATCGTAGCAAGGTAAACAGGAGCCACAAGTATAAACCGCAATTGAAATGAAAACGACCTCCTCTGAGAAATCCCCCTGATGCCTCGAGCGAAGGCAGAGGGTTTCCTTTTCTTTGACCAAAGGATTATCTGGACAAGCCACAAAGAAATCTCTGTGGATTCATTTCTTGGTCTGAGAATATTGCACATCCTATCTTCTGACATACAATATAGCCAAGGGATGCTGGAATAAGTGTCCAGACCGTGGCACTGTGAGCAGTGTCTAACTGTCTGCTATCAATATGTACAGCTGGCAAAAAAAGGCGAAGAAAACCCTTTATCCCTTGACAATAAAGCTGGGAATAGATGCCTTGCTGGTATTTTGTAAAAATAGAAGATTGCAACCCCAAGAAACTGCATGCATTCAATTTTTGTATTATTTATGCTCATAGAATCAGGTGTGGATTGGGATTTAGGAATGGCTGCTGGCTATTTCTGCTTCTTTTGTTTTCAACTTGTTCTCCAGCATCAAAGCACGGACATATAGTAGTTCATCCTAAGAATAAAGAAAGTTAAAAAAAATGTTGGGTTCTCAAAGTTACTCTCTTGAAAGAAGAGCAGCTTTGAATACTCAATCTAAATTGTACTGTCAATTCTTTTTCCAAGTTTTTTTTAGAATAGTGTCCTCATTTTTACTCAACATGGAAACACTTTATTTTCTTTGACGATCAGTTTGAATTCACTTTTCAACTTTCTTCATGAGTTTGTCATGGCTTTAAATAGCACAATACCCATGAGCTTCAGCCACTGTAGTAAATGGTAGTTTCCAAATTAATTCCAAAATTTACCCAAAATCATCACAAATTTTAACAGTTGTCTCTGTCTCTGCAAAGCATTATCTTTAGCACGTTACTTCAAGCTCTGTGATTGGATGAAATGCTCCTCACGAGTCCCAGTTAACTTCTCTCTGATGGTTTAAGTGGGAGAGTTTCATGTCCATCCAACCCTTGCCCCAACTGTTTGTTACTTAATAGTATCTAGAACAATGAATTGGAAGCCAAGACCTCCCACTTTGTAACTCTGTTATTTCTATATAAGGTATGTATGTGTTTGTACTTGAGATTGTAAGTATCATTTAGACAGTAATTGGATGTATATTAAGACTACATAATTTGAAGATATCATCCAGTTGAAAAGAGACTAACTTAACAGACTCAGTCCATGTTGGTACTCCCCACTGATAAAACATTAAACCTCTAATAGAAAGCACAATCACAATAACTCAGGTCTGATCCTACAACCTGGAATCAACTCTAATCTACAACTCTGCTCTCTAGCGAACTGTGATTCATGGGAAGGAAAATTTAGCTTGAAGTAGTTTGAACTGATTAGACAGAGCAGAGAATGAAAGAGTTGAGGGTACAGATTTGTGAATGAGCTAATCTTCCTGATTGAACGTGCATTAAGCTTCATTTAGCTGCTATTGAGACAGAATGACAGAGAGTCGGTGGTGTGAATTCATGCTTAAACATTTAGCCCATGGGCACTGAGGGCTAATTCTGTTTTAGTTACACATGCTTCAGATACTTGACCACTTACACCTTCAGTCTTTTTCTGCTTATGATAAAAGTGTTTAAAAGCCACAGCATTAGCAAAATGAGGGGGGTGGCAAAGTAAATTTCCAGTGTTTGTTTTATTGCTGGATTTTACAGGACTTTTAAGCTCTGAAATGTGTTGGTCTTAATGGAAATCTGCATTTAGCAACTGTACCTGAGGGTCACTTCTCTGACTCATCATGCTGCACTAAAGAAGAGAGTTGAGCTGTTCCTTTTACTTTCCTCTCCTTCTCTGACTACCTTACTCTCTGCTGACTTCACCGTTACTGCCCTGACTGTCTGCAGCTGTGGAATGTGCTGCATTGACGCCATGTCAGCAGAAACCTCCCATGATTCCAACCTGAGAGCACAACCCCACACCACCAGCTTTGTTGTCACATTAGACGAGTAGAAATGTATTTTTTAGAAAGTTATCTTTTAGCTATTCTTTTAACATGTCAACAAGTGAAACCAGGTTAAAAAATGTATAGCTATCACATTTTTTTTATCAGCTGAATCAACAGTATTCATGTTAATATTGGATTTTATTTAGATGTGACTGCTAGTTTTGCAATCATTTTTTGAATGTGTTTTAGGACTAATTCTTTTAACCTTGTGGGTGACACTGTAGAAATTCCCGATGTATCCTATTCGGAATACAAGTAGAAAAGTGACGTGAATGCTTTTTTCACACTCAACTGGTCATAACCACTGTCTGTATTATAGGGGAGAACTGGGTCGAAAGTAACACAGTGATTTTCTCTGAGCATGGAGTTTTACCCCAAAAGCTTGTTTTGATTGTAGTAAGTAAATTCACTCTAAAAATGACATTTGATAATTATTTATTAAGATAAATAATATAGTAAATGGTAAATGGACTGCATTTATTTAGCGCCTTTCTAGTCTTCCGGCCACCTACTGTGCTTTACATTACTTGCCAACATTGACCCATTCACACACACATTCATATACTGGCAGAGGCTGCCATGCGAGGCGCCAACCTGCTCATCAGGAGTTTCTCATCATTCACACTCACACTCACACACCAATGGCACAGCCTTTGGGAGCAATTTGGGGTTCAGTATCTTGCCCATGGACACTTTGACATGCAGACTGGAGGAGCCAGGGATTGAACCACCAATCTTCCAATTAGCGGATGACCTGCTCTACCTCCTGAGCCACAGCCGCCCCCATAATATGTTTGTGATTACATATTAAAAAGGACACTATCAGACATTTTTAATAAAACCCTACCCCAACCCCTGTTTGTCCTAAATGACGGATCAAAAGTAACAATGCACAACTTCTATTCAAAGTCAAATTATACTGAAGTCATTCCACATTTGTACAAAATAGCACCTGGTATTGATAAAACACGAGTTGTTGATTACTATGGAAATTAGTTTCTGTCTGTAACATTATATTTAAAAATGACGTTTATCTAAAAAGTGTTACGTACTTTTGTCTGGTTCTCCCCTATGACATGAACACATCCTACAACCTCTGCCAAGACCTTTGTTTTATAGACACTCAAATCCTCTGTAAAAACAACAATTGAGTTGAATAACTCAAATAAGATACTTCTATCGTTCACATGAACGCAGATGACTTCAGGCTTACCTCCTTTTTTCCCCCTTGGACTCCATCTTCAGAGAGCTCATCTATGTCCTCTTCCCACCTGCACAGAGAAGAGTCTATTAACACCGCTTCTCTAACACGCTGCTGTGTTGATACTGGGATCCCAGTTGTTTTGTTTTTTTCTGGGCAAGGCCATCCTGACTAAAATAGGATGGCTTATATTTTAATAGAATATGGTCTCAGATGTTAGCTGAAAATATTATCTCTAGCCTCTGATGCTGCAGTCTTGCAGGAAATAACCCTCATCCCTTAACCTCTCTGTTTGATGATACTTCTCCTACCATACTGCAGCGTACAGTATATATTTGCAAAACTCCCATGTCACCAAGTGGATAAAATGATTTTTCAAACAAGTTACTTGTCCTGAATATTAACTGGTTATTTTCTTAAGTTATGAGTAACTCAGTTAAGTTCCTAAGAGAAAAAATGCAAGAGAGGACGCACAGGAAATGTACAAATGGCTTGCATAACAAGAGTGATTGTGCTGGTTTGAAGTTGAGATTTGAGAAAGTACAAATGGAAGCACAAACAAGTCAAGATTGCTCAGCTGAAGATACAAATTTTATAATATGTTTAGTATCAAGAGTAGTAGTAGTAAGACATAAAGGAGAGAAAGGAAATTAAGTACAGTAAAGCCAAAACAAATCGAACATTTTTTATACCCTTTGTATCTTCAGGTCATGTTTTGTCATTTGGGCATCATTTAAATTTTAATGTTAGTTTAATGAAATATGGCATTTTAAGTGGGGCAACTCATTAGTTATTAGGACATGAACTTGACTAACTTAGAGGAGCAGCTGAGAACAGATGATAATACAACTGAGGATAACAGGACGGCCAAGACTCTAAAAGAACAGCATATTGTCCTCTTTGCAGTCTTTCACAATCCCAGTTTCACAACTTTATGGCCAGTTTCAGATTTGGATCAAGACTGCCGTGATGTGCATTTGCCACTGATTTGTCAATATATTTACAAAGGTGAATTGTCATTGTCCCACAGGTGCTGTATCTTTTCATAGCTTGGGTTCTGTGCAGTACCTTCTGTTATGTCTCTCTAGAGGTCCACACTTGCTCTACGTGTCATTTTGTATATTACACGCCATAAAATAATACTTAATAACACATTTTACGGTATATTGAATTTTACACAGTATACAAAAAATGCCTTTTGTTGTACTGTTCTATATGAAGTGACCCCTATATATATATATATATATATATATATATACATATATACATATATATATATATATATATATATATATATATACATATATATATATATATATATATATATACATATATATATATATATATTTACTTCTTATTTTAGTTTAGATGACGCCTTGTGCTATTTATTTTATGTTTCTTCTCCTTGTTTGCTCATCTTTGGGCAGCCAATAACATTTTAAGGTCACTCTTATCCGATGTAGCACTAATAGTTGGCTCTATAATTTACCTTATATTACAAACAGACACCAACATCACTAGATAAGTGCCATCCAGAGCCAGCTCTATACAGCTTGGTCTCGGGCAGAAAAGCCACTAAACCCAAAACAGGCTGTGGGAATAATAGATAGGACTGTCAATCTGGGAGGTATTTGTATTTGGATTAATTCATAGATCCCTTTGTATTACTGAAAGGATGTTATTCCGTTCCTTTAAAGACACATTTCACCATACTATCTATGTTTGCACTTTAAGTGTGGGGCATTTTGTAAATCAAGATGAGAGTCAATGGCCTTCATGCAGGAAGCTTTATACGAACAAATGCCCTCTTGTTTTTGTTTGTATTCAAGACTTGTTTTTATTTTGTTAGTACCCACTGATTTCTGTGATTCACCAATGTTTTCTTATTTTTGCTCATTTCGACATTTTACAAGTTTCGAGATAGGAAAAAAAACACATCTTGTTTTCAAAGTCCACAAATCTTTTGACCAACACAAGTAAACATACGTTTTAAATTTGAGGAACATAAAAAAATGCATGAAAATCATATAATCAAATTTAGATTATTATATGTTTTAGAATAATTATAATGATAACAAAGTAACAGAAAAAACCTGCAGGCTACCACAGGTAGAAAAAAAGTTATATGTATAAATTAATTTTAAGGCGTTTATAAAGTAGATCTTCATCATGAATATGCAAAATGTACCTTCAGCAAATGGTGTGTCGGTAAATGCATGCTGGTGGGGGCTTGAGTCCCTGATGTGCCTAGCAGTGGATCACTGTCTGTGTTGGGGGCCTCAGAAACTAATGCACCAGGAGCGGCATCACTATACTATATGTTCTCTAAAACACTGCTAAACAAACCATTTGCAAAAAATCTCTCAGGCTGGCTCCTGGCTCATTCACTGGCCAGCTACTTGGCTGAAGGTCTGTGCAGGTTAATCTCCTTGGCCAAAGGTTAGCCAATGAACGATGTGTCTCCATGAGGGAATGACCACAGTTTGTGACTGGTAGCACATGGCGGCAAATCAGCAATTTGTGTTAGCCACTTAGAATTTAGCATTTATCTTTGTCACGTTGCTGTCAATCTTCACTACAACATAATGCAATAATACGTCTTGATCAGCCATTGTCACTGTCGTTAGCTCATTACCATTTATAAACAGTCCTGTTGCTACTAGTGCAGCAGCTGTATTGGTCTCCATTTCTGAAGTAGCTGATTGATGCCACTCATCCCAGCACATTATTACAGAAGTGTGTGCTGCCCTATCCTCTGTGGAAAGGGGAAATATCAAAATACACTTAAGTGTTCCTTCGGAGAGGTAAACCCACAAGAGGTATGAGACCAAAGCCGCACCTCAGTGGTTGTTTGGCTTGTTTTTTCGCTGCTATCCCTGCTTGCCTCTGAACACAGATGGAGATTCATCTGTTGCCTGTTCCCTCTTGACTCGTTTTCCTGTTCTATTCCCATCTTCTTGCTTCTCTCCCCCCCTCTCTCAAGAGCCTGTCTGCCAGCAGAAGCCCTGTACCTCACCGTGCGCTTATCAGACAGTTTATCCTTTTCCTGTGGGCGCCGTCCTCCATCTGTAGCTGTGACAGCCAATCGCCATGCTGAGGGTCCATTCCAAGCCGTGATTTAGACACCCAGCCTTGCCAGCACTGCTCTATCAATTCCCCCTTTCCCATCTCGAGTGAATTTCTCACACGCAAGGAGCTTCGTCCTTACGTTTTGATATTCCCTCGCGCACACAAGGTTTAACACATGCACAAAAAACAGGCACAATTATTCGTCCTTTGCCTTGCTAACATTTTTTCATACCTTTACACACATACGTTTACACTATATGTCAACAACATCCTGTACCGGACAGGAAAAATTATATAAAGTATTAAACACAAAGTGATGGAATGATAGGACTAATGACTAATGAATAGGCCCTGTGTTTACATCCCTCAGTGCTTAGGCTCGTTCCCTTAATAGCATGGCTACAGTTGTATCGCTCAGCACTTGCAAACATCCACGAGAGGTATCTTCGTTAATATTTTACTCAGTAGAGATAGTAAATAACAAGTAAGGCATTTCCAGAGAACAAGAGCAAACAAAACATAGAAAGAGAGAGGAAGGAAGGAGAGAGACGAAGGCTGTCTCTAGGGTGTCAGCCACAATTGCTTTCTCATTTTTAAATTGTCAGGTCGGCTTTATCTGTTTTATCACCAATGGAGCTCCAAACGTATCAAAAGGCTAAGGCAGCTTGACAGAGCAAATATGGCTATTACAAATTTCGATGGGGCAGCAAAAGGAGACTTAAGAAAAATGCCTGCTATGCATCAGCTCTTTCCCCTGCTCCTCACAGGAAAAAAACAAAAAGAAACCAAAACAGAAAATAAACAAAAGAGAAGTTCTAATCCCAGCTACACCAGTTTCCTCGAAACCATGCTAAATGGTGTTTGTTCAGCAAGGTATACAGAAAAAAGAAAGAGAACAACATCCCACTCCAAGCTCGCAAAATCCTCGAAAACTGAATTTAAAGTGTGTGCTCCCTGTGACAAACAAATAGACATAAATAAATAAAGTAACATCGAGCCAAGGTTGAAGTGCACCTCCCATCCCAGCACAGCAGGTGAGTGAGAGATAAGCATTTGTGCAAAGTCGGCCGGGTCTAGTCAAGCGGCTGCTACTCCTGGTTCATTTGCAGTTGCCAGCGATGTGTTAAATGGCCATCTGTGATGGGGTGAGAGCCCCTGTAATGACTTCCTGTCTGGGAAGGAAGACTGGCATGTAGGGAGGGCTGAAACACACAATCCGTTTGAAAACATGAAAGGTGCAGTTGGGAGTGGAAAATCAGTAGATGTCCGTGCTTTTTTATGTGATAAATGTCTGGTTTGTGTAGCCTCTTTGAAGAAACAGTTGACAGGAGTTCTCAGAGTGAATTGTTGGGGGTGGGTGGAGGGCTGATAAAAGAAAGCATTCATTTCTGTGATATTCCACCCAAAAATCTCCATAATAGCAAGACAGATGTATTTGATATTATGTTCCTACAGGCCAAAAACCTTCCATGTAACTGCTGGTACTGCACAACGTTTTGGACAATTCTTTGTTAAGTTTAAGTTACTTTACTAAACAAATTCAGTTTTTCTGAATACACATCAGGTTTTATCTGCTCATACTTAAAACAGAATCATGAACAATTAAGGCAAACAAATTATGTTGTAAACCTCCAAAATGAAATGATGTGAAAAACTTTGATGAATGTCTTTAAAACAACAAAGCCCAAAAAACTGACACTATTTTGAAAGATATTGTTACTATGGCTGTTTAATTTATACATTTACGACTACTTAATATGGCCTTATATGGCTGTAATACCAGAGTTACTAATTCCTATCAATACAGACAGCTGCTGACGGCACTGAAAAAACACTTAGCCATAATTATTCCACATTTTAATGAAGATATGACTGTGTTTTGCCAGGTACACCTTGATCAGAATATCATACGCATGCCTCTCATCCAAGTCTATAATTACATACTGCCTACAAATGAGTGTGGGAGATACTGTGCAGTTCCAAATATCTGCAACAACATCAGTAACAGGCAAGGATACAGTGGTCCTAAAGGAGATTATAGTATGATTAAGGTTATGTTGTTTAATGTTTTTAGAGTGTGGCCATTTCCATCTTTGTGTTTGGAAAGTTTCTCTGTGCTCATCAAACATCTGAGTTTAAAGGTGGGCCTAGCTGCATAATCACAGCTAGTTTGGAAGCTAATTGTGGTCCAGTATGCAACTTTTACAACTGTGATATGAAAACTTGAAGCATCCAGTGCACATACACTGATGACTTTTTCAGTGAAGTAGCAGACATCTTGTGTCCAGCAGTTTAACTTTTGAAGTGAACAATATTTGCATATTCATATAGATTCTGGATTTTTTTTATGAGGGAGAAGTAGGTGATGTAATTTTAAGGATTTTAATAAGGTAACTGGACTTTTTTGTGAACAAACCATGTCAGACATATTATTATGCCAAGCAGAGTATTTTTATACATCTTACATGTCTTTAAGTTCGCTATTAGACAAGGCACACTCATTCACTGATAGAAGAAAATGTGATGAGATGTGAAAGGTAAATTGAGTTTAATTTAGCAAATTAGAGAAAAAGAACTGCTGAAAGGGAAAAGGGTAAAGGTTAATAGTTAAAATCACTAAATTAAGCTATTGAAGAAAAGCAAGCATTTTTTTAAATCACAAAAGTATGTCAAGTTTACAATCAAAATATTACATAGTTAAAAGTTTCCTTTACTTTCCACACTTTAATTGTAAATTAAAAAAAAAATAACAATGAATGAGGCTGAATGGAGAGGTAAACTATGCTTCAAGTGCCCAGGGGTGCAACCATCTAATTACCACTGCATGTGCCTCACAATAACACACACACATAGCAAACCGTAGTATCAATCATGTGTTTCAGTGGCTTTAACCAAACCATGCAATTGAGGAATCTCACCAAGGGTGACAAGCCACACCAACCACCCAGCTCTCAGCTCAACTGACAAGAGTAAAATAAAACTACAAAATGGTTAACACAACAAAAATTACCAGTTGGTTCAATAAAAAATTTACCACAGGAAACTAATGGCAACCCCAAAACAAGACCAGTGTAAAACAAAAGAATAAACTAAAGGGAAATTAATGAAGCAAAACAAATAGGCTAAAGTAAAACTGAAATAAATCAAGGCACAGGGGGGCTAAACCACGGAAACACAATTAAGTAAAACAAAAGGGCTGAGACAAAAGGGCTGAGCAGGAGGAGACCTACAGTACAAGAAAACAAGTCAGTAAGTAAGTAAACTTTATTTATATCACACTTTTCAAAACAGCAGTTCCAAAGTGCTTCACAGTTGATAATAAAAATGCATAACAGTACACAGCATGAAAACAGCAAGTAAAAAATACAATTTATAAAATGGAAACACTCAACAATAAAAGCAATATAAACAAAACAAAATTAACAGACAAATAAAACCAATATGTATTGCAGAGCAGCAAACCTATAAAAATGCCAGCCAATACAATTGGGTTTTTTAAAGTAAGTTTTTTAAAATGTGGTATAGACTTCGCTGACCTGACAGTGAGGGGGAGGTGATTCTATGGTGTAGTCCCCCTTTGTTTTGAGCTTGAACTGTGGGACACTTAACAACAATTGGTCAGAAGATCCGAGTAACCTTGGTGCAGAGTATTAGGTTATAAGTTCAGAAATATAAGAAGGTGTCATGCCATGGAGGGCTTTCAATGTGATCAGGATCTTGAACTGAATTCTGAAGCGTACAGGAAGCCAATGTAAGTGGGCCAGAATGGGGGTAATATGCTTTCTTTGTTAAGTGTTTGTCAAATGCCTGGCTGCCATGTTCTGAACCAGTTGAAGTCAAGTAATTGCAGACTCGCTAAAATGAGAAAATATAATTTGCTCTATGACATTCTTAGGCAATGTTGAACTGATTTTGGCAATATTTCTGAATTGTAAAAAACAATACTGAACCAATTTCTTAAAAATTCAGATTTTAATCAAACACAACACCAAGATTTCTAGCAGATGGTTTTACATTCCCTGCTAAATGCCTGAGGACTAATACTCTTTAAAAACTTGGTCTGGGCCAATGACTAAGATTTCTGTTTTGTCCGTATTCAGCTGTAAAAATTTCAGTGACATCCAAACTTTGACAGCAGTGAGGCAACAGTTTAGAATATCTAGATTTTTTAGCTCATCAGATTTAAATGACCCAGAGAGCTGGGTGTCATCTGCATAACAGCAGTAGGCAACAATCTTAAACTTATGAATAATATGAGCAAGGGGGAGCATATACAAGCTGAAAAAAATGGGACCAAGGATTGAACCTTGTGGGACCCCACATTACATAAGAGCCAATGATGAGACAAAATCATCAATAGCCACACTGAAAGATGTGAGATATATCTTACAGATATATCTGTAAGATATGAGGAAAACCATCTGAGGCCGACCCAATGCTTTAGTCTATCTAGCAGGATGGTATGATCAATAGTGTCAAAGGTGGCAGACAAGTCAAACAATACTAAAATTTAGTGATGACCTGAATCTGCATTTATAAGCATATCATCAGTGACTTTCAGCAGAGCAGTTTCAGTGCTATACAGCTGGCAAAAACCAGATTGAAATGGGTCAAGAACGTCATTAGCTTCCACTATTTCCAGTAGTTTTTTTAGCAACAGCCTTTTCAACGATTTTTGAAACAAAGGGTCATTTAGAGATTGGTCTGTAATTATGAGGGAGTGTTGGATCAAGGCCAGGTTTCTTTAAAAGGAGCTGAATACAGATTTGTTTGAAATAGTCTGGGAACAAACCAGAGGACAGAGACTCATTTACAATAGAGAGAAGACAGGAGGCAATGACTTCTAATACCCCTTTGAAAAATCTGGGGGGTAGAGCGTCAAGGCCACAGGAGGATAAGTGCATGTGTGACACAATATCAAGCAAATTATTCAGAAACATAGGGGTAAATTCACTCAACAATGTAGGGGAGGTGTCTGGAGAAGTTATACATGAGGTAGGTTATAGAGGCTTTGATACCCTTAACCTTCTCAACAAAACAAGCTAAGAACTTATCACAATCGTCAACAGAGGAGGCCGAAACAGTTGAAGGGGCAGGGTTTAAAAGTCAATCAATGAGAAGATACTATTGGGTTTAGGGGGACGATAAATAACAATACATCAGACAGGGGTATCACAATTGACTTTGAACATTCTCACTTCAAAGCTAAAAGCTAGGAGGTTTCTCCACTGAGATGAGGCAACAGCTCAAATGTTTTTAAGAGCCACAGCAAGGCCACCTCCATGACCAGTGAGTCTGGGGGAAAAAGCGTAGACTGCAAAGCAGCTAGCTGCTCTTACAGCTTAGTCTGTCGCTAGAGAAGGTAATTGATGAGGCTTTCAATGGATGAAAGTTCAAGCTTAATGCTGGAGATCTCTGCAGCGGTCTCCATCATTGTCCTTTTGTGGTCACAACACGACCGGGTGGGTTCCTCAAGCCCAATGTTTTTGGCCTGGAGACAGCGAACCAGCTAACATCAGGCAGCTAGCAGCAGCTCCAGTGAATAAAAGACAATCCGAAGGGAATAAAATGCAGATCATGTGAAGGGAGAAAAATCCAGGAACATTCAACAAGTAAAGTAAGTAAAATCCACTTAAAAACTAATGAAATTGTAATACTGGTCTTGTTAAAACAATAAAACAAGCAGAGACAGCAGCAAAGTGGCAGTCGAGAAGTACCTTGTGTCTATAGTGAAGTCAGGGTAGTGAAGTCAATAAAAGTTAAACTTTGTATGGGTATGATAAACTAGCAAGGCTCAGGACAATTCATTCTATTGTATTTTTTTTAAAATTCTCATCTTAAATTACCAAATCTTTTTTTTTTTTTTTTTGCTGTACTGACATCTGCACCAAAACAAATTCATTGTAGTCATGTACTAAATGAATAAAGTTGGATTATCAGTAAAATGTAACTAATAAATAAGTCGTAAATGTACCCCATAAGTAAATGTTAATTAATATTGTAGCTGGTTAAGATTTTAACTTCAATCCCAAACGTAATTCGAACTATTTTACACATAGTTGTGTAGTTTCTTCTGAAACAATGCATCATATTTTATAAACTTATCATATGTTGTGTATGTAACATCTTCATCTGCAAAGTTACTATCTGTCAGATAAATGTAGTAGAGTGAAAATTACAATATTTTATAGTAAAATATCATAAAATAGCACAAGAATACCCCAAAGTTTTACTGGCACACTAGCTGAGTAACTGTACTTTCACTGTACAATGAAAGAGTTCAGTGATGTCAAAACAGATCATTTCACTGGAGGATTGCGCTGCCTTCATGTCCTTCTATCATGAAATAAACAAAACACTGTCCATATGTAAGTACTCTGTCTTGTACTTATGTTATGCTATATAATATATAGTTCCCATCATACAGAACCACTTATATGTAATTGAATTCACATGTGACGTATCACATTTGTCATGAACAAACACAGCAGCCGCTCAACTGTATTGCTATTTGTGTGTCCATTCCAGCTAAACTCTGAAATGCGGAAGGTCTCCCATTAGAGGGCATTTGCTGCAGCATAATTGCCCATAATCATCTTTTCACCCAGCCTGGTGTGTAATTTTATAGCATGACAGCTCTCTACTTTTGTGTTCTACTTTCAGCACCATCAGCACTTCTGTGTTCAGGTTCTGTGGCAATAATTTAGCTTTCACTCCAGATCTTTCACATGGAGTGTGGAAATCAGTAGAGTCAGTGTTATGTGATGGGCATGAGTGGAGGATGTGTATGTGGGTGTTGTAAGGTGAAAAACAAGGCATAAAGATGAACTAAAACAACATAACCAAACCAGAACAAGGGGTGCCTATAGGGAGGAGCAGAGAGTAATTAGACCGCAGTAACAACACAGGAACACACTGGGTGCCACAGGTGTTCCAGTTCACGCTAATCAGTTACCTTCAGAACAAGCAGAGATACAGGTCAACACCGGATCAAACCCAAGAAGAAACTAGGGGTCGTCACACCCATCAGTGTGACTCATGATCTAAGTTTAAAATACTATGACTGAGAGAGATGGAAAGCACAAGTAGACTACAAGTGTGTTGTTCCTGGAGTCTGTAGTGCACTACTAAGTTATTTGCAAACCTATTTATCACTTTGTACTTGTTGAGAATTGACAAGAAAGCCTTTTGACCATTTTTAGAATTGATATAGCTTTGGGCTGCAAACCTGCTTATGTGTTGAGTGAACCCTAACTGAAGTAGGCTAGGGCAAAAACTGCTGATTTTTGTGCTCAGAACTTTTGAAAGTTTTGCTTTGCCATTCTCAAACAATATAAACTTTGTCAAAATAAGGTGTGTGTATTCTCAACATGCATCTTGCTGTGCAGCCAAGGTAGTGGGAAGAATCTTCTGACTGCCTGGCTGGATGGAGATTATTGCCTTGGAAAGAGGCAAAGAGGACAGGCACTGGCCGCGAGCGCTTTCCACTCAGCCATGAAAACAGCAGTGCTGTCCCTGCTGCTCGGCTGTGCCGGAGTCTGCCACCAAATCAGACTGTACTAATGACACCATGACCCTGGGACAGGGCCCCTTGGGGCTGATCAGCAGCTTGTCTCTACCATTTTAAGACCCCACCACCCACCATTATACTGTCCATCTCTGTTGCCTTTCACTCACTCACTCACACACATACACATCACATCCACAGCACAGTGAACCCAAGGTGCTCACCTGTCTAGCTGCCTCTATTAGAGCAATGTTCTGGGTAATATACTGCATTTCAGGGGGGAATTTTGATGTGTTAAGCTATGTGATATGTTTTTCATGTCTTCTATGATGTTTTTTATTTATAGCCAATGTTTATCTAAAAAGCACTTTCCGAATTTTTTTTCTATTTAAAATAAGATAAAAAGATATATGACTTAATTTAAAAGAATAATTAAGCAACCACCACTCTGGCTAAATCTTATGAGACAATGTGACATGTCAGTTTGCACTTTCCATGATGTATTGAAGTCAATGGGAACACAAACCAACTTCTTTACTTGCAAGCCAGCTAGATTAGCGAGATTGCAAGATCACGTTGTCAGACTTCAAGCTATGTACTTGTGGCCAAGCCCCCAGGAAGTGCGCCAGGCTTGGAAGCCAATTTGACATAGTGGCCAAACTGCGTAATTACAACTTCCAGATCCAAAAGGGGTCCAAAAAGCATTTTTCCTCACACAATCATGGGAAAAGGAGTGGCTGTAAAACAGTGAATATATTTTTTTAAGCGTCACAACCCCCATGAAATGACCCATATGGGACCCACAGAGCATGTTCAGTATGCATGCATCTGGGTAATATCTTTACAGTGGGAAGTAGCTTTTGTGGCTTCATGCGCCACTGAGCAACTGTCATGATTCAAAATGTGTCATCAGAAATCTAAAGGTGACATCACCAATTAGGCCATAATCAGGATATTTTTCAGGCCATCTCAGTTTACCATCATACACTTGCAAGGATTGATTGTGTGTTGATGAGTGCCAGCCACATTCAAAACTCACTGTCTTGCCAGTACTCAAATTTTCTCCTCCCTCCTCTTTACTCTGTCAGTTGCTAAATGATTTACGAGAGCGCCACGAGTGAGCTAGCAAAGTCACAATACATATTGTTGTCAAACAAACTTACAACAAGCGCATCAAACCTCCACAGGAACAAGTGCTAGAATTGCACCCCTCCAAAACAATTAGATTGGCTATTATGACACTTTTACATTTTCAAGCCCTGATACCTCAGTGGACCCCTGCAGCTCCTACAAATAACATATATGAAACTATTTTGTATATGTCAATTACAAGTGTCACCCAGATAATGTTTGTCTTCAGTGTATCAGACAAAATGTTTATATTGTGCCTATTTGCAAATAAGCCCTGTCACAATTATTCAGTGTTATTATTATAGCCATATGTGGCTAGTAGGCTTAAGTTTAGGCCATGTTCAGACCGACTTTAGCTCTAGCTGTGTAAAAGAAACTTTCTGGTTGGCATTATGTTTACCACAAAACGTTATTACCGATGCAAAAAAGATGCATATGAATTTAGTTTGTTGAGGATTGGTACGTTAATGCCGCCATGTTTGTTGATGCCTTTGCGACTCTTTGCTGATAAAGGTCAACAGAAAACCAGCAAATCCTTTAATTCATTTATGTGACTGTTTTGAATGTGCCATGGTGCATTTGCATTCTCATCTTATTTTGGCTCTGGGCACAAAACAAATGCTCCTTGCTGACCAGTGTTGGATATAAATAAACAAACATAATAAAATATGAATAACAATAATAATTGTATGCGCCGAATAAAAACAGAAAACTTGGGACAACTGTTGTCACTGTTTTGCATTGGGACATTCTGCATTATAGGTCTGTCATCATCATGAAACTGGGCCCCCAAGGCCACCTTGGGAGAGAGAAGGTAAGGGAGGAAGAAAGACGGCAAAAAAGCACAAGAAGAAGAAATGTATTGACAGCCATGCCCAACTGGCAAAGCCAAAAAACAGAAGCACCTTGTAAAAATATCTGGCTTGTAATTAATAACTTCACGCATATTTAACTTCCTTTTTATTCATGAGCACCTGCTTCCATTGACCTGAGGGGCACACAGAATCAACCTGCATTTTGAACATTTGCAGTTGAGAGACTGGATTCGAGAGCCACACATTTTAGAGTAATCTAAAATAGCTTGACATGGTCAGTTTTGACAGTACCATTACGTGGTCATTTATTCTCTCAGAAACACATTCTGCCGAATGATTCTGACACTTTGTCAGTAGCATTTTAATGTGCTTAGTGTCCAAGTCACATAAATATCACAGTCCTTTGACAAGTAAAGTGAATCCACCTTAAATATCATGCAAGTTAAAACAGAAACTTAATTTTCATGAGGTAGATGGAACAGATGGAGTGACATGATGACCCTTTTTGGGGTAATAAACAAACGTAATTACTTAATTCCTTCAGCAAAATCTCACTGTAATTCATAGACAAAAGTGCAGACCACAGGTTCAAATAAGACTTGTGACCTTTGATACATGTAATTCCTCATGGTCCACTATCTTTTCTGCCTCTTTCCTCTGTGCAGAGTCTTAAAAAGAAGAAATGCCAGAAAAACAATTTAAAACACAGTGGTCTCTTTAAAAAAACTTCACATCTGACCCAAACTACAGGATGCACGGTACGGCACATGACTTCCTTCGGTTTGGTATGCTCCCTGACCCAAACAATTACTATCAAAATAGTTTGATAATCCACTTATTCCAGCATGCGGAACAATAATTCTAGCACTTGAATTCCACCTGGAACATTTTGGCAGTGCGCCACTTAACTGTAGCATGCTCATGGATGTATAATAAGACCTTATAATAATCTTATAATAGCGGGTAGCATGCTACCATGCATGTAGCCAAGTTAGCCTGGTTACTCTGGTTACTCTGGTTATCCATGTGACAATGAATGGGATGTTTTATCCATGCCATGCACAGTTTGACACCAAAGACTCAAGCAACAATGAAAGAAAAACTGATATACTGGTAAAAAAAAAAAAAGGTTTGGTTTAAGTGTTCTGTTGTGCAGTGAAGTGCAGTTGATGGAGAGGCCTCTGATTACAATTGCAGGTGAATTTTCAAATTTGGACCATATACTACAATCCCAGAAAATTATTGTTTTAATGAGAAGTATAAAGTCAAGACATTGTTGATTCTACAGTAACTTAATTAAATGTTGACCTTTCACAGCCCAACAACCTGGGTCCCAACTCCGGCTCTCAGTACCTACAGTACATTAGTAGTAGTAGTTGAGTATGTAGTGTGGTCACACATAGAAAGTGACAAAATGTCAGAATACAGTACATAAAACTGTGTTTCTGCTCAATTTCAGAGGCCAAGAATGAACTTTTATTTATTGGTTTCTTGTACATTATTTCGAATGTAGTAGGAAAAGAAAAAATCTGCTTCTATACACTCTGTGCACTGCCTGTTGGCACCAAGGTCCTATCAGAGTTGAACTTAACTTTATGGCACTTACTCATGTTGTTCTCTCCTGACTAGATCCTTGCTTGTGTTGTATTAACTCTCATATGTACATGGCTTAACATAAAACCATCTGCTAAATGAAATTGTAACTTTGTAAAATTGTAGTATAGGACTGAGCTCCTCTCTCATCCTCCCCCTCTCCATCTGTACACATTCATGTACCATTAATGCATGTTACTAACTTGGCATCCTCCCTGTAGTTTTGTGCTTTCTTGTCTCGTAAGAGACCTGCTGTCCCCATAGTCCAACTTGATGCCCACCGCTGCTATTATATTAGTCATTTTTTGCCCACTGCTACTGCTATTATTATTAGTCATATTTCTATTATTGTTATTATTGTTGTTATTGTTGTTGTCATGCTTTTCTGTGTCTCTCTCTCCCCCCTCTCCCTTTCCCTCTTTCTCCCTCAACCCAACCAGTCAAGGCAGATGGCCACCCACTTAGAGCCCGATTCTGCTCAAGGTTTCTTTCCGTTACAGAGTTTTTCTTTGCTGCTGTCACAAAGTGCTTGCTCATGGGGGAATGTTGGGTCTCTCTCTGTAAATTAAAGAGTGTGGTCTAGACCTGCTCTATGTGAAAAGTGCCCTGAGATAACTTCTGTTGTGATTTGGTGCTATATAAATAAAACTGACTTGACTTGACTGGAGTACAGCAATACTGCCTTAAAGATATTTTTATAGCAGGAAAGGCACAGGTGTAACTAATAACATTAATAATGGCTGCATTCCATTAAGGTGTTTCAGTAAGCAAAGCAAGTGAGTCAGCATGGACAACATAGCCCTGAACATCTAAATAGAATGCAGCCATGGCTCACTTGATTAATTTCACCTGTGCTTGTCCTATTTGACATGTCAAAATGTCCGCCGTGACAAAGGCATATTGACTAATTTAGACCTAGGAAAATGCTTATGAATGCTTGTAGGACCAGGGTTCAGACTCTCTCACACTATTGGGCGTAAATTGTTTCAACCATTAATTTTTTGTTGCACCTCACAAAACCATCCTTTGTAAATTCTACAGCCCTGCTGGTTTAAACCTTTTTAGACAGCAATGAATGTTCACCAAATCCAACTGAATACTCCAAAGGCATTGGCTGGGGATATTTGAATTTAATACTTTTCCAAAGTGATAATTGTACTGGGAGCTACTAGGTCACAGATGGAAAGAAATTCAAGCCAAAATATGATTACTTATAAGTGTGCAGTATATCTAAGTGGTCATTTGGGAAAAAAAAAATAACAGGAAAAACTAGCCCACCGCTCTGCTATTTTAAACCAAAGACACTGGTTATCCTCTAGAAGGAGCCTACTATTGTATAACACTATTCAACTTAAAAAATATAAGACTGTAAATGGTATCTCCAGTAAAGCAGCAGCAAGCTTTGTCCTTGCTGTTCTTAGCAGAGTCCTTGGTACCTACTGAGGTCTTTTGGATCTATCATTGTAATTCTAGCTACATGGCATCAAAGTGCTCTTTCACTTCGTTTCAGTTCTGTTTGGCCAAGCTGCAGCGACATATGTTTGAATGTCAGTACAGATGTCTATGAGGAGAATTTAGCTATGTAAGACTATTCAAGTCATGTACAAACATTCAGTCACTATGTTCACTCACTCTGAGTCCCTTCTGTAACTCCTTGGGACTCAGTAGTGCTGGTTTTCTATCTTCACAGCTTGTTAATTACAGTTAATTACACTCACCTGGCATCCCAGGTGTAAATCAGCCCCTTATTAGATGGCTGAAGATGAATGAAAAGCAGCACAGCTCTGCGTCCTGAGGACCAGAATTAAAAACCACCGAAGTAAAACTCACTTTCTAAAGAGAGGGAATTGGTGAGTCCTCTGGAACACAATCCATCTGTGATGTCCAGGGCATTGTGGGAGTTATTTTAGGATGAAGTGGCGTAGCTTACTTTTTTTGGTACTTCCAA
This sequence comes from Thunnus albacares, assembly GCF_914725855.1. NCBI lineage: Eukaryota > Metazoa > Chordata > Actinopteri > Scombriformes > Scombridae > Thunnus > Thunnus albacares. The sequence goes on along the minus strand of NC_058129.1, from coordinate 7,815,198 downwards.
TTTCCTTCACTGTGCCTCATCTACTTCTATAGCTTGTGGTTTCCTACATTTTTTTCAGCTGCTTAAGAATACATTCAAAGTTACTTGTTGTGTTCCAATTCAGTTGCTGTCTCCATCAAAGTGCACATTTCATGACTGAAAATCGAAAAAATAAAAGGCGTGTTTCATTCCTCCAAATCCATCCATCACATCTGAATTTGGAGGACATGATAGCTGTTTTCTTTGGAACCCTCGGTATCAGTACCATGCGACCATGTCATATTTATAACTAGTTACAGAAAAATTGTGGTTTGGGTTAAAATTACAATTGTGGTCATGGGTAAAAGAAAGAGTTGACTGTCGGTAGGAAACGGAAAAATGGTCTCCTTTGTCAAAGTCCAATATCATTAACCCTACAGCCACTAAAGGGCTTTGTTGACTGTAAGCATATGTCATCTTGAGACATTTGCTAAAATGACTGATGTTGTTAGTCTCTATAAACTGGACCACTGAAAAAGCCATGACAGTGGAAGACAAGTTTAAACTTCACAGTTTGTCGTTAGCAGTGTGGATATGTTGTTCATCATGACATAACATCACATCTGTTACAAATAAATGGATGTTTATGGGTACTTGCAATTAAAAGAGTATTCCCCAAGTATAGCATCATACTTCTATACATTATCAGAATCAAGAGTGTTTTTGGGAGGAGACGACACAGGTTCGGCCTACTAAATCCTCCCAAGGTAATACCTTCGTAGGCTGCATCCTGCCTGACATGGAACATGTCTGTGATGTTGTGCTTTGGTTTGAATATTCAAGCCAAAACCAATAGCAACAGCAAAAATGGAGCAACAGCTCCTCCCATCTCATCAACTAATATGCCTTGTGGCTGCATTATATTGTTAAATAACTCTACCTCTTCAAAGATTAATTTTTCAATGTTGTGAAACACTGGCAAAAATAGTCTAGAGAGCACAAGCTGTGCTTTGATTTTTAAGGGACTGACACTGAAAAATTATGATTTGTTGGTAGCAGCAATATCTCTATGTCATAACTCATCCTTGTTTAACCAGATATCTAGAAAAGTACAAAAGACAATGTGCTATAGAGAGTATAATGGGTAGAGAAGAGTGTTTTAGGACAGAAACACATAGCCCTGCATCACTGATGTAATATGGACATACATGCTGAGAACATGGCTCAATAAATTACCCTGTTTAAAGTCAGCTTTTAAATGCCATCTTCTTGTATCTTCCAAACATTTCTATATAAAGGATTAACAAATAGACATACATAAGGTTTCACAGCCTCTTCTATTAAGAATCTGTGCCAGTACAGAGAATGATTCTTTGGTTACATTTGGCATAGTACAAAACTGCATCACTAGCTATGGTGTTACTTGGGAGACAATGACCAAGTCCAAGAGTGAAGTATTCTTACATTCTCTCCTGTGTTAACCTCTGGTGAAATTATGTATTGGGAACATAAACTATTGCTGATCTTGGATAAGTTAAATGGAGCATTGTTTGGGGTGTTTATAGTCTTGAGGTAAAATACAGAATATACTGCTCTATGAATGGGAAACAGCTACGCAGAGAGGCAAACAAACAGGGAGGTCTGTCTTTGTAGCTGGTAGCTCTCTGATCTTGGCGCTGTGGTGAAGGCAACCTTGAAAAAAACATCCTAGGCACAGGGGAGCTTTAATGCATTGATATATTTTTTTTATCTTTGCAGCCATGTCATAATAAAGGCATTTTAACTTCTACACTACTTCAGTGTGCCTCAGACCTCTTTAAAGGGTTGTTTCTTCTACAGTGCAAAGATTAGTATGCTAGAGTGCTTACTACAAAACACTAACCCTTGTGCATTCAGTTCGGTTTCTGATTTTGCTAAGGACCTCTTGGTACCCTCTAAAGCAGCTCTGGGAATCCCCTGGATCCCACTTTGAAAACCATTTGCTTGGAGGACTAATCTCAGGTGAGAACCAGGCCATGCCTTTTCAGCATATGTGGAATAGCCTCAAGTTCTACTACTGAACACATTTCGACATTACCGTCATTAAATTTCTAGGATGTTGCTACATTGTGTCTCTAAGAGCAAGCTATGAAAGCTAATTTATTGTGACGGTTTAGACAAACACTCTGTGGTATTATTCCCTCTTTCATTATTATTTTTTTCTGTAATGAGAGGCAACAAAAGATAGAGTGAGACAGAGAGGAACAACAAAGACTCCAGAGGGATTTGATGTAGGCCAGCATATGTGGGCTCAAGTGTGGGAGTCTGAACCACCGTGAGCTCTCCAATTTAATCTCCAATTTACAGGTTACAAATTAACACCATATATCTATGTGAGTGGGTTGGCCATATTTACATATATTGAGTTGCCATAGGCTGTTTTATTAATATGATCAACTCCATCCAATACCCTGTTGATAAATATTTTATTAATCCTGATTTTTAAAAGGATTGTGTACAAACATTACTGCCAAATACTATCATAGGACATCCAAGTCCCCAAAGGATAATAGTGACATTATAGATGTCCCCTTATGAGTAAAAAAAAGTAATATTAGCGCAATTTCTTTAATCCTGACAGAGAAATTGCACTGCAGGAAGTCTGTTTGTCAGCCAACAGCTTCTCGCCCTATCAGCTTCCCATTCATTATCTTGAACCCTAAATAGCATTTAAAAAATATTTAATATTCACTCTACAGAGTGCCATGGCAACAGCTGTTCCTCCAGTGGAGACACTGACAGTGACACTGGGTAAGGGAGAAAGGTGCAATGTGGGCTCCACCTAGTGGTATACAAAGGTAACTTGAAGGGCAGAGCTTGCACACTGCCAGAACAGGCAAATAATCAATCCATTGATCAATTAATCCTATTATCTACTGCAATGGAACGTCTAAGTAGCAGCAGTCTCCAATCAAGGTACTTTGCTAACTCAAGTTGACAAATCAAATATCCAATCCTGCGAGTCAACGTCCACAGCCTACAAATCATCTTCAGACAAAAACTGAACTACAAAATTATCTAAAATAAGAATATTAAGTTATTGCCATTGTATTACAAAAAAACCAAAACAGTAGTGCTTCAATTCCCACTCATGAAAAGATCTTATGGTGATCTGTGTTTTTACTTTAATTCACTATGAGATGCCTGGAAAGAACTTGGATACAGCACTAAGACAAAAAAGATAAAGCAGCACATCTGCAGGAGTAGATGCTGCAGAAACTACAATTTTACAGCATCTGTAATATGCATATATTACAGATGCTGTAAAATTGTAGTTTCATGGTCACTGGTTTGATATTTACATTTAGTGTATGTCAAACAGCAACCATGAAATTTAACCGTTTACTTCAACTACATGACAATAAGAGCAACACATTAATACCTTAAATGTTGAATTTAAACATAAAATCTGCACAAGGGGGAGTTGCAGATGTGATGTCTGCTGTAAATGCTAGAGATGAAAGGGATTTTAAGTTCCTGTTTGGTGCATTACAACGGAAAAAACAAACAGCTGTTTGACATGTATGACTATTTACACTGTATATAGTCATACATGTCCCTGTATATTGAACAGGGACCAACAATATACTGAGGCCAAAACACACAACAGATCAACATGCTTCTCTGCAGTACAAAGTAACTTTATTTAAATTAGGTGTCTATTTTATCAAAATGTTTCAAGTTTTCAGGACGAACAACAGTGCAATCAGTGACACAGACAATACTCTATAAACAAGACATACATATGCAACATAACTACAGTCAAGACAGCAAAGGCCAGTTTCAAGTATTGTGAACAGTACATATACACACACACACACCCCCATATAAAACATAAAGGCCATTTCATACTTTTAACATTTCAATGGTCGATGCAAAGGTTCTTCTATACAAAGTTCTAAAAAATATACATTTTTATTATTTTGCTGCCCACACCAAGTGAACCCAACATTTCTCAGAATGTGAATGGTGCTCTAAAAAGAAACGTATTTTTGTAATAGACTATTACTGTAGGTAATATATGAACACAATGTTACATTATCCAGCCATGAATACACCCTGAGGTGAGCCAGGCAAAAAAATGTTACACTCCTCGTAACAAAACAATTGCCAGTTGGTGTAGTAATGCAATGTGATTAAGAGGTTTTATTGCATTTTCTACATTAACTGGCAGTTAGTTCATTTTGTTGCCACCCTGCCCTTTGGAAGAATACTGTAGTGGTTTTTCAAACTAACACTACCATGAAAATTGTTTTTTGGCCCACGACGACACACAGATGCTTCAGCTCATCTAAACAAGCCACCAAGCACCCTTCTCAGTAAGGATGTAGACAGCTGGTTTGGGAGTGTTTCTCTTATTACTTTGTGTCCATGGATTCATCAGCACATCCCATAATCCTCTGCAATTCCTGAATACAGGGCACAATTGACTGGCTGTGCAACTGAGCCATCTTCAACCTAGAGAGAGACAAACAGGAGAGTGATCAGTCAGAGAAGGTTTTAACAAGAAACTTACTAAATTCTACTAGAACTAACAATGCATCATTTAGGTTATCTAGAGATGATGAACTGATTACCAAAAGCTATGACTAAAAATACCGGGCATCAGTAAGGTGATAATAAACAAATGAATATGATAGCAACTAGGCTTCATGATAGCTCATCAAGAAGTTGGGTTATTTGCTACAAAGTTTACTACACCAACCACTTTAGCACATATGCAACTGTTTTTAAGGCTATACTCAGGATCTTACTTTAGCTGCTAAAATAATGAGAATGGCTGATAAGCATTATACACAAACATATTTTTATTCATCCCAGTGAAGAAAATGTAACAACTAGCAAGGCAAATACACCCAGCCAATTTCCTCAAGCACTGGTGGACCAACCAAGGGCTCAAAGGTAAGTGAACTTACATTTGACAGATGGCAAGACAGGACTCCAGTAGGATGTCCATGTTGCAATGCTTCAGCTGGATATTTAAGCAGACAACTGTTGCCAACACGTCAGCAAAAAACGTGGTAACCGATATTATATCTGGTATATCACGGCTTCAGGAGTTCTGAGATCTTACTTGCCCTAGATAGTGGTGAAAAATGCTTAACACAGTTTTAAGGTAATTCAAGCACAGCAAGGTTTGCATTAGCCTCATTTCCTCAGTACTTTGAGTTGACCTGTTTTGTTCAAGGATGAAGTTATTGTTCAGAAGGATGTGAGTAGCAGTCAGGAAACATCTTAAAAGTGCCACTAAAAAAAATGAAGTGATTGATTTATGTACAAAAACACGACCAAGTATCTGGTTCACTCTGATCTTTCAGTATGCATAAAGTCAAAACACTGAATTAAATTACACTATGCACTTATATTGCCAAAACATTTGGATTACTCGAACATGACGTTGTGCTTACACCAGCAATGACAAACTAAGGTGTTAACATGACAGTTTCCTTAATGCCTAGTATTACCTTGATCTGATTAGAATGCATATGTAATTAGTGCACACACTGACACACCAACTTTATGACTATGCCTTCATAAACTAAGGTGTTACCTTCTGAGCAGTTCGCGTCCTCTGTTTGGTTCAGGGCAGTAGTGCTGGAGAGCAGTGAGGCTGTGAGATGCCAGAATGCTGTAACACTGTTCTCGGAGGGCGTTATGGTTTGCTGTATCCCACTGCGGCAACTCGCTGGTGTAGCGCCACGCCATCAGTGTGTGCTCCAACACAGCGTCCCACTCTTTGTTCCTCAAAAGAACCTGGCCCCACTCCTGACATGAAACCTGAGGGGGAGGATAAGGAGGTGATGGATTAGGATGACACAGTAAAACATTTGGCTCACAGAGCCACACAGAGGTATCCTATGGAGCATTTTTTTATATATATATCTGTGACAAAGATTCCTTTTAAGAAGAAAAGAAAGCTCAATTAGAAAAGAGTACCAGGGGTGTGCTCAGAGAGCCAACAATCCCTTTACAAGTATAAATGAAACACTTTAGTGCTTTCCTGCAAATGAGAATTGAACTTTATAGTGAAATTAAATCTGCAGGTTTCCAAAAGTGTCATCATTTATACAAACAAGTTAGATATCACTGATACTCACTTTGAATGCCACAAGGTGAGGATATGCTTTTCTGTAGCAGTGAGCATCCCTGTTGGAGCCAAACCGTGAGTAGGGTATGGACCTGTAAACATTTGCCTTCTTTAATTGCAAGTCGTCCTGGAGATACTTCAGGTCGGAGGCCAGGATCCTGGGCTCTTGGCTCTGGGATACAATGAAACACACCACATTTGAGGTTACATTGTATGCCATGTACACTGAACATCTTGAGCATAAAAATTCACCTCAGATGGGAAACATTTTATCTTATTAATATGGTCACATGAAAATACCTGTTCAACTAAGATGAGGGATCTGATTAGCTGTACAAGTTGCTGTTTGGAGAGCGGGGTGTGGTGCTCGTCCATCTTCTCACACTGCTCCTCTATCCTCCCACTCCACACCCCATTGATGGATAAATCCACTGAAAAATAAAAAGGACATGATTAGGACAATAACAGACCACAGCAAACAGGGGGGAAACCAATTATTGATGGGAGTATTGCATTTACCTCAGAAATGTGTTTTTACCACTCTGAAGAATTTATTTTCATTGATGTAGACTGTCAGGTTGACTAATATTGAATGGTAGAGGAAACCGGATTGACAAGACACACTACAGTGAAAACCACCACTCCTGAGGCTCACAGCATTTTTACCCTCATGCAATGTTTCTTTTTGCATTTTGCTTCCTATTAAGTCTGCTCAACAAACCAGCTGTACATTTTTTGTAGGTTTTGCAGGTTGAATGACCATGGTTTCTATGTGGTACTTACAGGACTGCGCACGCTTGGTGTTTGAAGTAGTGTTTCTCCCTCTTGGAAGTGGAGACGGAGCCAGACGGGCACTTAGGATTTCTAGGTAGGACCTCCTCATACGAGCTGTAGGAAAGAAGAGGGAAAATTGTATGTCATTTACTTGTGTTTTCTGCAGAATTGTTTGCTCCAAGCACCCCAGGAGATGCATTTTAACTAAAATTGACACACGCCGCCAACAACAATAACTTAACGGCTAACCAACCGTTAACCCCCCTCAAACAACTGTTGTTAGCATGATAGCGAAGTGGCGCCTTCTTACAAAGAAAGTAAGTCACAGCAATTGTCGCAGCCAAAGTAGACAGTTGTCATGTTTCAGACTTACCTGCAATTTTGGGCTGTGGAGCTGGTATTTCCACCAAGGCACGTCGTGGCTGACACACAGCTGCCATTGTGACTAAACTAACCAGCTAATTTTATGGCGCTAACTCCTTGCTAGCGACGCTACTGTTAGCTGAACTTTAAACCCCACTGGGTGCACGACAATAACTTCTCCACGGTAGTAGGGAACTCGGCGTTCAGGAGCTTTTCTTCAAAACAACCACTGTAGTTTTCGTGCTCGTTTCTATCCACTAAAAAGACAAAATTGCTTGAAATAAAGTCAGCACAACAAAACGTCTCCGCTCTTGTGAAGCCTGCCGAAGCGGAGGTAGAGATAAAGTAACAACTTTTGTCTGCACAATGCTGATGAGGCGCGCGACACTAGTTGCCGCGCGGGCGTGGCTTGCTTGCATGGGTCCACCTGATTGGTAGACGTCACTGCCTACGTACAAACAGGCGCCCAATATGCAAACGAGGTGGCCGCTGTGCTTTGTGGCGAGCACAGAGAAGCGCTGTGGCCTGTGGCCTATAATCAAAACAATTGTGGAGTAAATTGTCACGATTTATTGTATCCACTCTCCCTTTTTATTACTTTGGAAGAAATGTTTTGTTTGGATTCACTGGATGTGTCAGGAATCTGTTGGCAGTTCTATTTGATTAATTTGCTTATTATATTGACCAAAATTTATATTCACAAATCCAAATTCTTAAGCAAAAAGCCAGTTTTCAGAGCTGACTGTTCATATTAAACAATACATTTCATAAGTATCAATATAGTATCAAAATATACAAACAAAAAAGCTGTTAAAATGTATAACCACTGTAAGCTTTACAAGATGTTTATTTAACTTTTTATTTCTTTTTTTATTACAACCTTTTGTCGCCCTGGCGTGTTTGTGATTATTGTCTCAAGCTGTATACACAAGGAGCTGTAAACTTGTTGTATACTTGTTGTTGAGGTGGCCACTGTGCGCCCCAACATCTCCTCTGCACAATAGGGAAATAATCACGGCATGGAGACACGAGCACGGCCACACACACTATACACTCTCAATTCTTCTTTATGTTACCCTGATATAGGCCTACTTCTTCACTTGCCATGGAGAGGGGAAGTTATTTTTTTCTTAATGTATATATATGAAGCCTCTATATTCTCCCTTCCACTCCTGTCACAATCTTGATGCTGCATCAGCATGTGGTGCTGTATACTGTATATTTTCGTATGCTAACAAAATCCATAAGAAACATGTGCAAGCCACAATTGAATGGTATGACTAATTTGAAGTTGTTAACTTTGTAAAAATATATATTGTCGTACTTTATATACTTGGCTAAGTTTAAGAGTTAATTCAACTGGCCCCTGTCAAAGAATAGCTGGTTTGAATGGGTTAGAACTGTCACTGCTGCTAAAACCAAAATTAAAACATATAATGTTATTTTTATACAAGCATCACACTTACCTGTGTGTTTTTTGTTGTTGTTTTTGTTTGCAGCTCAGCCGCTGCATGCCACTTCTGAGTGATGCTTGACAACGACACTGGATTCTCAGGTCTTTGCACAGGAGCGAAAAGATTGTGTCATAAATTAATTTTGAGCACACATCCTCATTGACCAAAAGTTGTGAATGGTGTTGATGCAATGAAATACTACAGTTATGTCCTTTATAATATCTTCTGAGAACTGAAACTTACACACAAGTAGGCCATGAAGAGGGCATCTAGTGCCATATGCAGTCCTTCAGGAGTCATGGACCTTTGAACTAGTCAAAAGTACTGTAAATGGGGACCTTGAAGCATCCTCTGTACTGTGGGTGCATCCTGTATGTAGTATGTAATAAACAAACATCTGGCAGTAGATTCAAATATGACAAAAGAAAGACATTGTTCAAATATACAGTATGTGCATGTTGCATTCAGTTTGAAAAGCAGATGGCAGATGGTGGCATTCACAATGTATCATATGTTTTAATATGTACGGCCTAATTAAGAGTGTTTGTATGGAAATGATTAAAATGCATGTTTCTGCAACATTATATAGCATACTTAGATTGGAATCATATTTTAATCTCATAAAGCATAGTCAACGTACTTTCACAATGCACTGTGTGCTAGGAGTATGACTGCACACTGCAATATCAACTGTTAACAGACAGTATTATGAAAGTGACATTAGAACAGACATTCAGGACAGGGTTCAAACCAAAAGACATATGGAAAGAGACAAAACATATCTGTAAAATATTTTTTAATGGGTTTGTGGATTATCGAAAAAAAATGGGAATTTAATTTCTTGTCGAGAGACATAACTGCATTTTGATACATAGTGTGGAATAATAAATAATTTCAAGCACATAACTTATTCCAAAACAGATGATAATAAAACACAAAAACGTAAAAATAATTAGATATAATTTATACAATGGTCAGTCTGAAATACTCTTTCAGAAATTCAAAAGATTTTTAAATTTTTGATATAGAATTATAATAATAGTATTATATATTTAGTTTTCGGGTAACTCTTTATTATATACTGCTTATTAATCTTATCTGAAAAAATCTAGGTGGTAAAATATGAAGCAGTGGTAAATGCAGTGCAATTTTAGTGTCCCTGTATTTTCAACATTTCGAACAAATGTTCCTCCCATCTTACAAGTAAACTGCATTTCAATGCAACATGGTTGAAATCAGTTTACATTTACAGTCATTCAGAATTACAATTGAATATTTAGCATGTGAATACAATGATAGCAACAATTTCTTCACTGGACTCAAAGTGACACATGTTTTGTTACATTTCTACAGTTAAATTATTATAGTAACAATTATAAATATCTGTAGTAAAACTGCACTTTATGAACTGATCGAAAGTGAATTCACTCCAGCCCTGTGCAATATAGAGCAAATTAAGCTGTATACTCCATGGCTTCTTGAAACTGCTACATCAAATAAATAATATTGTATTTATGTACATTATATACATTTTAAATAAGTTACATAATGCACAGGTAAAAGGATATCTATTAGGTATACAGTATATCATATTACAAAGGTCTGTGACAGTATGGCTTTGTAAATATACGTTACAATATTGTCATCAGAAAAAGCAAGTGAAGTCAGTGAGGACTGCTTTTCAGCATCTTACTCATCTTTTCAGTTGGAGTGTAATGTAAGTTCGATGTTAAGTCTAACGGCAACAAGTCTTACACTTTAGTGATTCTGATATTGAGATTGTCTAGACCTTATAAGAAAAATATATGACTCTTCCAGCAGCCTCAAAAATAACAAGATGCTTAAAGACAGACTTCTACTGACTGCGTAGGCCACACTAGAAAGCAAAAGGAGTAGCCTCTACTTGCTAAGCAGCGTTTTAAGGGAGCGGGTGAGTGCGTTAGCAATGGCCGACATGGTACTGGAGTGGCGGACCAGGGCTTTCACGCTGTGCTCCCCTGGTGCTCCCACGGTGGCAGCCTCAGCCGCTTTGAGTAAACAGATATAGTTCATGACGACCTCGTCGACCTTCGCCACAACCTCTCTCTGTTGGTGTGAGGCTGAGAGACCAAGCCCCTTAACCAGACACATACAAGCTTCGCAGAGACAACATAGCACCTGGAAGCTGCAAGTTACAGCCAGAAGCATCTCTTCAGGACTACTGTGCGCCTGTGCCATCCTCCGGCATGCCCGGCCTAATTCTTTCGACTCAACAGAGAGGAGCTGCTTGTACTGGGATACATCATGGATAGGCATCTGGGCTCCACGATCGCAGCGACCTACGCTGGATCTCACCAGCGCAATGAGCTCACTGGCATCACGGCGGACATCTGTGAAGCCGGAAGGGAAGCCGTACATGCGGTCCTTGAGTGCGTTGATTCGGGCCAGACGGTCACTAAAGCTCATGTTATTGAGTACTTCACCATATAGCTGTTCCCCGGCTGCATCCACTGCTGAGCCACAAGGGAAAATAGCCGATGCAGCAATACTGTCGTTATCAATATCATTCCCACCACGGCTTCGTCTGGGCCTCTCCCACTCAATCTCATCCTCTTCGCCTTCACTCTTACGTTTAAAGAAACAGTAGCTAAAAGGCCCATTGCATCTCCAGGGACTGGTATCCAATTTTTGAGAGCCCTTCATGTGTTTGGCATCTTTCTGTAAAGGAAATGCAACAGATGCCCTTCTACTGTCTATCCTACTACCTGTAGACCAGCATGTGGCGTGGGAAGATACAGAGCCTTGGGAGTAGCTCTTGGAGAGCCGCTTCCTTGTTGGCCTCCGCTGGACTTTGGTCTCACCTTGCTGGGGCACAGATGGTGACAAGGGCTGCTGGCTCCGGCTTCGGGTGGGCTTATCAAAGAGAACTTCCACACTACCAGAACTGGCAGTCACATTGCTAGTGCTGCGTTTGAGCTCCCGGCCCCTTTGCAGATTATTGCTGAAGGGATCCGTCTGTGGCAAGGTCGGGGTAACAGCATGAATGTGGTTCTGATTTTGCCGGGACTGGATGGAATGGATGGAATCCAGTGGGCATCCTGAGTTGCTGGAGCTAGTGTTGGCTTGTGTGGGTAGAGACAAAGGAGGAGGAGGAGGAGGTGGTGGGGGAGGTGGTGGAGGAGGTGGAGATTGTGTGTTGGGAGTTGGGGATGTAATGCAAGCTCTAGCCCCAGTAGATGCCTGCCTGATAAAAGCTGAGGGGTGGTCTCCCCTTCCTAGTGAGATGGGGTTGAGGTCTCGTTGACAACTTACACTGGGGGCAGCAGAGAAACAAAGAGAATCATTAGGGCGAGAATGAGGAGTCTGACGAACTGCATGTTTTGCCCTTGGGTCTGATTTGAACCAGTCGTCAGTGTTGCCTGCAGGTTGGCTTCTTGACCGAGGTGGAGGGCGGTTAGCAGTACCCCCACCCTCGCGGTTTACACCTGTGATGAATCCCCCATCACGGCTAATACAGCCATCTCTCTTATACAGTGACAGGAAGTGTTCTGGGTCCATACCACTCCTCTCTAGCTCACTTTCCAGGCCAGAAAAGGAGCTTCTCCTCTCAGCTGAAGCTGGCCTCAAATCTAGACAGTCATTTGGTCTCTGAGCATGCATATCAGGACTTCTCTTGAGTTTGGCAGGAAGTGTGGCGGAATGGTATGACCGTGGATTTTTATTTGCCATCTGCATGGTGGCTGTATTAGGGGTTACTAAATTTGGGCTGAGGAATGGGGATGATATGGAGGAGGGCATACAAGGGCAGCGAGCAATTGTGTTCCCCCTATTCTTAACCATTTCGACAAGCTGAGGGTTGCTAGTGATATAGCGTCTAGTGTCCTTTTTCACTGCCCCTCCCATGCCTGCACTGTGCAGCTTTCCTCCCTGATGCATCTGGCTGACTGTTAGATAGTTTATCAGTTGTCTGTAGGCCTCACTGCCTTCTTTCTGGTTCAGCCCTTTAAAACAGGCCTGTTGTTTAGCATGCAGATCATTGTAGGGCCTCTTGCTTCCAGTACCTGTGGTCTCTTTATGCTTAGACGGTGTGGCTGAGGAGGGACGGACTGGTTCGGCCCCGGCAGCAGGAGGGTGAATGTTGGGCAGCATTTTCCGAAGGAGGGCAGGGTCTGCATGAGGGTGAAGGTCTTTTCCCTGAGTGCTCTGGCCAGGGATGCTGTGGGGAATTCCAGGTTTGCTATCTTCATAGTTTAGCACCCTGAGTAATGAGGAGGAGGAACTAGAAAGCGGGTGCCTTTGCATATGGTGGTGTTTTGATTCATTCATGCCAGGGCCAAGTGGTGAGTCAGTTGGGGTGGCACAGGCACTACTGTTTGTGCTGCCACCAGCATCCAGAGATGAGCACAGAGATCCCTGTAGTGAACTGTGGGCTTCTCCTTGCAAATTTGAAATCCTTTTTGCTAGATGGTACTCACACAACCGTGCAACACTCTGCTGTCTTGAAATCGGCTGATGGTCACTTTGTATGTCTGATCCTTGGTCAGACCCCCCTGATTTAGATTTTTTGGTTGGGGACAGCAACGATGCTACAACTAGATGTTCATCTTGTTCAACAGCTGTAGCTCCATTATCTGTACCACACTCCCCCATGTTGACAACGTCTAACAGGCGATCAGAGGTGGATGAAGCAGGGCGGGGAATTCTGTGATGGTCACGGGGGAGGCTGTTCACCCCAAGGCCCTCGGCTAGGGAATTTTCTGCCAAAAAAGAATTCTGTCTTCTTTGACTTTCCCCTCGCTCACAGAATGAAGTGCGCTGACTTAAGTCAAGATGGCTGCTGCTGCCACCACTCTCACCTCTATGTCCTTCCCTTGTGCTGAAGGTGTTATATTTCCCACTGGAGTCTGCAGACTTTTTGTGATGCTTTCCCCCTGGTGTGGTGGAACTTGGGCGCTGGAGAGTGGAGGAGAGGTTAGTATGGGACCTCACCTCCAAGCTGTCTGGCCCTGATGATGCTGTGTCCAAAAGGGGGCTCTGTCTCGGAGGAACTGCTGGAGGCTGAAGGTGGCGTGTTGGACTACGGGGTTTCTTCTGTATTGTTCCTGCTGTACTAGGTGAGACGGGGAATTCTGTTTTTTCCTCAAGTAAAGGTTGGTATCCCTCCCTTGTGGCCACCAAAAGACGCATGTGACTCTCGCTGAGCCTGTGAGTAGCAGCCAGTTCAGAGATTTCGGTCATCTCTGAGGAGTTGGTCTCGTTGCCAGAATCTGAGGAAGACTCTGGACTAAAGCCTCGAGATGTGTAAACACCTAGAAGATAAGAAGTAAAATATGGGTCATTCAAGTAAAAGATAATTGCTTTTAAATGTGTACTGTTTTAAATATTACACAGGGCTATGACAACATATATATGAAAGGGCACATTATTCAAATGTTTTTTGTTCAGGTGGATGTGTTTTGATAGTTTACTAACTCAAGGGGGCAAGAGGTTACAGAGAATTAAAGCTAAATGGTAGAGAGGGAAACCCATTAGAGGAAAAAAACTCAGGATAAAAAGAGCAAATGATAGCTTTAATAAAATGAACACAAATTAAATCATTTAGTGGTCTAAATGATATTAAATTAGAGAATCAAACATCATAGACTGAGACACAGGATTTATTTGGGGTAGGTTATGCAGGAATCTGAGTAAAAATCTCAGAAAACCACTTATAAACAAAATACATGAATAATGGCGATCAAACATTACTGTGCTTGCATTAGTATTCAACAGACCTGGATTGTTACTGTTGGGTGGTGGAGGGGGAGGCCTCTGTTCAGATACAGACAGAGACTCAAGTGCCTGTAGAGTGTGCATGACTGCATTCTCCAGCCTTCTCTCCCCTCCCCTGCTACTTTCTCCCTCTCCACGTGTTGGAATGGCATCAATTAACGATACCGGTATATCATCATTGTCGAGTGTGCTTAGTGGCCTTCCCTCGGGTGCTGCGTCCTCATCTGAACTGTCCCGAAAGCCTGGCGGTGGAGCTGCGATTGCAAGATTGAGCGTCTGCAGCAGTGTGTCTTCTTCGTCATCGTCAACGCCGTCGTCTCCCTCAGGAGGAGGCAGTGATGTCAGATCAATGATGTCATCGGTAGAACCAGAAAGCGTGAGGAAGGTAGCTTTGCCGGCTGCCGTGGCTAACCCTCCTCCTTGGTTACCGCAGTTTTCATCTCCACCTCCTCTGTCATCACCCACTGGTGTCCCCCCAGTAGAGTCTTCTTCGCAGGAAGCATCGTCGTCGTCCTCTGCATCATCCGTTGTGTCACGATAAAAAAGATCTCTTAGCAGTGGCTCCTCACCACCTTCCTCACTTATAATGTTACTATAGACATGTGTCAGACCACTGAATTGAAATGGCACCCTATCCTGTGACCGGAAGTCTGTATTGTTGTGCAAGTAGAGAGGTCTGTGTTCAGGTACCTCAGGGCTCTCTAAAAGTCTTTCATAGCCTAAGTTCTTAGTCTTGTTCAAAGGTGGGTCTCCTCCGAAAATAAATGACACTTTGGCGCTCCGAGGTGAGTCTTGAGATTTGTGTCTGGTAGCGGGGGGAAGAGGAGGGGGCAAAGGACTTCTCCGTGTCCCAAGGTCTCTGTCAGGGTTTTGGGGTTCATGGAAGTATGGAGAGATGCTGTTTTCTCTCTGAACATTGTCTGAATATTCAGAGTCCCTGTTATAGACCTCTCTCTGGCTGGGTGATGGCTCCTCGTTGTCCCCCAAAGATGTGCTGTATGGCCACTCCAGGACACGATCCTGACCTGCAGACAGCAGCAATACATAGTTTTATTACTTTTTTTGTTTTATATTTTATGTTGATTAAATTTTAAAGGAATTGCCTCCTCCTCACTAGACTTTTGAGTACTCTCTTCAAGACATTGGCGGTTTTATGGTGCACTGTAAAACATTAATATTTAAGTCATTTAATCTAGCCTTAAGTCTTTTTCTTCTAAAATGTGTCAGAGCGAGAGTGTTCATCAACTTCTCAATTTTTAATGTTTTTTTATGGAGCTTTCTGCCAGGTCAAAGATCATACGTTTTGTCTCTTCAACATTTGCATCACAAATGAATTTGACTTTTTAAAATTGTAATTATGGATAGAATCTGGTATATGATCTTGCACAGAGGCTTTGAAGATTCAATTTTTGTAAAAAACAATAGCATAAGATCTCTTAAAACTGGGGCTTTCATTCATTTTTTTTATCCATACTATCTTGACGACACACACATATGTGCACACATGTTAATAACTCACTATTGTCATCCCCTCCAGTGCTATTGCAGTGGGCCATGCTGAAGATAGATCTCCTTGAGTCCACTAGGAGGCGATAGTAGCCTGCTGTTAGACAGGCCAGATTCATTGCATCACTCGACTCCATGATCAGTGTGATGGGCTGTAAAATAAAACAGATGGGGGAAGAAAGAAATGGTGGAAGGGGGCAGAACAAGAAAAAAAAGGATAGACAGCAGATGCTATAATTTGTGTAGGACAAAATACTGTTTGCTGGTACTTCTGTTTGCAGGCAGAACTGAGCTCACCCTGACATCAAGAACATGCAGCTCCAGTCGGACATTGGTCTCATCCTCAGTAAGGATCTCGATGCGGTTGACATGGCTGAAGTCAGCCAATAGGGCCACCAGGTTGGTCCGGGTGTTGATGACATGACTGATGCCATAACGAGGGCCCACTAACAGTGTCACCTCTGTCTGTTTCTCCCCTTGCTACAGAAAGTAGTGTGTATGAATAGGACAGTTAAAAGCAATTCAAAAACCAATCAATTATGTCAAACTTTTGTCCTAAAAGGTTTTAGCAACTACAGAGATGCAGTTCCAAACTCAAGTTTGTTCTCAAACTTTAACAAATCCTTTCCAGAACTAATGGCCTTACCAAAAGTATTGATTTGAACTCCCTCCCTCCATAGAGTCTGAGTTCACTGAGGTACCTCAGGTAATGCACCTTGGCCTGCAATGCAGTCAGCTGGACAGGGAAAAGTGAGATACATTAGTAAGCATACAAAATTCATTTCAACCTGAACAGATGCATTTGTCTTCTAATGAATCCCAGGATGTAAAGCACTCTTTTATCCGGACCACTGATTTTCCATTACTGCATATCCCCTATCATTTAAATCTGATCCAAATCTAAGGAGCCGCTCCACTGCAGTAGTCTTTATGGCTTGCTTACGTGGATATGTGGATCCCTCAGTATGGCCACTTTAGGTCTATGGGCCTTTCAAAATTCAAAGCACATGGCTGAGGCTTCCACTGCAATGAGACATGTACTGTATATATGCATGACCTGACAAGTTTTATATATTCACTTCTATAAAAAGCAGATTGTTTTTTTTAATTTACATTGTTTTTTCTGCATTTGTATTTTTTATTTTATTTTTGTTTCTTTTTATATGCAATTTGCATGTTGTAAAAAAAGATACATATGGTTCTTTTTTGAATGTCTGTACATTTGTAATGTAAGAGCAGTTGAATAAAAACGATCGCAGTTATGTGTCACCAGACCTGCATGCTACTCTATCTACTGTACATTGCTCTGATGTGGTGCTTACATGTGAATTTAAGAATATGCCTAGTCCACAGTATACTCCAGTAATATCTTACCTTGCCATTATAAACAAAAGGTTAATGGAGTGTCTGACCTTGCTGGTTAAAACCAGACATCTTCATGAAAAAGTAATTTTTATTTATTTATTTTTTTTTATGAAATTCTTGCTCAGCCTTTGCACAAAACTGAGCAAGCAGCCTCTTTTGATGAAGGCTGAGTGATAACTTTAAGACCGTAATGAGAAAGCTGATTTGGAGCGTCAACATTTGAATTGCACATCAGTTCACTGGTGCTGCTTGGCTGTATTTCTCCCTAATGGATAGAATGGATATCAACTGCCACTGTGAATACAAATCATTAGCCAGCACAACATACTGCACAGGCTCGGAGAGATCAATATCCTTCTGCTTTGACTGACATTTTATAGACATTGTACACATATATGCAGTGCATTATGCCTGCATGACTGAAAAGCTGGGTAAACTCTGTTCTGCAAATAAATTGGATGAAGCTGTATTAGATAGATATGTTGGGTATAGAGCAATGCTAATTTGCCTGCTTGTATTTGTTAACTAGTCACACTATGCTACATACTGTGAACATACTCTCTTGTGTCCAGATTAACATACAAACATTTACTGGGTTGGGTTGAAATGTAACCCTTTTATAGCCCCACTTACTGCTGTTCTGTATTTCCAGAATCTTCAAATACTCTGGTAACCATCTAGATGAAAAGAAAATCTGTCTATTGCGTGATACAAAAATATTTTTCACCTGTTTTCCAAGTTGCATTCTTTTTTCTAATTCAAACAAAGATGGTAGCCAAAAATGACAAATCTCCTTGCTCAAATTGTGCAGCATGAACTGAGATTGAATCAGTTATATTGGTATAAATTGATGTTTCTTTTCAATATTTAATATTTTCATACACAATCATTTGTTAATATTTTGCTTCTGTTTCACAAAAAGAGCCAGGAAATATGTCATTTCCAGCTACCTGGATTAGTAAATACAGTCACAATTTGGGAAACAGATTAAAAGTTTTTTCATTGTGCAGCAGATGACATATTTTTTCCTCCGGATGGTTAGAAGAGTATTTAAGGATTCTGGAAATGAAGATAAAACTCAGAATAGAGGTAAGTGTTTTTGAACAACCTTCTGTTTTTTTCCAAAGATCGCTGGTTGATCACAGGAGAATTAGATGCTTGTCTCTCTGACTCAAATGTAATGGTGACATATGGGAGTCACAAACTGAGGCCAGCACTAATATATATTATATATAAAGGAACAAATCTGATTTATCCATACAGTGCGTAAGGATTTTGTGATGGATGTCAGGTCACATTCATCAGTTATACGATGGAAAACTGAAGAGGGACATAATTTAAATGTAATGATGCTTTTAGTTGGACTTAAAATAAACTACAGTGCCCATATTCATCACAATGAAGGAACATGTCAGCCAGTGCAACGGCGTGGTTAACCAGTGTGTTTCCAAATGTCAGTCCATAGATCAACTATAAGTACTGCACATTTAACTACAGCAGGAGTAGTGTAGTGTTGTCGGCAGAACATGAACACGCTTTTCAGTGTACTTTTTTGGCAAAAGCACTTATAATTCACTTTGGAAGAATTTGTGTCTTCTCTAAAAGAATTCTAATTTTCTGCTTTAAGTGCTACTCACTTTTTCAGGAACATCATTTGCATGACAGCTGAAAGGAAATGACTTGCTAAAGTTGAAACTGTTGCACTGTTGTTAATTGTTTTGACATGTGTTGCTGCTGATTTGTTTGTGTCAAAGTTAAAGCGGGTGTTTGAGAATGAGTGGACCAACACCTGCTTGTATAGTCAAAACTGTTTCACAAAGAGCAAAAAAGTTCAACTGTAGTTGCATCAGCGGCCGCTGACTGAGACATGTGTGTGAATATGAATATCTTATTATGCACACAGTTTGAAAATGCATATTGCTTATTATTCACATTAGCATTCAAGGTCTAGCTCGACAAAGGGCCCTAGGTTGACAAGGGTGAGAACCTTTACAAGGTTGAGCATGGCAGCGATGCTATTTTAGGATATTGCATCAGAAAACAGAGAGAGTGTGTTTGTGTGCATATGTGTGTGTGTCAGAAGTTTATTAACAAGGGCAAAGAAAGACGAAGGGAGCTGGTTACTTTTTTCCCTGGAGGCACGAGGTTCTGGTTGGTCTTGAGGATGTGCGTCAGAGCTTTCTTGATGTTTTTCTCCTTCATGCTGGACAGCACGGCAGGAGGCAGGAACAGTGACAAACCCCACTCCTTTCTGTTGAGAGGAGATTGATTTCACTATTAAAGTCATCCATGGGAAAAAAGTACTTCCCCTGGACCTGGGTTAAATACTTAACAGTCAAAAGCTAGACTCTGGATGACATAAACTCTCAAACACGCTGTTAGTAACGGAACACAACATTGAATCAACTTTCAGAAGGAGAACTTTTTCTGTGGAAAGTGCTTCGTCAGTAGGACAACATCCCCAAAATGTTTCTTAGGTTTTTTAAAAATTGGTTCGAATCAGGATGAAAATGTACATGGATATCATGCAAAATGCATGATCCATTTCTGCTCTCAAGTCTCAGCCTATGCACACTCATTGTTCCACATGGCTCCAAATGTGCATGTTTAATGTTTAAATCGCATAATTGCACGCAAAAAGGATTTTGTGCAATTAAAAAGTTTCCTGAAGCTGTTGTAGTTCTGTTTTTTATACTTTTACTTTTTGAGCAAAGGTTTTATATATGATATATTTATATATCTGTTTCCCATCGCCTCCCTAAAAAAGAAAAATAGTAGTTTTAATACCTAACCTAATATGAAACAGGTTACATTTATCTGTTCTGTGTCTGAATACAGTACACTTAATATACCTGAATGATGTAAATGTAAACTATTTGAATACTTGAATGGTGAATGCATATAAAATCTACACTACCATTGTCATTGTCAACTGTGGAAGTACAGTACATGCATACTGTTTCATAGAAATCACTTTTAAAATTGGCACCATGACACATCTATAAACCTTGTTCCATAAATAAAAACATAACAAATTGCAAAAAATTGTAAAATTAGTCAAAAGTCATAAAAAGCTTGTACATTTTTGGGATCTTTTTTGTCAGTGAACAAATTTCAATCACAGCATGGGAAGAATGGACTTCATTTCAGACCTGACAATGCACAGAAAGTGAGAGTGCGTGAGAAAACAGCAAGGCTTCAATCTGTTAGACGAATAGCCGCGAGACTAGATGTGTGACTGAAAGAAAACTCAAAATAAAAGCTAGTCCCCGGACGTGTATAGATGAAGCTGTCAAGGTAATGACACACAGGCTGACGTATTGTATATTCATTTTGGAACAGAGCTGTGCGGAGGTGCACACTATCATCAACGTCTGAATGGATGAGGAGTTGGTGTTTGTATCGTCATTGTAAAAAAAAAAAAAAAAGCACGTGTTTGCTTTGATGGGAGTTTAGAATTGTAGGCGACACGCTGCACATTTGTACTCAGGACCGGCTTGATTTCCTCTTTGTGTCATCAACCCTGACAGCTCTGTGGGATCTAGTATGTAAGAAGTGCCTTTTCAAGGGCACCTCACTTATACCACATAGCTGTATTTTTTTACTAAATCATTAGTGACAGTAGAGAGCTGACAGGAAATAAAATCGGCTGTTCTGGAAGGCTGTGACATGACACAAGTTTCCATTTAGTGTGGGGGACTGTGATGTGATTGTTTAATGAACAAAGTTATAAAAAGATGTCACCATCTTGTAGACCCATCAAAGAAACTTTTTTAGAAAAAAGCCTATTGTTCATTATTGATAGAGGAGCTCCAGGCATTACGACAGTTCATGTTAACAGTGTCAAAAAACACACACAAACTTACTGGATGTATTTGAGAGAGACCTTCTGGCTTTGTCTGGTCGTCATGGTGAGGATATACATCTGCAGCGCGGCCAATCGCAGCGCGGCATCATACTTCAGCTCCGGACCAAACCGCTCAAAGACCACGTCGTTACAACTCTACAGCAAAGCAGGAAGTAACACAAGTTATGTAAGGATCCTAAAGTCAGTTTTCGGGGCTTATTCGTCTCTCTAAAGAGCAATTCAAGTAGCAGTGCACCCCTGCTGAGCTGAAATAAGTTGTTCTCAACCTTTGTGGCTTGAGATTCCTTCAAAGGAAAACAGTTTTTAGGAGTGAAGGACTCAGAAGCACAAAATGAATGAACTCTGACAAGAAAAGATGATTAGCTTTCCTTCTCTCAGGCAATTTCACTTGACTAATTATCAGAGGAATCCTATGGGGAAGCAATTTATTTTTTTTGGATAGAGGGGTAGTTTATACAAGTGATTTTATTTGAAGACCTAAATTGCAAATAAAGATTTTGTCTTGAAAGGATCCATTCTCTATCTAAATGAGTAATGTAATCACATTATTCATTATTTGCCTGTTATAGTACGTTAGTTTTACTCTCTGTAAAGTCAATTGGAAGACTTTGCTAACGCTACTGCTCACCTGTACATAGAGGTATTCAAACGCCACAGCGTCTCTCCGAAGCAGCTCCACGGGGTCCCTGGGCACGAAGCTGATTCTAAAGAAACACTTCATCTTGTCAGAGCCGGGCCTCTGAGTCACCTGGGGTCACACAGGAAAGAAAAGTGGGAGATAGAAAGAGCAAGGAGAGAGGAGAAATCAGATAAACATTTGGAGGCAGAGAGATAAAGAGAGGAATAGCACATGCACTGATGAAGAATATTTAAATAATAGCATATTGCTGGTAGCAGTAGTAGTAGTAATTGTAGAAACATACAAGTTTCACAAACAGTAGTAATGCAATGTAATGTCTATTGTAATGTACATAAACAGTAGTAGTGTAATATAGTTAAATGGTTATAACAGAAAGCCTGCGTTATAAACTGGGGGCAAGCAGGATCTGGGAATTTATCAGGCAAGGCATTATGGGAAATGTAGGATAGTGTTTTTTTGATACAGTCAGGATATTTTTCATCTCTTGCAAGTCCCTCAGCTTTATAGAACTGTAATGTACAAAACTCTAAGTAAAAGTGGCAATATTATAATAAAAACATCATCCATTACAGGTAAAATCCTGCATTATAAATTGTATTTGAGTAAATATGCGGAGGTGTTATCAGCAAAATAAGTGAAAGCACTCATACTGAAGCAGAATGGGCCCTGTCAGTGTTATGTTATTATATCTTATATTATGTGATTATTATTATTGATGCACTGACATGTACTGTAGCAGCATTTTAATCTTGTCACTGCCCGAGAGGGAAGAGATGATTTTGACCCCTTTGGGGCGTAAAATCTGCAAAGTAAATAGCTGTCAAATAAATTCAATGCAGTAAAAAGTAGAAGATACATACAGATAAAATTCTGTATGTAGAACACTTGAGTCAGTCACTGGCGATTATAGAAGCAGTTGTAGCACTGGCAGCAGCAACATTAGTGTCATGTTATTGTGGGCCAGTAGTAGAAAATAATTGTCCCCATATGAGTGTTATTCAAACCACCTAACCTAAAGACATGGTTGTGTAATTCAGCAGCTGTAACCCAGAAAAAAAAGAACTTGCTTGCAGTGGTTGTTTGTGCATTTGATTCCATTTTTTATTAAAAAAAAACAACCACAAGACCAACATCATCCTTTAAATATTGAACATATTTTATAAATTATTTAATGTGCAAGCGTAGAGAGGGCGAGAGAGTTTATTTTTCAGTTCAACGACTACTAGCCTTCTGCCATACACCTGTCAGCACGGATGATACTCTGGTGTATTACAATACAGTGTGTGTTTCGTCAAGTGTGTCGGAGAAGTGCGGCTCTAAAACATTCATCTGCCATTGTGTGTGTGCCACGTGCAGAGCTTCACATCTGAACTGTGTGGTACGAATATTAAAATTGTCCTGTTGTGATCCTGCAACCTCATTAAAGTGGAGCGGGCACTGTGGATGAGTGTGTGCATGGTGTTTGTGCATCTGTGTGTGTGTGTGTGTGTGTGTGTGTGTGTTTGCGTGTGGGAGGGTAGGTGTAATGTGAGCTGTCGCCCCTGCTGTGCCAGTGCTGATAAATGACGCCGGGGCTCCAAATGCTGCTTGAATACTGAGCAGGAATGTACGCGTGTGAGTAGGTGTGAGTGTGTCACACAAAAGAGGAGACAAAGAGAGAGTAAGGTGGGAAACCGAATAAGTGAATGATAGTAGGAAACATCTACCTGAGTAAGCATCTCCTGTTCGTGCAGGAGAAGCAGTTTGCTTCCAGAGCCTTCCGTCCTGTGCTCCAACATGAGGGAGAAATGCTCGATGCATTTGATTGACAGTTTCTCTTGCAAGGTCAGGATCACATCCTGAAGTAAAAACACATCAAAAAATATTTCTTTAAAATAGTTGTCTACTGTTGCTAAATGACATATTGTGTATGCATGCTGTTTTTGCAGCTAGTATACAAGAAATTAATGTACTTTTAAGTTGTGTACAAACAGGATATGATGCAATATGTGCACCACTGTGACTATGAAATGCCACTGCCAATTAAACTTAATTAATAAAAAGCAAAGAGAACACTTGTTTTGCTTCCTTGAGCTATTTCAACATCATCTGCAAGTTTGAGTCAGTTTTTTTAAGATCTCAATGCTCCTATATGTCCTTTGCTTTTCCTTTCCTTTGCATTGTGGGGCAATAGTGTACATCAGCACCACCATATGTAGCATATAGATTATTTAATATTAACAAAAACACAGTGAATTATGTCCTTTTTTGACCCACCTATGGATGAGTAGGTTCCAATGACCATCTAAGGGTCAAGAAGTTAATAATATTTTGAATCAGTATTAGACTGAATGCCATGTTAAGATGACATTTTATTAGCGTGAAGCTCAAAGGGAAGTTAAATTCCATAGTGGGAGCCACAGTGGATTGCGACTGAATAAGAATCAACAAGTCAAAAATGGAAAATATGCTCTTTGCCACCTTTCCTGAATAAATGAGGTGCTCAAGCAAATGGAACTCAAAAAGTGATTGAATTTCATGGTTTATGTGTGTGTGTGTGTGTATCAAGACACACAAATTTGCACTTTAAATGAATTTCTCTCTCTGTAGATGCTGCAGAGACTGCTAATTTCGTTAAGTGTGCCTTAAGGGGTGGAGCGCACACACACAAACACGCACACACCTTGATAGAGGTACTGCTGTCGAAGCGAAAAGACTTTGTCTGCCCGTTCTCCAGGTAGACCTTCAGGACATTTGGCATGAACAGAAGAGAATTGTCCTTCACCGGGTTCTGCAAAGGAGGAATAGGATCAGTCTTTTCATTCTGGTACTTGCTTTCACTTTAATGCTCTAGCAGACATGTGAGGTTTAATACGTGAAAGGAATTAATGAAATTATAGATAGTGTAACTGAGAGTCTAACACATTCCTGTGATTGTCTTATTTATCTGGAATCAGCTGAATGTTTTTACGTGTTAAGTGTGTTAAGTGACAACCTTCTGGCATTGCTTTTATAGGTCATACATAAGTGAGTTTGTGTATGTGTATGTGTGTGTGTGTGTGTGCGGTAGAACTGACTGGAACCTGGCCGTTTATAATGACCTCCTCTGCAAAGCGCACTTTGACCGGATTGGACTTGAGCATGGCTTTTTTGGCTGCACTGATGAACGCTGATTTAGGGGACTAAGAGGCAACCGTCCAAAAAGAGAGACAGAGAGAGAGACAGACAGAGAGAGAGAGCGCAAGAGAGAGAGAGCAGGGGAAGAGGAAGACAGAGAGAGACAGATGGATGGGGAGAGATAAGGAGAAGCATAAACACATGCACAAAGCAAGAGAAAAAAACAGTTTTTATGCACATTACAACCATTTGTGGTTTTAAAGTTCTACTCGTAACTTTAAATGAAGTCCTAACTACCATCAATTTTGGTCACCAGAAACACAACCCTGGTGCAACATAACACAAACTTAGGAGGAGCTTGCAGCAAAATGAATAAATTTAGCTGGAGGAACACTGGATCATCATTTTACCCCCTTTAAAGGATAAGACTGCTGTCATTCTGTATATTTATAGTTGTTGACAAATCCGATGAAAAGACCGAAACCCAGCAATCCATTAGTTTGTCTCTCAATTATCTCCGACTTCCATACCATGTCTGTCACACTCAATGCCAACAGGTCACAAATATATGGCTTGGGAACTATTTACAGTGGTGGATTGATACACATTTGGTGCTCTAGGCTGGATCGACTACAAACAAACAGCAGGTCCCATTGAGTTTCAAAGTTCATTCTTGGTCTTGGAAACAGCAGTTAAAAACATTCTTCTTTAAGGGCCATTTAGGAGCTTTCAATCATATCACATGATTTTCATCAGCACAAATTAGCAAATTTCCATATTTTCTGAGCACTTTAAGGACTTCTCGCCCACATTAGCTAAGTTTATTCTTGACTTAATAAAACAATAAAAATGATATTTAATTTATATTTAATTTAACATTCAGCAGAAGCAAGCAAACTCCATCTGCTGAT
This sequence comes from Thunnus albacares, assembly GCF_914725855.1. NCBI lineage: Eukaryota > Metazoa > Chordata > Actinopteri > Scombriformes > Scombridae > Thunnus > Thunnus albacares. Next base: position 7,789,385 of record NC_058129.1, on the reverse strand, counting down.
GAAGATCACGTGATACTATCTAAAGCTCAAGAACAGCTACTAAATGAACCTTGAGGTGAGATTGTTTGGTCATCTTCTGTGCCCATGTTTATCATAATGAAGGAAGATGTCACCTAGTGAGACAGTGTGGATCACAGGACAACAATGTTAATGTTTTTGGACAACAATGAAGGTCTGTGGCACAGAGGAATGAGATATATTGGACTTTGGCTTTACAGGCAAAACTTGTAGGATGAGTGCATTGTTGGTTTTGGTTATTTCATGAGATTCAGTGGCAATAATAAAATATAGACTGTCACAAGACTTTTTCTTTAAATGCAGCAGGGAGTTTTACAAACCTGCAGGAGAGTCCAGGCCAGTTTCAACTTTTCAAAGAAAACTGGAAGTGCAAGCCACAAATCTACAGCTCCCCAAATATACTTTCAAGGGCAGAAAATGTCCTTTTTAGGGTTAAATTTATTTTTTTTTTTAAAAATGAAATGAAAATTCAGAGGAATGCTAGCACTAACAACATCCCTGGGATGAGACATCAGATATTAAATCATCATGACTATGATATTGTTTTAGATAATGATATGAAGGTATACCAGTATTGTGGCAAAAGTATGTTCATTTTTAAAAATACAAACTGTAGCAGCTTGAAATATTTAAATATTGTGAAAGAATGGAGTGTTTAGTGAACAAAGAGGGCACAGGCAGTAAATGAAAACTAAACATTGTATTCAGAGCAGCAACTTATTTTTCAAATACATAGAATTCAAATTTAATATCAGCACCTTTTTGGTAAATATATCTGATAGAGACAAAAGATTATTTACAAGAGCTGATCTACTCACAGGATACGGTTGGACAACAGTCAACATGATGGATTCTTTGCAGCTCCTGAAGCGAGAAGACAACAAATCACAGAATCAACAAAATCATCAAAAAGCAACAATCACAGCAAACAACAATGTCAGGCAAACAACAGGGTCTAGATTAGCTTGGGTGAAATAGAATGAGACGCCTCTGGCAATCACCATTTACAAGCACACGTAGTTAAAACCAGCACACACACACACACACACACACACACACACACACACACACACACACACACAGACACACACACACACACACACACACATAGCCAACACTCAGTTTCTCATTTACAAAACATGACAGTATTTCCTGCAAACAGAAAACATATTTCCTGTCACGGTAAACTGTTTTTCATTTTAATTTATTTCTATTCATTCTGAATAACTCTGTGTCTACACTTCAAATAAAGCAGGTAACAGGTGGAAAGCATTATTAAAATTTGGCAAGCCCTTCATTAGAGCTTGGCATAGTTTTGTTAATTTACTGTTGATTTTAAAAGCAAATTAATGATAGTGACTTTGTTTTATTGTAACTTTGTCTGGCACTGACAGTTTTTGTTATATTTAATATTGAACCTGTTGATTCAAGTGTTTCAAACTGGTTTCCATGTTTTATGAAGACAAAATTCAATATCACAGCTTGTGGACTGGAATACAAAGTTAATTTACCTTAATATTACATAGACTTTTAAAGCAATGCAGTCCATAAGTGTATCAAATGACCCACATAATGTAACATTATATTACAATATGTCTATGCACACAGTACTGGATTTTATAGCTGATGACTCTTTTAAAGGGCTAGTTCACCCAAATCATTCTCACTCACCATGAGTGGCATTAGAGCCGTCTAGCAATGCAGGCAGTTTTGTTTAGATTTAGAGAAATCTACCTCTGAGAGTTGTGCCACCATCATACTACTATTGAAAATTGACAAACAGAATTTTTATGGCATTAAATAAATTACGTTTGAAAAAATGTGTTCCTCCAGAAATACTACTCCCCCGAAATCCACAGACCTCACTGTCAACCGTTTTTCGTCAACTATTTCTTCGGTATATGGTCATTTCAATGAAAACTGTTTACAGCAAGGTTTGTGAACATTATTTTTGGAAAAAGATGGAGCTGCTGGACTTTTTTTGAAATGTCATTTTTTTCATTGCTGTGAGCACCACAAAGTAAGTTCCTTGGCAGAAATCTTAGAGGTGGATATCTCAAAATCTGGACAAAGACCAAACAATGTGTATGGCTGGATATTTAAAGCTGAGTAACACTATGTCTTTTTGTAATATGTGTAGACAAGCCCTTTAAATGTTATCAATAACATTAAGTGAAAAGTTCTTCTTTAGAAAATCCACGATTAACCTGAACTGAATGAGTACAGCTTTGATTTAGATAGATCACAGAGGTTTTTGTATCTACCTGACAAGGTCGATGACTCGTTCTCTAGGAGCTGAACTGACAGGTTCGTCGTTGATCATGATGATCTCATCACCTGGCAACAGCTTCCCCTCTGATGGACCACCTAAACACACACACACACATAAGTTGTCTATCAAAGCAGGTAAAGAGTTTCAGTCAATGAATCAGTGGCAGAACAGGTCATTGGACACTTCCAACGTGTGTGTGTGTGTATGTGTGATTTTGTGTGTTTGTAACTGAGGTAATCTGTAAATAGATCTACTTTGCTTGTGTGTGTTTGCCTCCTGACTCATGTAATGGGTGTTAAGTGTGAGCATTAATCAACTGCAGTCTCTTCATGCACATGTATTCCCTTCCTTGGCCAACAGCTCTAAATATAATATTCATTAGTTCAATTGTCTGCTTGGAATTCAGCACTAATTGATTATTGAGATGCCTAATCAGTGTCTGTCTTTGCAGCCACTAGAACAGACGTTTGATATGAGTCTGTAAGCAGTGGTTTGGCAGTAATTCGGCAATCACCCAATCAACAAAAATGAACATCAACAAAACCCTTCCAGAAAAAAACAAACCAAAACATTAATTTGTGTTAATTTTCTTTCTCACATGGGATCAATACTACTTACTCATTCAATTACAGGCTGGAGAAGCCAACAGTCAGCACGGTTTCCTTCCAAACAATCGTTACAGCAACTGTTTGCACTGATTAGCACACTTCAACCAGCAAGGAGGAACTAATGAAATCACTCGGTGCAGTCTTTCAACAAGAGCAAACTCTCAGATTTCTGTACAATCATAGCTGCACTAGCATAGCCGGAGGTGATGGAACTTGCTATTTTAAGAAATCTGGAAAATCGTCAAAGACAGATGATTTTGTACAGTTATGTTATTTCTCTTGCAGCAATATCTCATCCTGCCAGTGTTAAGTGTTTTTGGTGTAGTTTTTGTGTAATAGTTTTCTTGTTGTCAATCATCTGATCCATGGATTCCTCTTTGAGACAATATATGCAGTTTGGAATCAGGATGTGGTTAGGATCACCTAAGTCCAAGTCCGAGCAGTTTTGTGATAGAGTCAATACATTGTCTAAATGGGGTTAGGGTTGGGGTTAGGGTTAGGGTTAGGGGTAGAGCCTGAATGTCCATGTCCAAACAAGCTCAAGACTAAGTCAGGAAAGAGTCCAAAAAACAAACAAACAAACAAAAAAGCAGAGCCCATTAAATAGTTTACATACTGTTGTCTTAGTATTGTTCATAGAAATAACTGCAATACAACTTTAGTACTTTATTCATTACAGTTTGTTGGATTAAAAACATTTGAAATGTGATTGGAACAGGAAACAGTGTACAGTTGCCTTCCTCAAATCAGGATTGCAACTGTGAAAGAATATATAATACTATTCTTGGTTCTTGCAAAACAAGATAGCTATAAAACTATATGTTTCCACACATTTGTGCATAAAACTGTATGCATAAAATGAGGATGCTTGGTGTTAAATGTCAAAACTGAAGATCTGCATAACCTGCATTTGTAAATGACAGTGCAGAACAAGGACAAGGCACATTTTTTGCATTTCTCTGAGCACAGCAGCCCCTCCAGTTTGCTATAAGAGAAGCTAGCACCAACCAAAACAAATCCATAAGCCATGAGACACGAGAAATACAATTCAAGGGATCCATAAAAACATGCAACTCTGTTTGTGCACAAATAAAATAACATGCAGCTGCTTTTCTGCTCTCTTGTGTCCACACAAGAAGGGAGCCAAAATTTGACACAATAATATGCACGTTTAGAAATCGCATGATATAACAGAAAGCAAATAAAGTTAAAGCTGTTACCATTGAAATATTTCTTGTTTTTTCTTTAAGGTAAGGAATGTGGATTGTATAAATCTATGCTTCAGTACTGCACAGTTCTTTCTACCAAATATGTGATTTAATCAATGAACGCATTAAAAAAATTGTGCTTGAACATTTTAGAAACAACACTGTTATTGACAGAGGAGCATAACGCTTACCTGGCGTGACAGAGCGGACCACCACCGGTTTCTCACTGCCTGCCACAAAGCCGAAGCCCAGGACAGGGTCTCGCCTCATCTCCACCAGGCGCGGGGCGGGGGGGACGCCATCCAGATGAACCTCTTCCAGGGAGCTGCTCTGGGACACTTGGCTGGAAAATACCAGAGAGCAGGAACGATCTTTATTTATTAACAGAAATATGATTCACTCACAGTTCAGACTCGCAGAGCTACTTATCTTGAGTGACGTAAAATTAGTCAGAAAATGGTTATTAATAATGCATATTATTTATAGAGTGCTTTTCAGGGTACTCAACACTTTCCATAATGATGTACAACAACACACTAAAAACATATAACACACAACATAAGTCACACAGTAAAAGTGTATTAAAAGTGTAGTCGTAAGCACATTAAAATGTATAGGAATCAAACCCATCCAGCACGTTAAAGAAGGCTCTCTTGAAGAATATGATAAAGTGCACATTAAAATTCAATCAATGCATTTGTACCTGCAGTAGAAATGAGCTTTAACTCAGATAGGTAACATTAAACTTGAAGTGAATGATCTGAGCTCTTGGATCAGTTGTTCATAAATCAGAGGTTTGGCTCAGGTTCAGTCATTAGCACAACATTTTACGCTTAAGAGCCACTTATAAAAGCAGAGCACAGGTCCTGCATTCATAAAATGCTTCCAGTTTGCAATCTGGAACCAATTTGTCTCTTACAACCATATAAAATTCTGCACGCTATTCCAAATAAAAGTGTCCTAATCACTAAAACAAGTCAGCATTATTCATGTTTAATGTGTAAATAAGTATTTTTATACGTGCTCTATGAAGGTCCTTTCTCCTCTTCTTCTGCTGCTATTTATTAGTGTCGTAGTTATTATTCAAGTAAATGACCTAACTGTTCCTACGTCTGCATTTTTTCAATAAAGCTCAATTGATTTGTTTCTGAGATCAGGATAATTGGCGACTTTCTTTTTCATCTCTACAATTAATCCAGCAAATATATCTACAAATCTAATGCAAACACACACAGATCCCAGTCCATTTGATAATTAAAACATGCAGCGTTTCTCATATAGTTTTGTAATTAACTTCAATTAGGATAAGATTGAGGCAAGGAAAAAAGAAGAAACTATCATCTCCCTCTGTCTTTTGATCAAATTTCCTTGGTATCTTGGATATATTATCCAGGTAACTTGTAACTTTGATGCTTTCTTCTTTTATTTTATCAACAGTCATTTTTATCTATGTGGATATTATTCACAAACCCCTGAGGCTGAAGTTTTATGTCTAGGTGATATTAGTAGTGATGCATGGCCAGAACAAGAAGGCAAGAAGTTCCCAGTTGAACAGAAGTGGCTGCATTATATTCTAGTCTTGTTTTCTTTTATTTTATGCTTTTTTTCTGCAGCATTTAAAAAAAAATATCCTAGTTTGACTTCTGAACAATGCAAAATGGTGAGTTGAGAAAGGGGGACTGACACTAAAACCTGATGTTAATATAACATTTTTCCTTAACCAATGATTTTTACACGAGTTTTTCATGGCTACATATAATACAGCTTGAATGTGGGTTAATATTAGTGAAAATTCACACTGTCCAGCTCTTTGGCTTATTGCAAATCACTCAGGATGAGAGAACCACTAAAATGTAAATGTACCATATTAAATTTCACCTTCTTGCTTGCTGAACCTCAGACGTCTACCTCGACCGGGACACTGAGAATGCAGAGTGCCTGTTAATGAAGCGGTGATATACACTTTCAGCAGGGTTAACTCATTCTCTCTCTGTCTAAGTCTCCCTCCCTCTTTCTCTACTTAAAAGGCTCCCTTGGCAGTCGTTCCTCTCTGCACATAAAGTCCAGTACAGGGTGTCTATTGTTACCTGGCCAGCATCCACTCTCTGTTTCCACTGTCCATACAGCAGAGCATGAGTTTCCTGCTTTCTTTAACCTAACCATCACATAGATGTTTTATTAATTTGCCAACACTACTGAAATTGTGTCCAACTACATGATTTTGGCATCACTTACTGTAATTTCTCATTACTGTTATATTGTTTTCAGCTTTTGTAAGACCCATATGGCTTTACAGTATATATACCTGCAGCTTTGCCTAAATCTGCACTGATTATGAAGCATGTTCCAGCCATCCGGGATGCGACTTTATCTCCAGCCAACCCGGATCAGTCTCGACCCCTGATCCACCTCCCACCTCCTTTCCCTCATTTTCTTTCCCTCATTATCACGTCTCATTGCTCTGTATTGTACGTAACAGCACAGAAATCTCAAACTAAATCTGCCTGTAATGAAGCATGTTCCAATCCGCAATGCCGGCTCATCTTCCCCCCAGTCAGGGTCGGAGGGGTTTAATCCCACAGGAGGGCAGAGTGAGGAGTCAGGGGGTCAGGAGAAAGCCGAGTGCAAAAGGTCAAATCCTGGTGTCGCCGTTTGTCGTGAAAGAACAGGGAAAGCACACACACCCATGCAATTCACACTCATATCCAGGGTACCCTTCTTGTCTCATACCTGTAATAATTGAGGTTTATATCATTAACCACAATATTTCCCTGCCTGAACCAAGGAGTACTTAGCGAGGTAGTAAGATAGTCTTCTTTTCTGATATATAAGGAATCCAGGCAATCTCGCAAACCGGTAAGCAGGACTGATTTATGGCAATATTGGAAATGCAGGGTGTCACCTTGATTTTTCAGGTATTCAACTTTGTTCAGGCATATTAAGCCTGCCATCCCCCCATCTGACACTCAGATAGAGGCACGTATTACTGCTCTCCTGGCACACAGCCCCTAAAGCTCAATTTGGTCAAGACTAAGCTTCTGTTTGTTCTCTGCAAACATTGCAGCAGCACCACGCTCCTGTAGATTCAACCTGTACAACAGGGGGATTCACTCCTTCCCCACTAGGGAGGCAGCCCGTGAGCTCATTCTTACACATGGCAGTTCAAGACTAGAACTGCTCCCTCCTACCTGCAAGCCAAGGTCAAACTGTACACTATTTGAAGACCATTGTGCTCCTCTGCTTCTGGATGACAGGCCAACCCATCACATATATTGCGTTGGAAGATTTTATCCATATCGCCCACCCATACATCCAACGCAATGTAACACCAAGAAAACCCTCAAAGGAAAAAAGCGACCAATATGAGATGGATCAAGTCAAAGGGAGTGTGCCACAGTTGGGAGGTTCCTAAAGCACATACAGCTTATGATCACATACAAGCTTACTCTACACACACATTTGTTCATGCATTATTGCAAAATTACTTATCCACTAGCTCTAGCCCTTACAATTCTTTAAATAAGGAAAAATATGCCAAGAGTAAATCTGATGACACAGGTGAAGTGATCTGCCATATTTGGGCTTTTGTCACTATTTTCAAAATTCTTTTGAGAATACTGGAAATGAAAGGAGGAGAGAAAAGAAGAGAAAAATGCAAAGGAAGGAAGGGTATACGGTCTGGTAAGAAGACAGGAAGGCGGAAGAGAAGAATGAAAGAAAGATAAGAAAATGGTTGGAGAAGTATAGAAAACAACCTTAATGTGCCTATTTTTTTTTAAGATGTTACAAATTTAATTTAATATGCAAACCTACTCTGGAAGGTTTGTGAGATTAAATGATGCATTTGCAACCTGTCAGATCATCTCAAAGCAAGCCACAACTCTTCTCTTGACAGGTCAGGCTTCAGAAATACATCTTCTTAACTAATTTTCCATCCACTTATAATGGTGATGTAATTGCAAATAAGCATTTCAAATCAGTGGTGGAAGTATTCAGATCCTTTGCTTGAATAAAAGTACCAATACGGCAATGTAAAATACTCCATTACAAGTAAAAGTACTGCATTAAAAATCCTACTTAAGTAAAAATACATTTTCATCAGTATTATGAGCTTGATGTAGTTAAAGTATTGCAGTAAAAGTAGTGGTTTCGTCCCTCTGACTGATAAATTATTATATATGACATCATGAGATTAATACTGAAGCATCAGTGTGTAAGCAGCATGTAACTGTTGTAGCTGCTGAAGGTGGAGCTAGTTTGAACTACTTTGTATACAGTTAGCTAGTTAGTCAGTTAGTTAGGGGTGGGCCCCCTCCTCAGTGTCACTAGATAAATCTGAGGGGTTGTGTGATCATTGATGGGAGAGGAAAGAAGAAAAAACTAAGTTTTTGGACTTTTTCTCTATGATCCCATGTGATAAGTTTTGAGTGAAAAATCACTATTTGGTGGAGCTGTTAACAACTCATAGACATCTGAAATGTGACCCCAACTACACACTGCTTTTTGTAAGACGTCAAAAGCCAAAAAGGTTGGAAACCATTGGTTTCATCTTTAACAATGTGTTGTATTTTAAAAGCTTGTTATATTAGCCATTGTGTCAAATCTCCATCTGAAAAGTAACTGAAGCTAAATAAATAATGAAAGTACTTCCAAACCTTTGGAAACCCTGTTGTAAACCTCTGAGATCTACGGCTTTGCTGATAAACCAAAAGCTGGTAGATAACATGCTGCATTTCCTCACTGAAGCCAAGAAAACCATTGTTTGGGAAGGAGAATTTAGATTAAGATTAAGATTTCTTTATTGTCAGTTCCCAGCACTCACATACATTGAAACGAAATTTATCCTCTGCATATGACCCACTAGGAGCAGCGGGCAGCCACGGTGCAGGGGACCAACTCCAGTTCTTTTTGCCAGTGCCAGTGGTCAGGGGCACTGACAAGAGTATTGACCCTAACATGCATGTCTTTGTTGGTGTGAGGAACCCGGAGTACCCGGCAGAAACCACGCAAACACGGGAGAACATGCAAACTCCACACAGAAAGGACCTGGGATGACCTTCTTGCTGTGAGGCAACCACTGAGCTGCTGTGCCGCCCCAGAGAAGGGAAGGGAATTGATGCCAATGAGGTGAAGTGGAGAGAAGGGAAGGAGGAGAGCAGAGGACAGAGAGGAAAGAAAGGTCAAAGTGAAAATGGAGGAGACAAATTTACACTGACAACATATAGAGAAGAGATGAAAACAAAAGTGGCAAATATGGTGAGAGCAAATAGATAATGAGAGGAGATATAAGGAAGAGTGGAAAGGGCAAAAAGACCAGAGAGAAAAATATCAGTGAAAAGTGCAAGAAAAGGAGGAGATGAAAGAACACCTGATAAAAAGTGGCAGACAGTGAAAAGGAAGAAAAAAGGAGGAGAGAGAATGGCAGATGAGTGTAGGAAGGTGGGATGTGAGTTAGCTGGAAAAAAGAGAAGTGCTTGGATGATAAGTTAAGAAGAAAACCAACAAAGGACCACCAAGCAAGAACGATTACCGACAATATATTCATACTGACAGAAATCAGAGATGTGCACCGAGAGCCTATTTCACAGTGTCCACATGTAGCTGGATGCATTACCGAACCCTCAATGCCAGTCATACGTGAAGATTTGCACGTTTACCAGGCAGAAGGTTTCCTCAAGAATGACAAATTTACACTGACAACAGACACTGCATGCACAGGTAGGATGCAAAATCACTGTATCTACTTTTTGTGCATGTGGGAGGAAGGGGCTGATTTTTTATTTTTGCTTTCCAGTGTACATATTCAATATAATTTTATTGTCATGCTGTGTAAATTTCTTAGTTACTACACTGTAGTTACATACCAAGCTGCATTTCATTGTACCGGTACTTACTCGGTACTGCAAATTCAGATCTGTTGTCTTACACCCATCAATATCTCCACTTCTAAACCAGCCAAATCCTGTCAGACCATTTTAACTTTCACATAATGATTAGAGGACTTATTTCTAACACTTTTCATATACACATTTCCATTTGAGGATTTTTTTCCCAATGCAGAGCATTCTAGGACACCTGTCTCAATGAGCACCGGGCACAAGACAAGATAGTCACGATAACATTGGGAAACCTAAAAACTTTGGAAGTCTACCTTATGAATGCAGGAACTCATAACTAAACTGTCATACTGTATAACCACACATGATGGAACCAGATCTGACTGTGGGAACTGTATGTTTGCGCATGCGTGCCAGTGTTTATGATCATACATACTTGGTGAGGCAGTCCCGTCCTCCCTCCCTGGTGCTGTTCATGCTGTCCCAGCTGTACGGAGGCCCCTGCAGTCCACCCCAGGAGCCTGGGCCAGGGGGCGGCCAGCCCGACGTTTTGTTCTTATGGCTGCAACATAAAGGAGGAGAAAATCAGCTTTTGATCATCAAGTTATTAAGATAATAAAAGTTAGTCTCAGACTCAATTTCAAATACATTTTTATCCTAAAAACAGGACCGTTTCTAAGTAGTGAAGTAAATCCACTTGACGCCTGTAGTTAAACTTTTGTTTTTAGGAAATATAGATAAACCAGGATCAGTATCTTTAATCAAGGCAGAGTGAACCTGCTTTGCTAATTTTCTAGACAGTAATTACAATGAAAACACACAAAACTATGTCTCTCCACCTGCAGATTATGGCAGGCTGTCCTAAGAAAATATTTGACAACATTAAAATGAAATTGCTGGTTTAGACAGACTTTTCTTAGAGAGCTGCAACAAATCTTAAAATTCATTGGAAGGTTTTTATACAGGGAGATGATCCGCAGAGAACATAGCTCATACATAAATATCACAGTATCTGTAGCTACTCATTTCAAGAGTTACATAAATTAAGAAAAGAATCAAAGGTGAATTTATACATCTTTTTTTTTCCCTCTCTGGCTGAAGACACTCTGACACACTCTGCACAGCTTTGGTTATATCCCTCTCAGTCCAATTAGCGCTACTTCTTGTCTCTCAGTGTGTGGCTTGCAGTGTGAGATAGCACTGCTTAGTGCAATCGACCGCGTTCAAATAACGGCTCATCGGCTCCGTAGAGAGCCGATCGATGGCTGTATGTGCAGGCAGGGCTGCGCTAAAGTTGCACCCGTGCAGCGAGGAAACGCACTGATGTGACAGCTGATTCGGTTATTGCAGATTATGCTAACAATGTCATTGAGGATTTCAGGAGAGCGGCAACGGAGAGGGACAGGGGGAGGAGGCGGTGAAAGAGAAGAGGCAAAGTGGCACCTCGGCGTGAATTATGGAAAAAAAGTTAATCCGATAATGAGAATCGAGCATATCATCTTTGTGAATCAACTGTGCTGAGTTCAAAATTAAAGTCTTCAATGTCTCACATGCTACAGTGACTAATTATGCACAGATCATAAAGCGTCCATCCCGGAATTCTCCACAGAAATGATCACAAGTGCATTAAAAGATCATCAAGCCAGAGAAAGGAGTTTAATCACCAACACTTCTTCCCACAGCCATAATCCATGAAGAGTGTATTGTCCTGACCTCAAATCTGTGATAGAAACCTGATACACACTGACAATGAAAAGACAAATAGCATTACACTGCCAAAATTCAGACTACTACTCTATTATACAGCATATTCTCCTGGTGTGTGACAGTGTATTCGGACGTCACAAGTCACCGTGTCAGTCTTTACCATTGAAAAGGGCCCAATTGATCCGTCATTAGTTATAACACAAATTAAAATAGGTGAAATGCATACTAGATAAGGATGTCATCACCACAAGAATCCAGCCGATCGATTCCCATATTGTGCTGTTGATGGGTTGAATACATCAGTCAGTCATGTCATAGCTTGCAGTGAGTGAAAAAGAAAATTGTCCTTCAATTAAAAGTGTGCAGCAAGCCCCGCTAGAGTCCATTGAAGCTGCTGGTGATAGTGTCAGACCTTCCCTGTCATCCTGTGGTTCACTTGTCATGTAGAAGACAAGGGGGTAAACAAAAGAGAAAAAGCAGGCTACTGGTAATGACACTTGAAGTATCTCAAGAAATAGCTTCCATGTTTCCATTAACGCACACTATAGAGACAAACAAAACAAAGAAACAGTAGATGTTCAAGATCCATTTCAACACTCCTGGGCTCCTGAGTTTAATTCTTCTAGATTCTGATGCCATCCACGGATTTCAGCCAGACGCTTGTGTTTCAGCTGATCTGCAGTCATCCAAACAGAAAAACAGATCCACTGCCTCTTCAGAATCCCAATCAGAGGCTCTCGCGCTTGAAACGTACAGAGGCCGCGGCGTTAACGGCTGTGCAGATCTCCAGCGTGTAGACAGACATTCATCTGTGTTTGTCATTGTGCTGCTTCTGCTGAGAGCAGCTTTGGTCCAAACTGAACTAAACTGTCGTGGCCTCGCCTCCTTTATCCTATAATCCCTCTCATCACAGAGAAAACAAATCCATGCTCTGTGTGTGTATGTGTGTGTGTGTATGAAAGAGAGAGAGAAAATGAGAGGGAAAGACAGAGTGTGTGCAACTGTGCATGTGTATGTGAGGATGTGGGTGAGTGTGTGTGTGGAGTAAGAGGATTTTCGGAGAGCAACAACGTGTATGGAAACACCGCTCCATCTCAGAGCTGGAGCCTCACAGCAGGAAGCTGGAAGAGGAAACTGATTCGTAAAGTTCACCTGGATGGCATCTCTTGATATTTCACTCTTCACTTGTGGTCTCTCTAGTGGAAAAAAGTCGTTTTTTGTCAGAATGAAAAAGGAAAAGGGCAAATGGTTCTGCCGGTAAAACAAAAATGACAGTGGAGTCAAGGAAATTTCTGAGAGATAAAACTAAACACAAACGCAAGCGGAGGCGCATGCAAATTAGTTTTGAATACATCAACTGGGAATCACGAATGTTTGTACCAAATTCTGTGCCACTCATCTGGTAAATGTTAAAACGTTTCATTGGATAAGTAAAAAGTTGAACCTGTTGGTGGCACAAAATGAAAAGTCACAAGTCGGGGATCACCATAGACATTACAATTTGTCTTCTATGGACCATGAATGGCTACAAAATTTGATGGCAATCTATCCAATAATTACAGAGATCCTTAACTGAAAAACCAAAAATGTCAACCTCACCGTGACACTAGATGAAGAGTCAGAACATCTCCAACATCATTAGGATTCATCCTTTCAGTACCTTGAATGTCTGTACAAAATTGCATGGCAATCTATCAAACAATTGCTGAAATACTTAAGTTTGGACCAAAGGGTGGACCGACCAACTGGCTGAGTGACCAACAATCACTGCTGTCTCCACCCCCCTGCTGCTAAAATGGCTAAAAACACACATTTCCTACTGTAAATGAAATAAAGGCATTTTAGGATGAATATTTTCTAGATGGTCCTTTGCCTCCAAACACCTCTCTAACAGCATCATCTCCCCCGCTTGCCGCTTTTGATGCCAAACATCCAAGTCAGCTGGGGATTTACATGTGGATTCAAACTCAAGCACACTCAAATTAACATGAATGAGAGCTCAAAATCAGATAATTGTGTTTACCTTTTATAACAGTGACAGTCTCACTAATTTTACAGCTGCATGTGCATAGGGAAACATGAGTAGCGAGTAGCACTGAAAACTCCATCTTCTATCAATTGGCTAGAAAGGGTTCAGGCTCCTCTTGTTTTCTTTTCCTCAGTATTTTTCTAAAATATGAATGCAAAAGGTTACTGAGAAAAGAATCTCTTTGTGGAAACTTATATTGACAGATCAGAACACAAAGTGCTGTTGCTAGAAATGTAACCCCTGATCGATACATCATGAAAGTTGTCTCCTAGATGAACTATGCAGCAGGGTTTTTGTCCGACTGATATAGCACAAACTTGCTGTGTTGACACAAGGCCTTTTCCACTATTTGATGCGTTTTCCTTTAACATACCAGAAATCCAAATATATGTATTCAAAAGAAGCTGCATGGTGCTTTGTTCCTAGGCTTGCTTTTGCTGAAAAGGCCAGTGTATTGACTTCAAAAAGCACTTTTCTATTCTTTCAAACTGATCAATTCATTTCCTTTTCAAAAACTTTACCTCTGGGGATCAATTTTTCATAGTCATTCATGCTTCTGCTTAAAAGCTAAACTTTATAACACATTCACAATCAGTTTATCTTTGTTGTCTTTTATAAAAATGTCCTGAAAAAAAAACATTTTTCATTAAAGAGGTGGAATATTTGATGGGATGAGTTATATTAAAGCAGCATCAGAATGACCTATGATTGCAAACAAATTGAAAACTAATTTGTAAACTGTTGTATCTAATAGACTTGATAGATAGACATTTTGTAATTTTGCTATCCACAGTAGTAGTAGCAGTATATTTTGTTTTATTTCACTCATTTTCACTGAACTAGAATCCTGATGCTTGTTTCCACTGTAAAACTTTACCAGCCGGATTGATTTGACATGGCTAGTCCTTCATTCATTATATATATTGATCCTCTCCGTCTTTTAATTAGGTTGTTTAAAACACTAAAAGCAAAGATTGGATCGCAGTGATGCATTGCACGGTAGGGCATAACCTCCTGCATAAGCACAGTCAGTGTGTTTGAGGGAAAGACTTTCAGTCAGTGAGACATCGTTGCAAATTTCTGCACCCCAATGTCTTTCGCCACATGACAAATAAATGCCCATCCTCGTTTAGTAACAAAGATGGTGGTTACTGAAGCCAGTCAGGGTGTTTTTTTGCTGCATCATATGTCAAACCTCCCTATCACAGAAAGCAGTGGAGCCAGCTGGCTCACACTTCCCTGCTTAGCCACCACATGCTCCAGTCAGCAAGAACACACAGCCCCAAACACTGAGCTCTGGTTGCATCTCAACAAATGTTTCATTTCTCATAATACTGTGGCTATGATTTGGATTGTTACAGTCTAGTAAAGTAATCCATCACAACTCAGCCAGGGTAATATCTATAGTACCACATACACATTAACCTGACATTTAATAGCCCTTCAAAGTAGATTATAATCCCCCTTTCTCTTACATTTGTTACATTTCATCAGTGAGTATGAATGTGGTGGCTTTCAGATTCTGCAATTCAAGAGCCATTGTCCGCTCAAAGCTGTAGTCTTTTTCACAGTCCTTTTTTTAAGCTCCTGCACGTAAATTATTTATTCATGCTCTTGAATTAATGTCCAGTTATTGGAACTGTGGCAACAGATGTTGCAGGATGTTGCGGCTACTTCGGTCAGTTTAGAAACTGTTATAGCAACCACTGTTGTAGAAGCCGCTTAGCAGCTGTGCATTAAGTTGCTTACAAATATTTATTCCTTTATATTAATGTCATTATGTTATAGCACTGATTACATTTGTCCTTTTGATACTCTTTTTATATGTACAGTTTTGATTCCACATTAGATTTTGTTTCAGCAATACGATTCAGCTTTAGCTGCAATTTTGTTAGTTTTAAGCATATCGAGCAAAAATGCTAAACTACCTCTGGTTCTAGCCTATCAAATATTCGGATTTGCTGTTTTCTGCTATTTTATATCAGTTAATTGAATATCTTTGGGTATTGAAGTGTGTTTTGAACAAGCAATTTGAGGATGTACACTTTGCCATTTTTCAAAGACTACTCGCTTAATAGAAACAACAATCAAATTAAAATAATTGTTAGTTGCAGTCTTAACAATATTGTTTAAAGTCATGTTCTGCTAATTTGTGTGCACAAATTTTGTGATAAAACACAAACTAGTTATTTTTCTCCCTGCCACTTACCAGACTCTGTACTTTTTTGTTTAACATTGATATTTTACTAATTTCTAGTTTGAACCATACAATAGCTCAGCCTCTGTCTGACTGTCTCTCACATACTGCCTCTTCAAAGAGAAATCAGAATCAGAAAATAATTTCTGCGTTGACCTTTATTGACACACATTTTCAATTCAGAATTTAAATTGGCTTTGTTGCAATTTAAACATTTCAAAGGTCCAGCTTTGGGATTGAGGCCATTTAAAGGAAAGTCTCTGCCAATGACTTACCTACTTATCACTGCTGGGAGTGAAAATAATTCTGTTCGACCTTCCTTTTTTGAATAGACCACACACGCACACAACACATATACAACATGGGACATCAAATGTTGTAAAACCCCTCAAGATCTTTATCTAGACTGACTGAATTTGCACAAAAGGCGAAGAGCTCTCCCAAGATGCTTTAGCCTACATTATAACAATGCTTACTACAGCCAGTTGCATAAAACCCACAACCCCCTGCTTTACTCTCCTGCCAATTCTAACCACTTTACACTCTACAGAACAACTAGGGTAATTTAAACTCAACAGTAATGCTATGGGAGACTTTCTTTTAAAAAGCTTAGCTGCTGAGTGTCTTGAATGCTGCGTGAAGGTGGTACCCCTTTCAGGATACAAGGACATGCATGTTACATGGCGAGTGGTGAGGAGTGAAATATACACATAAAATGTAAGTCAGGGATTGGGTCATTTCCTTCTCAGTTCACTCACATGCCAGCTGAGTCCACAATGTGTTCCTTCGCACTCATTCTTTTATAAACCGATATAATGACTGAAGTGCTTTAGGAAAATCTACTCCAATCAAAGGTATTTCAGCTCTTGGGACTTGAGATGAGATGCAAAGAGGCAGCTTTTTACTTGATGTGATTTCACACCACTGAATGTGCAAAGTTAAGAAAAGAAATGATGAATAAAAAAACACTTTCTGTAAAACTTCAAAATTTGCCTAAAGTAACTCCAAGTGTGCGTGTTTCAAGAATGTATCATCATCATGTATCATCTTCAAACTAAGCAGGAGGCTCCATTAAAAAAACACTGGTTTTAAGGTCCCATAGAAAACTACAGGATAGATGATGTAGCTGACTAGTAATGACTATGTAATGAGTCTTATTGTCTGCCAACATGAAACTCAAACGATACCATGTATATATATTGTACAATGGTGCTGTTGTCTGTAAAATAGGATTGTCCAACTTAACATTGATCTGTCACTAGAAATTTCCTAATTGGCATTCCAATGGGGTTTCTTCCCTCTTAGTCTTCCTCATTATGCTCATTAATGTTCCAACTTATCACACTCTTAGCTCCTAGCAAGACAACTCCAACCATCGCCTGATCTTCCTCACGTCCAATCTACATCCTCTCCCTTCCCTCTTTCCATTTGTAGGTTTTTTTCCCCCCCTTTCTCTTTCGCTCTGCTCACTCGCTTTCTCCATGACTTTGCGCTGTTCATAAATGAAACATCGGTGCACGTTGTTAAAAGTTGCCCTGGAAGTGCTCTCTTTTTATATGCTTTATTATCCGAAGACATGCTTTAGCTCTCAGTGCATTTCACACACCCAAGCATGCACGCACATACACACACACACACACACACACACACGCACATACACACACACACACACACACACACACACACACACACACACACACACACACACACACACACAGAGTTTCTTTTTATGTAACCCCCTTGAACATTAAGCTCCATTCTGTATGCTCTCTGAACATCTTGCAGAGTGAAGATGTTTGCTAAACAAGCATAATGGAATAAAAATCTGCAAGAATTTCACAGTTGTTAATTTGCAACAGAGGTTTTGGAAACTCTTGAAAATGAAAGTTAACGAAGTGAAAAAAAATATGCTTGTCAAGATTGTTTTTAATTTGCTCATGAACTGAAGGGTTAACTTATTCATGCAGTCATCTGATTCCTGTAGCCTTTCCCAACCGCATCTATCTGCAACTGAAGACTGTCATATTTACCATTTAAAGACCACAAGGCCTTCAGGACTTTGGACACGGTCCATTGTTGCTAAATCTTACAAGCATTTAAGCTCCTCAATGCAAGCCTGATCAGACTGAATTGTCACTTCACTTCATTATTCAGTCTGACATTGTGCTCATGTCAACTGATTTCTGTTTGTTTAATTAAGGTTCCGTCACATTAGCATTTAAAACAGCAAGATTTTTTGACAATCGCCCACAATCAGTGACTTTGCTCGCAGGGGTGAAGTAAATCAAATTAAATCTGTCATGTTGAGTTCAACATGGGGGAAGTATGACATGCAAAGTTGTGCAAAAGACCAATTAGCTAACCATCTTGACAGCATTGCTGACCTTTGTAGAAAAGAAGAGCTGAAGAGTCCAAAATGGAAGAAACTTCTGTAGCTCATTATCTGTGTGGCACCGTCCAAGTTCCTCTATTGGATTATAACCTGGTCCACAAAGAGGAATGGTTTGCAGACAGTTATAAGATACGATAGCACTGTGTTTGATTGTTGAGGTAGATAACTCTGGTTCACACTCCAACACGGTGGGTGGCGCTAATGCACCTTAACGCTGGTTGCCACCCCGTATAAAACAGAAAAAAGGAGAAGAAGAAGAAGATCGCACTGCACACCCAGCAGGCCGAGGAGAGGAGAGGAGACCTTGTTTACTATATTATGTGAACGTCGCTTTTCTTCCTCCATCGACCAATCGATTGGTTGAAGAGTAGGTACGATTTCAGTCGACTGAGATTTTCTTTGGTAGCCCTAGTTTTTCATGACAATCACGAATTTCAGAGATTGTATTTCGACTTAAGTCAACTTGCAACAACAAGTGCAACCGCATTGAACTCATCCCCACTTGTGTGAATTGTTGCTGTTTTTAATGGATGTAGCAATTTTCTGGCTCTAGCACCCATACTTGCCCCCATACTTAACCATGCCTACAAAGCTTGATAGTAATCAATGAGCACAACACCAGACCTATTTGAGTCACTAAAAAAAAAAAAAAATTGAAGTGTTAGCTATGATTAAGAAGTCTAGAACCAAGCTACTTCCCAGCCTCTATAGTACAGTATGCAAACTCAGCACGCCATTAATCTGAAATGGAAAGCAAAAAATGCTGATATTAAATCAATATCTCAAAAATATCTATTTTTTAAAACAATTTGGTACTATACAAGTTTTCATTTATTTTTCAACCTGTCCTCTCACATCTGGTTCAGCCTACCGAGACTCCAATCATTTATACTCCCCTGTCAGCCACAAAGCTGCTAAATCCATAGTCTATCAGCACTAACTGCAGAGGAAGTGAGTCACCACTATTCTGCTATTTTATGGTTGCGGGTAAATGTTGCATTTGTCTTGTTGCACTGTGCTGCACTCTGCGCTACAAAGTCCTTTCCCTGCAAATTAACTGTCCTCTGAGAACATAATAAAGAAGGAACTGTACTTGAGCTGATTAGTGGGATCTGGATCTTTATATCCTCTAGAGATGAAACTCCACTCCTTACAAACACTTGCTGGTCTTACTGATGTGGAAACATGCCGTGTGATGATGGAATCAATTAAAAGCTCGCTGTAAAAAAACCTACTCCTTACACGGACATCAAAGCAGGTGAGCAGGCTGCGTCATTGAGGCTTTTATTTAGCTGATTTCAGGACCACGGACAGCTCCTTTCCTACTACACAGCACTGCTCGGGATGTGAGATTTTCCTGTCAATGCAGCGCAAGAAATATATAAATCTCTCTATCCACTGACACGCACACACAGCATTATACAAGCACAAAGACATGTCAGGGTTATGTCAATAAGTACACAGTCAGCTCCATCAATCACAGCTGTCTGGCCTGGTTAAACGTCAGCACACAATGAAGCTCCAACAGTGGACAAAACAGCAGTATCACCGCAAATATCCAGTATACAAGATCACTCTTTATAAACACTCTATCTGGAAAAGACTTCTTATTTCTTTCTCTTTACTTTTTCCTAATATCTTGCTCTCTTTCTTGGACATACACACACACACACACACACACACACACACACAGACACACACACATACACAGAGTGTACCAGACAAGAACTGGGCACACCCTGTCCTTTCCCAATGCGCAGATTTGGACTATTCCACAGGCTGCTGGCCAGACTCTTGACCGTAGCAAAACACGCACACACATCTCCGCTCAATGACTATCCTTAACTGCACTGCAAATGGCATTTAAAGGCTCGGGACAAGTGCACGAGCGTGTGGAAACATCACATTTCTTTTCAGAATGGAGTTTTTTTTGCAAGAGAGGAGCATTTAGTTAGAGGGCAGCAGGTACAGCTACTGTAAATGTGTTCATTTATGAGATAAGATAATCAGATGAAACCTTTACATCCTGGTGGGGGAGTTAAAAATATAGGATGTGGCGGAGAATACAGACACACAAACAGAATATAAATAAGCCAGAAACCAAAGCAGAAAAAACTAAATCAACTAGACATCTGAAGAATTGTGGAGGTGTGACCAAAATGATGGTGGAAGACTGTGGATTTATGATGCAATAGTGAAAGATGTGATGCAAAAGTATAGCTATTTAATACTTATTCTGACAATTTAGATATGAATGTAAAGGGACCGTTTTGTAAATTCTGTGTTGTCCTTTGTGTACTGTGCGTCAAAGCTTTGACAGGATTGCCTTGTGTGATGAAAAAAGGGGAGCTGAAACAAAGATCAATAAGTAGCATGACCCTTATAATACAATGGGAGGTCATGCTACAGATGACTTCACATTAGTGTGAAATTTATGTTGAACATAATGACTTGGTACCTTGTATGGATTTACTGTCTGGAAATCTTAACTTCAGTCAAAAATAAATTGCAATATGATCATAGAATATACTTTACTCCTCTAATCTTATATTCACTAGCTGTTTTTTTTTTCTGGAAGGAATCTAAGAACTATGTAAAACTGAAATGCATGTTTTGGTCCTTGGGATGAACTAAATGTAAGGAGTAAAAAGGGCAGAACACAAAAAGTACTATGTGAGGTGAATAAAGGACAGAAAAATGCCTCACGTATCAGTACAAGATGGAAGTGATGATTGTTTTTTCAAGTCGAGCAAGGACTATTTTCTCTTACTTGTAGTTCATTTGTTTCTACGATCTGTCACTGTGTGACACGCCGTTCGCCATTTAAACTGTATCTGTATCAGCGGCAGACCTAAAATACTTTACAGTGTTGCTTTTCAACCTTTGCTGCACAGCAGTACATCTCTGTGGGACAACACAGTCCACAGTGCAACACCACATTGATTCTTTGTAAATGTCACATAAAGCGCAGCGGAATCAAGGGGCAGAAAATACAAAAGGGCAGCAAGTTTTAAGTTATGTTTTTAAAAGAAATCTGATGATTGGCTCTTTGACTGCTGTCGTCAAAATCAATTTTTTTTATTTTTGGCCAAAGGGGAACAACACTTCAACTCATTGTTGAGGGCAAAACACTTACTAGTGTGGAGCGACTTTTTCTGTATTATTGTACTCTACATGAATATGAACTACTGTCTGTCTGCAGTTAAAATATTTGTCTTTGCCTCTTGGTGACACTGAATTTCCATTGCAACGTGCACCTTTTGCTGTCCATTAATGGATCCAGGAATAAGCTCTGACTCCAAAGTTAAAGACCAGGATCAAATGGATGGATCCCTAGAGAATGAAGGCAATTACTCACCCAGTCACTTAACATTTGTGTTGATGTTGTGTTAACTATTTTTACCTAATATACGCTCCAGGAGAGGGAATGATGGCATGATAAAACCCTATTACATAAGTGTACAAAAGTCAAGTGGAGCTTTTACCTTCTAAGAAATCATGTATCAATTTTGAAAATCTGTAAAAATTTTGAAACTTTTTTTTTGAAAAACATGAAAATTCATGATCCCAGGGTTGATTTTTTTACCAGCAAATGTTTTACAGAGGACTTCCAACTTGAAGGTGTGAGAAAGCGAGTATCATGCTTAAATAAATGAAAGACTGTTTTGTTGCTTTTGGAAACATTCATCATTTTGGATATATTTCAGATTTTACATATTTATCTCTGATCATACTATGTCCATGACCACAAATTCAAATATTCATGTTTCATTTTAAGATGGGTTTTATTTATCACATTATTTATTCGTTCTAGATCTCTAAAAATGCAATTTAGCTTTCTGTGTCAAAGCCTTTACTCTTGTTCTTTTTTGGACATAGTGGAGTAGTACTTCAGCTGAGGTCATGCCTATGGGGATTTTCACCACCAGTTAGTTTCTGGTTGGTTGGCTGTACTCGCCTGTTGTAATGACAACCAAGCATTGACTACCTCCGTCTATTCGGTTCAAGTCAATCGGAAAGGTTAAAGAAAGAGCACACTGTGCGCACATGCATATCTGCTTGCAATGTGTAAAAAAAAAAAAAAAAAAAAAATCCATGGCTGCAGAGTGCGTGAGTATGCACTAAATACTTCCCTAATGCACTCGAGCGACTTCATTTGTCACTGGGCACATTCATGTCAAAACACACACAGGCACAAACATTACATCTGACTAGAACATCTGCACCAAACACTGAAGCATAATTCCACAGACTAAAAATAACACAGCAGAACAAGCGTCGCTAAACGCTGCCTAAATAAGATTACACAGGAGGACGGTGATCATTAGGATGAATAAGAAACACTTGTGCCTATGTCTTGCTTTTTGAATCATGATGTTGGAATGAAAATCTGTTTGCTTTCCGAGTGCATTTGCAGTGGAAAATGAAAAAAAAAAAGAAATGACAGATATCAAACTTTAAACAAAAGAATAGTTCAGCATTTTGGCTTTTATGGCATTTATAGATGAAAAAAATGCAGATGTGGAGGTCAGTTGTAACTAGATCATCACCAATCAGCTTCATTCTGCTACGGTCAGGAACTGATGTTTGAGTTTTCAATTTACTTTAAATTGAATTAGTCAAGTCATTTCAATCTAATTAGAGGCAATAATAGCCGTGCTGAATCAGTGGAGCAACGGGTTTAGGGCTTGTGATCTTCTGTTTACACATATACATGCAGTCTTTCAACGTGTGCATGTGCGAGTACGCATACTGTACTGTATGCAGGTTTACAGTACATTGGGTGTGTGTCACAGTGCAGCTTTGAGAATACACAGTGGCACTTAAGTATTATGTGATAGTATTTAGAGCAGAACTAATCGCTCCACTAGCCTCTTTAGCAAACACATGTATCAGCAAACGAACAACTGGCTCAATTCGGCGTGGGCTCGTCCATCATCTGGCTTGTCACTCTGTCGTCTTTAGACATATTTTTACTATATTTGCTAATTGCACGTGTTTTCTATTGTTTTGTTATGTCACAGTTAAATTCTTTATTTCCTCTCCCTCACTCTCTTTTAACCTGACAATGAACAGATCAGACTGGTGGACAGAGGTTAATATAAAAAAAATCATTTGAAATTCTATTTAGTCTACTTTATTATAACCAACAACTTACTGCATGTGGCACTCAGATGTGGCAACCCCTGACTGATATGAAAGCACCTCTTCCTCTTCCTTCCTCTTCCGCAAAACAAATTTTATACAACTTAATAAAATTCCACAGCCTGAACGGTAAATTAAAGATAACATTTTTTTTTTACTGTCATGTTTAATTAATTTGTTCCATGTTGCTTTCTACCTCCCTGTCACAAACCTCACTCAGAAAAAGATGGAGAGTGAGAGAATATAAGATGTCAGATGTAGATGATATTTTTAACTTTCCTTGTGTTCTACAACCACAGATCTGCTCCCTGTGTGTAGTAAAACTGACCTAAAGTGATCAATTATTGAGCATGCGCTTGCTAAGAGGCCGTACAGTAACATCTTTATATACTTTGGTTGCTCTACTTGACAGCATGTGAGTGGTCATATCTGTGGATACTTGCATGTATTTTGAGAACATTGAGTCATCACTGGAAGAAAGATATAGTTTTGGAGGTCATAGTACTTGTTATATAATGAGAACACAGATGCCAAAATCACCCAGGTGTCCTTGGTGTTTTATGCTAACACTTTGGCATACATTACATTACTGAATGCATTCATGAGCATTCATCTAAAAAAGGAAACAAAGGCAGCTGTAAGGGTAAACAGTACGGAAAGTGGAGGGAAAAGGTCTAGTACATTGAGACATGCACTTCACCCTGGAAATGTACTGAAAATGTAACATGTTGGCATCATAATTGAAAAGGTTTGTAAGGTTGTGCTGGGAATCTGACAACTCTTGTGGTCTGAGCTTGAATGAGTCTATGCATACAGTAAAAAAAATGCTTCTTGTGCCACCTTTCTATGACAACTGTACCACTAATTTAATTTCCATATTTTACACACAGATATAGTGAACATTTACAGGAATAGTTCAACATTTTGGGAAATATGCTTATTCGCTTTCTTGCCAATAGTTACTTGATAAAATTAATACCACTCTCTCTATGTTAAATATAAAGCTAGAGCCAGGAGATGATTAGCTTAGCTTAGCATACAAACTGCAGGAGGAAACAGCTGAAAAAATAGATTAAAAAAAAAAAAAAGTCTACCATCAAACTCTAATGATAAATCTCTAAACACAATTTACCTTGTTCAATCTGTACAAACATAAAAGCGTCTCTGCAAAGGAAACAAATGAGAGCCAAAACTTGTATTCACTTAAATGTTGAAATTTAAGAGGAAATTAACTGGGAAGGTTGTAAATTAACTGGGGAGGTTGTTAGGTGCTACTGGAGTGAGTCTGCCCCCACCTCTGCATTGTATATGGCTGGCAATCAAACCATGTCACTAAGTAGGCAGCGATAATTATTTATTTATTTATTTATTTTTAGGGCAACATTGAAATAGCCTGTTTAAGTGCTATTTCCCTTGATTATGTTTAATGATTGTTTTCAAACTCAAAGAAGTGCTCCCGCTGAGCTGAGGAGAAAATGGGCTATAAATTTACCTCATCACAACTAGTGCAATTCTGCCATGGCATTTTCACACAGTCAATATGGAAATTTCCATCATTCCATAAGCTACTAATTCAACATAGTGCATACTGTAGTGTTAGAGTAAAGCTTGAGAAACTTCAGAAAGAGGATCAGTCACTGGAGTGAATCATCTTGGGATACATGGGTGGTTTTTTTGTGCCTTTGTTCTCAGGGATTGTTACAAGGTTCAACCTAAGGCCAAACACCACAGCATGTCTTGTTATGATGGGCGTTAGAGAACATCGAGAAGGTCGTCTCAGCAAATAGAAACGCCTCCATTTGAACGTATGCAGTCACAGTATGGTTACAACAAGGCGTTTATCCATTTATTCAGCAAAAGCCTATGCACCTATGTGCCTTTAAAAAATGCAGTGAGCAGTGTTGCCTCCTAACTATGGCTTCTATGCAGAATACATGAGACATGAAAGCGCTAACAGAGAAACACCTGCTGTATGTCAAATTCTCTTAACGTTTACAGTACATGTGACACACTCTTGTGACTGAAATTTCTATATGAGTGTCGCTTCTTGCATCACTGATCATCTGGCATATTGTCTCTGAATTTCAGTGTGCTTGGTGTTTGGGAATAATATTGTAATTGGGAGATGATGCTTGCTCTAAAAGCTATTTGCGAAGCAGAAATGAGGGAAGGAAGTTCAGATCTGTGCGCAGCAAGAAACAAAATGGGTTTTGCTTCATTTGCATAATTGATCAAATTTTGTCTCTTGTCAAAGGGGAGAGGGAGCATGACGCGCTCCAGTCTTCCAGTGTTATCTTGCGTGAGAGACGAACGGAATTATGGAAAGTAAATGTGGTAATCACAACACAACAGGATAGTAGTGTTCACCAGGAAATGAATCCCTGCAGAAGACACTGCTAAGAATGAAGGACTGATTAAAGCATTCCATTTCAGAGCTGGTATCTTTTATCCAATAAGGACCGAGAGATAACAATTATTCTGTCGGGCTGAAATTAAACTTGCTGCTGTGGCTCTGCACTTAAAAGTTTTAAACAAACGTATAAACAAAGCATGTCTTTAAGTCTATTTCAGCATCCCGACACAGTCAGCTAGAACCGTATCAATTTAAATTTGAAAGATGAATCACACCTATGAGACAGCCCTGGTTCAAATTACAGGCAGGGATAGATGGACAGATAAGGGGATGGATGCGCTACAGCATAAAGTAGACAGGTGAGGGAGAGACAGAGAGAGAGACAGAGAGAGAGAGAGAGATGTGTGATGTGATTTCATATATACTGAATGAAACAGCCAACTGTGTGCTCACCCTGCCAGCACCTCCTGCAGTGATCACCGACCAAATCCCTTAGGAGGATTATCCAGACTCAAATCAAGAAAATCGTGCAACTTTAAGGGTTACAGACAGAGAGTGAGAAGAGAGAAACAGAGTGGGGGTGGTTGCCATGTAGCCTGATGTTGGTGTTTTTTTCCCCCTCTTTCTCCAGTCTCTGATTTACATGTTTTGACATATGAGCTATATGCAGTGACGTGTCCACCTACACCAAATTACAGACAGTTTGTGGGGAAAATACACTCAGCTGATGGATATTTTTAGCTATTCAGACATCTGATGTGATGTTAATGGACTGGTTTTTATATTTATTATTCTATCTTAATATAATATCCACATATCCATAATGTATATTGAAACTGTACATTGTTATTGGTCGCTATAATAATTTCTCCTGCATATACTGGGTGTAGAGTGAAGAGGGAATTTTGTCCTAAAAAAATCTGGATGGTAAGTCACACTTGATTTGACCAACTGCTGAGGCTTCATACTGAAATGTGTATATTCGCTTTCTTGCCAAGAACTAGATGACAAGATTGATATCGCTCTCATATTTGTATGTGTAAGTGAATAACTCTATTTTTTAAAATGTTGAATCAAGAATGTATTTTCACACTAAGGCTGCAATTGATTGATCAATTAGTTGTTTGAACTATAAAATGTAAGACAAATGGTGAAAAATGTCAAACACTGTTCCCCAAGATACAAAAAACAGAAGATATTCACATTTAAGAAGCTGGAATGAGAGAATTTGGGGATTTTTTTTCTTAAAAATGACATTTAAGCAGTTATCAGAATAGTTGCTGATTAATTTTCTGACTGACTAATTGATTAATCAACTAATCATTGCAGCTCTATTTTACACTGAACGAGGAATTTGGATTTTTTACAGTGCAGACTGACATAAAACTGCAATGATAGAATTCCTAATAGACTACTGATCTCTATATAAGAATTTGGAAAGATTGATGTTAAGTTAAACTGCCCTCATAAATTTTCCATATTATATTATGATTAAAGCGACAGCAGCAAGTCTGCATAAAAAATTTGGAACTTCTTCATCACACTGTGTAAAGCGATTATGAAATAGTCGCAGGTCATTTTAAGTAATGAGGCCCCTGACTTACTCAAAATTGAAAATCACTCTGAATGTTCTTTAGGACGGCACGACTTGTCAGATGGCTCACAATACAATGGAACTTTGCCCTCTGAAGTAGCAGCATGCATTGGCGTAAACCAGAAGGCAATTTGGCACGCATAACTGTAATCTGATATTCAGAGCACAAACAAGCCCTGCTGGCTAGTTTTGTTGCCAAATGCAAACACACTAAAGCCAAGGTTTTCCCACACTACAAACGCTGATTGGACCTGTCTTTATGTTTTGAAGGCATGAATTCAAATGGATAAGAGAGATTGGAGTTAATGTTCCAATATAAAGCCAGATGTGTGTTGACAAAACTCTCACAAATAGAATAAGAATAACAAACACAAACAGACACACCACACACTCCTCTCACCTGCTGCAGATGTCTTATTTCCCCATCTTACAATGAATGATTTATCATGAGCATTAAAAGGTGACAAATGATCCACAACTTCTCATTAAAGCTTATGGAGCAAAATTGGCTTATACACCATCTGCAAACAGAAGGCTCCTAAATTGTATTATGACAGCTCACCATACACAGCGGCCATCTGGGAACTAGCAAAGTGCAGCTAACTTGCCAGTGATACAAATAATCTCTTAGTGCCTGTTAGCGTTGCGCCATTATTAATTTTCGCCATTTTACACTCTGTCGGCAAAAGGTGGAGCCAAATTTCTAAAAACGGGTGTGGTGAACATTGTGACTGGCTGACAAAATGGTAATGCATAAGGAGAAGTGTAAATGGTTCCCAGGAGGGAAAACTTTTGGAAAACAAGGGGAAGGGAAGCACTTCTTATGAGAAATGGAGACTATTTCATCAAATTAGCAGTCGTATAAACATAAAAATGCAATAATATGGCTATGCAGTAGATAACATGCACACTTTATGCACTTGCTTCTGTACTTTGTGACACTTTTATCTATATTGATGTGCGAAATATGAATGTTCTCCATTTTATGTGTTGTTCAGAGTAGCTATTCATTGAAATAAAGTCAAGGAAAAACTCATTTCGGGAACTCTTTTACTATTAATCTCTGTTTTTATGATTCAGAGAATATAACAGAGAAAAGAAATGAGCTCAGAGTAAACATCAGAATGAAGAAGAAGCACTTTTCTAAGCAGTGTTTAAAAGATTCTGAATGTTAACAGAATGCCTCAAAGTTATAATGAGTGCTGAGTGCTTTGGTTTTCTTATTTGTTTAGCTAATTTGGTAATTGAACATCAGCCTAACTTATTTTTTTTGAAAAAGCTATTTTAAAAAGTTTAGCTTCTCTAAAGCACACCAAAGCAAGACAGGAGAGATGGATGGAAAGAAGTTTGATAGCACTCTCGTGTCTGTCAATTAAATACAAAGCTATAGCCAGGAGACAATTACTTTAGATTAGCATAAAGAAAAAGGAAGCAGGGTGAAACAGCAAGCCTGGCTGTGCCAAAAAGTAAAAGAATCTGCCAAACATCTCCTTTAAAGCTCACTAATTATCATGTTATCTCTCGTTTTGAAGTGTTTCAAGTGTTAATATGCTTCAGAAAAACTAGTTTTGCTGAAGATTACAAGCAGCAAACAGAAAAATACAGTCACTTCAGAGTATTTTTCAGGATCATCAGGATAAATCAGAGTTCAAGGTAAAAAACGTTCAAAAGAAAATGTCAACATTTTCAAATCTTAATACCGACTTTCTGTATTTCCAAATCTGCACTAAAAATGTTTCAAAGCTCGATATTCAATTGTTAAGAGTTTATTCAGTCTGTACCAGACTCAGCTGTACATGTGACAGAGATTTGCCTTGAGCTGGCGCCTTCATTTCTCTCAAAGCAAGGTTGTACTTTTCACAATCTTCCCTCAATGCTGAATCACACCACAACAAGCTGTGTCTGTCTCAGAGTGGCCTCCTCAGGATTCTTACCATAAGTCAGAATTAGGGACTCGTGAACGACTCTGACCACATTTCACTAAAAATTAAAAACACATTAGATCAGTTCAGTGTTTGAAGCTGCTCACTTTGTAGAAGTGAAGTAGATGTGCTACTCCAAACTGTTCAAACTTCACTGTACAATTTCTTTGCATTGTTTCTCTCTTTCTTTGAGAGGAGTAGAAGATCCAGATGCTAACCTCCAAGTATATGTGTAGGTTTAAAAGATTTGTCATGAGCCATGTTTAGTGGGCTTAGTGCTGTGACCACACATGAGTCAAGGATCATGCAAACATGTATTTATATACATGTGTATCGTGTAGTGTGCATGTGTGTGTGTGTGTGTGTGTGAACGATATATAAAACCACAGTGAGCGGGGATTGTTGTGTGCTGAGCCCCTCATTATTGCTGCAGCTCTGTCTCCTCCTGTCTTAAGACTTCTTAGAGTTTCTTCACATCTCAGGCCTGAGGTTAGTTCAATTCAACTTGTTCGGTATGTGAAATGAAAACAAAATTTGACAACATCTCTGGGTGAAAACGCAACTCAATAGCTGCATTTTGAATTAAAAAAAAAAAAAAGAAAACATGTAAAAACTCTACCTCACCAGCCAGACAGAACGTTTTACTGAGCACAGCAATGCAAAAATCAAGACAAACTGTAAGAACAAAGACATTTTTAATTTACCCCAGGCATTTAGCCTGACTAATTGCTCATTTAATTTATCAATGCCACTACATTTCTGAACAGCTGGGAACATTGCCAATCTACCCTGCTGTCAGAAAAATCAAACATTCCAGCACTGCTGCCATTCCGCCGCCGGGAAAGGTATTCAACTATCCAATCAGACATTTAATGTCATGTCTGAATCCTCTGCCCATGAACTACCTTATAATTGCCTAAGGGGCGTGGTTGTATGTCATGGGGAATGGATAGGGTTACTGAGAGTAAACCCTCTTAAACCAAACTGTCTTTTGAAGTACTTAGTAGTCTAGTTACAACCCTTCTTTTGCCTCTGTGCCCTCCACCAGCTCACTTTGTGTTCCCATCCTTTTCAGTAACCATTGTCCGTCCTCTCTTGTTTCTCTTCCTTAATCCCTCGCGCTATCTGTTCGCTCCGAGGTCTCCCTGATTCTGTTTCTCTTTTTCATTTCCTTCATTCGCTGAGTTGCCGCTGCAAATATCCATATCTTAGTAGGAGTTGTACTGTATAGATCCCATCATGGTGATTTCTTAGTCACTCAAGCAACACAAATAATACAAGAAAAACAAGAAAAAAAAACAGGCCTCTACTAGCTAGACAGGACAAAATACATCAGTTGCTTCACCAAACATTCACTCTAGCCTTGTCAGCAATAATTGATAATACTTATTGATTGGAAGAGTCATAAAACTTTGTGGGTGAAACACACATCAGTGGACAAAGTGAATGATGGCTTCATTCCTTGGACATACAGCAGGACAAGGCTATTAAACTCGGCAGACACTGCTCAAGGTAACAATAAATTTGATGTTGTACAGACAATTTTCACATTTTGGATGGAATATCTCAACATTGTTCCCAAGATAGCTGTCTAGAAATCTGAACAAAAAGTTTTTTAAAGAGCTATTTTGTATTCACGATATGTTGTGCCCTCAGAAAATCACACATTTAGGAACATGCAGGCGTTCAAGCAGAAAGGTGTACTGAAGGACTTCCATTTACTCGTTGAAGATGTTATGTGACAAATGACCTCGGTGCCTTTAAGGTGTAAAACTCAACACACGCACTCACCCCGACAGCTTCGGCATCTTGGAGAAACCAAACATGTCCATGTGGTCCTGCTACAGAGCGCTACGTCCCAAAACTCAAGCGCTCCACATCGGCATTCTAATCCAAATCCCGTCACGTTTAAGAGACAATCCAGTTTCAACCCGGATCCATATCAAGAGTCAACAAAAGCCTTTCGAACACAGAATTCAGTTTTTCTTACAGTAAAAAAAAAAAAAAAATCAACTCAAACGGCAGCAAGGATCACCTTTGTTGAATGCCCCATCCGGCACACAGACAATCCAATTCCTTGTCTTTCCACAATGTTCTTAAGTGATGACAGAGAGGGTCACCTCCCACCTCTTTACTCCCTCTGGGACTAGTCAGCCCTTTCAGCTTGTCTCCACCTGGCTTAGTTGGGCTGCAATGAGCCCTCTGTGAGTGCTCTCCATCTCAGCGCATGGAGAAGTGCAGTGATCCTAGCCGCGGCAATCAGAGGAGAGAAGAGAGGAGGAGGAGGAGGAGGAGGAGGGAGAATGGAGGAGGGATGGGATAGAGAGCAAGGGAGGTGGGGGGGAGGGACGAAGCGAATGGATGACGGATGCTCTCTGGCTCTGGCTTTGCCCTCCATTCATTGGGTCTGCGAGTCCCTTTGCAGGGCAGAGGAGAGGATGGAGATGGAGGGAGGATGCAGAGGAGGGGAAGGGAGGGGTGCAAAAAGAGGAAATCAAGATGAAAGATGGTGGAGGGACAAAAACGGACAGTAAAAGTGCTTTGGTTGTGAAGAGAAAGCAACTGAGAGAGACGGGCGGGGGGGGAAGAGAGCGGTGATGGGCAGAGGAAAGCTGACTCTGCAGAATGGGACGCTGATGGGAGCAAGACCCCGTCTCTCAGGTTTTTCTTTTTTTCCCCCAGTTTGGTTTCACTAAGTGAGCTTGTGCGTGTGCATACTCATACAGAGCACCATCACATGACGCAAGTAAGCATTAGTCTTCTAGACTACAGACGGGCTTTTTGACACTCATCCAGAAGGAACATTTGGCTTTGCATTAATTTTAAAATTAACAGTGATTGCTTCTCTAATGAATGGAAAAGTAAGAAGGCCTGATAAACATTTAGTTATCTTTTGCACGTGTGGGTAAACTGCTTTATTTCACGTGTCTCCAAAGCACAGACTGTGTGGACGACTCCAAGCACACCTGCTATTTTGATTCATGCATGTGCAGCTGCGCAAAGTGCAAAGTGGAATATAAATGGAAGGGTGTGGTGATTAATAAACATATTCTTAGCCGATCACAGTGATTGGTTGTCTGATGGTGTAGAGCTGCACAGCACACATCACCACAAATCTGCAGCCAAGCCAGCTGGTGTGGGGTTTTTAACAGTTAATTAACACAATGACCACAATGATAATGTTGTGAAATGAAGCAGTTTAACACATCAATCTCATCGGTATCTCACCTCGTAAATGGTCAAATAATTTCTTAATTTTATTTATTTATTTTTTTAATTAGATTTATTGACTGGGACAATGTGCAGTTTTTAAACATTAAAGATGCACTGCACCGGGGTTAGCTCGAAGCTAATTTGCATCCGTAGTCCCCTACAATCAAAACATACAACAGCACAACAACAAACAGTACAAAGCAAAAAACACACAAAACACACCATACAAAATACAAAGCTACACACAACAGCACATCACATACACCCGCAATGTCAATTAGAAAGTAATGTATGTGACACAACAGTACTGTTATGCATTTTAAGAATAAAACACGAAACACCACTTTTATTAAAGTTGGAAAGGATACCATGATGCACAGGATTGATGAGCCCCACTAATCAGACATCTCCCACATAAACATGCTTAATACAGAGTTAATACAGAGTTGTAAGTGACCTGTCTGATGTGTGAAGTTATTTTCTAGCAGGCTGGTGTATTTTCAGGTAATTTAATCTAGGTAAACACCGAGGACGACCTTCACCTGTTTACACCTCTCCTCCCACCTGTGTGCTATACACACTGTACTGCACTGAAGTATCTCACAGATCTGAAAAGCCAATTTCAAGATCTGCCAAAAAAATAGGGCCCAATAACTTTATCCCTTACTTTCAACTTTATTTGGAATGAAAACAAGTGCGTATTTTAGCAGACTTAATACAAGAAAACTGCCTTAATATTAATAACTTTTACAGACTGCGTATTGTTTCTGACAAGAACATTGAAGGACTTTGTTTTCTTTGTTGTGCATGTACACAAATACACACACATCCCTTCACAAAGCCTGTCGTCAAACTCACTGACAACGAGTCAGAGCTTTGTGTGCGTGTGTCTGTATGTGCTCACGCGCACAGATGGTTCAGCCTTAGCAAGATGCTGCCCCTGCTGGCCCCGTGCCACAAGGGGCCAAGGACGAAACACAAATGAACCTCAGTGGTGACGATAAACTTTAATTGAATGCAAAAGAGTGGAAAGTATGTTTAGCATTCCATGTAATCCATTTCAACTTAACTGCGCGTGTAATGAAAGGAAGTGCGTGTTTTCAGCTCTCTTATGAAAGGAAGATTGAGTCAGTACATTTTTCTTACCCTCATTTTTCCGACACGTGAGATGAGAGAAATGGAACCTCAAGTTGAACACCATAAGACTTCACAATTCATAAAAGTTATTCTGATGGTTTAGGACAGTCCAATCATTATTTATGAGTATGCACATTTCTCCAAGGAGCAAGACTGCATACTTGATCACATTAAAAGTTCTTGGCTCAGTTTAGACTTTTTCTGTTATTTTAAGATAACTTAAAACATGCAAAAACACGTTGTTATATTTAACCTGTGCCTTGTGGAAATGTATTTGGTGTATGTGAATAAAGGGCGTCATGTGTGTCCCCTCTCTTGCTCCGAGTGCAAAGCAGTTTTTATGTAAGGCTTTGGGAAAAGCAGCTTTGATGCAGAAAGACACTTTGATGACCCTCGTCCTCCCTCAGGCCTCACATATATGCATACACGAAAGCACATGCATGCATACACATCAAACGTACTTTGCGGTAGGCGAGACATTAAAGGCCTCGTTGCCCTCTAATTTCATACAGGTTCGGCTACACCCAACCTCAGGATGACAAAAAGACAAATAAATGAAGACCCTTTTATCTGTTTTCATCTCCTGTCTGTATTTTTATAATGTACAGATGGAAGCTATTTTGGGATCTACAGTACAGTTGTACATCCCTGGGAGCAGTTTTAAGAAATCAATCCTGACGCCAGTTTAAAAATGATAAAATATTGTGACTCCTTAAATTGGAGGTTCTTAGATTGCAATAGGTGGAAATCTCCTTGTTATGGCGACAGCAAAACAAACCAAAATAGTTGGAAGTAATGTGCTAAATCTGTTGCACCTCAGTTCATCTGCCCTGACCGCATTTGAAATATATTTTTCTCTCTATTGGTCCACACTCAATATATTTGACATGACACGATTTGACAGAAGAGCAGAGAGCCACAAACATGGAAGGGAGCCAGCAAAATCATTGCGCTGCCTGCAAAAATAAAGAAGTTCCGTGTGTGGTCAACAACATTGCAGACATCAACCTCTTGTTATCTTGTGCAATACGTTCTGCATTATGATGATAAAGCAGACTGACAGCTTCTATAGTACTGGCTGTAGAAGATGTGACCTTAGTGTGTCCCATAAATACTACAGCCTTTCACCTCAAATTCTGAAAAGCCTCTAAACAAATAACAGCAATGCTGATAAAAATGTAGTTTCAGATGGAGCAAACTACAGGAGAAGCTGATTGGATTAGTAAAGGGCATGGCGACTAATGATTGGCTCCTGTGCAGGTAGGTGAGAGGAGTGGTACCTTTAGGTTTAAGAGATTGGATGAAGAGATTGTGGAAGGAGTTGCCCTATTTAAAAATGACAGGATGATAAAGGGAAGCAGGGGTGTAAGAGAATGGAGAGGAGCCAAGAGGTAAGAGTGACTGGAGAAGTGGAGGAGAGTGAATGAAGTCTTTCTCATAGAACATTTGCTAAGGTCCACAAGCTCCCTTTTTATTATTATTTGTTTCATAATGGGATGCAAGACAGGACAAAGACAGTGTTGATTACCCATGATGCTTTCCACTAAAATCTCTGCACTCACTTAGGGGTGCTGCTGATTTCAGTTTAGACTGCGTGCAAACCCGACTTATTTCTTAAATCTGCACACTGTACAGTAGGAGCCAGTAAAACTGATTCAGATTTTGCCGTCATCCTTCTTTTTCTGTTAAAAGTTTGAAAAAGAGCAATTCTGCTCACTAAAAAGATGTTTTATTGATTAAGTCTGCACTTTTTGGGCGGGGTGCATGAAGGTCATGCAGGACATCAAAGCTTGTAATTTACTTCCACACTTCGCTGATTCCACCTCCAGTGACTCACTCACCCGTTCGACTTTCAAAGTTTCTCTGAAAATGTGATGAAGAGTGTTCCATCTCAGGGCGACTCAAACTGTGCCAACTTTGGAACCTGCATTGCGAAACGCACTCATGCTACAACAAACACACATCCGAAAGAAACTTGTAAAAAGTATATTCTTTCCGCGACTTCTGCTTTTTTTCTTTTCTCAAAATCTGTTCTTTTTGGTTCTTGACAACTCAAACTATAGGTCACTCCACGGAAAAATTAATTTCTTTAAATAATTGCAATGCCTCTATAAACGACTCTTTCATCATGACTTTACTTGGATTTGACCTGGAGTGAACTGATATCTTCCCTAAACCCAAAGATTACAATCATTATAATTATATTATATTATAAAACAGTGTGTTGACAGTCAACTCTTAATTTTCCTGCCAACACATGAATCAATCCAATAGCAGCCAATCATGTTCCACAAGCAGAAGGGAAAGATACATTTGGCAGCGTAGACCAGCAGGCAGACAGCAGATGATCCCTCAGACTGTCACATTCGGATATAAAGACTCTGCTGCGCTCAACAAAAATGGATGGCAACATGCATAACGTTCAGCTCAGAAATAACAAATGATTGTGACTCTGTAGCAGAATAACATACCAAGTCACAAGTATATTTGAATGTAATGAATACAACATTTTAACAGCATTCATCATTTCTGTATATTTATTACTAACTGTTTCTCGGGCCTTCATAGCTAAGACTTGAGACTCGGCATGTACTGTACGTGTGAATTTAAAAAACAAACAAACTTCACATTCACCAATTTTCTCATACGCCAACAAAATTCACAAGTAATTCAGTGTAACATCTGTCAGGTATAATATCCTCTAGTCCATTTTGATAGTCATGCTCCAAATGATCCACTGTGATGATATGAACTATGATCAGCCAGAAAGTTCTTTACATCCATGTCAAACTAGTTTGTTGTTGTCATCACTCTGTGTGGGATGGATTGACTTGTGGGAGGTTTTTAAGTCACAAAATGACATGATCAATAAGAAAAATTCAGTCTGCCAGTTATTTCAAATCAAGATAATTGATAAGTTTAGTCATCTGGCCTCACCACAGCTTTTCTTTATTCATCTTTCTTAACTTACAGTCTGAATTTTAAAACCTAAAAAGATGACAGGACTGCCTGCGCTGTTTCATATAAAAACAGTCATTTTGACAGGCAATGAAAGTGTTAAGCACCTGACAGACAGGACAGCAGGACCTTCCTTTTATCTTTCAAGGCTACTGTCTGATCTCTCCACTCTGCTGATTTAAAACAGTGACGCTTATTACAGTGAGGACAGATAGGAACGTTACTGGCATCCCACTGCTGGTTTGTGTCCCATAGAGATAAGAGAAGGCAGTCTGCCTGCCTCCGTCCACTAATGAATAACAATATACCCCAAGGTCACCATTCAAGTGTGAGCAAGCCGAGGAAGACGAAGCGTGTGCCGCACACCACATTGGCATTCAGCACTTCTTCACCTCGCGTTCTATGATGATTAACACACACGGAGAGTTAATCATTAACCTGTCTGTGTGCCTGTGTGTATCTGAGGAGAACGTAGCAAGTCCAACAAAATCATAATAGAATCATGTAATGAGATTTTCACCAGATGCTGCTTCAAGAACAATAAAGTCACATGAAAATGTTTTGTGTTAAAGAATATCCATCCCACTAAAACACCTCTGGCTGATCAGCTAATGATAGAAAATGAAATGATTAAGCTTAGTTTCTTTATTCCGCCAGTAGGATTTGAACCTTGATGACTTTGACATTCCCTTGAGTCCCATAGTGGTGATGTTCATACATAAATCACTGTCACCTTTGCAACAGCCACTTACATCTCGCTGCTTGGTCTCCTATTCTGCGGACAAATACATACAGAGCCAACCTTGTCTGGCACAAAAAATATGGTTGTGTACGACTTATTTGCTCTGCCTATTACATTTTGATGGAAACGCTGTTGCCGCCTAGATTACGTTCACAGGCGACACTTTGTTTCAATTCGTGAGATTGACATCTTTATACTGTCATGGGGAGGAGGTCAGCGTGGATTGTCTATCACACAGAGCACACAACTCTGCAGACTGAGATTACAGTAGCATGCTGCAGCCTATGTATAGTTAGGTTTAGACAGCTAAAACACTTACAAAAAGTCATCACGTGTCCTCTCATGCTTCAAGTCAGTGTTTTCAACATTTCACCAAAACCGTGACCTTTCCCTAACATTAACCCAACACCTTGAGTTACCTAAAAATACTAATCATGCTTTAGTCATTTCATTAAAATACGTTAACAGAAAATGGTTTAAACAGTGCAGCTACCCTTGAGTAGTTAGAATAGTGTAATAGCATTAAAAAACATTTAAAAATGTAGTATTTTACATGGAACATGGTTGGAAGACATGGTAATGTTTACTTGTATTTTTTTGTGTGTTGTGCTTTATCCTTAAGCGCACATGCACCCACAAGCAAGAGGGTAACAAGTTGTTGGTGGATATGTGTATGCAAACAAAACAGGAAGGACACAATCTGTGTAAATAATGCAGCTTTAAAGTTTTGCAAATGTTTTTTGAGTAAGGAAATGCATTCAACATATTTATTAGCCTTGAATGAATGCACACAATGATTTTGGTGAAAAAACATTGACTCTGTTGTTTACTCCCCCGGGTACCTTTAAGTTATTGTCATTATTTTCATTTTTAGAGGTGGTGTCCTCTTTAACATAAATTATCATGTCACATGCTGCTTTACTGCATGGGTCACAAGCACTGTGTGAGGCATGCAATCATAATATTACAGCAGTCTTTAGTTGAATTCTTTAGTTTTTTTTTTTCATTATGAAGCAATCTTATTGCTCTGATGTCCAGTCATACAATCATTTATAATGCTGTCAAATCTATAGTACGCCACAGTGATAAATGAATAGAATAAAAGTGCAAATCAGTCATTCATTAAACCCTCATTCTCTCACCACATGCATGACTTCCCAGCATGCAACAGGACAGTTCCTGGCCAGCTCCCTGTCATTACAGGGGATAAAGCAGACACCACCCTTCGCATGCACACACACACACACACACACACACACACACCAACTTTATGTGACTCGTCTAAACAATGAGATCATAGAATTTCATTCCCGCACTGCCTTTAATCCAACCAGCAATCTCTCGTTCTCTCTTTTCCTTATGACACAGGCCTAATCTGATAGAGCAGACAACCCTAAAGCGAGGGAGGTGGGGGATGGATAGAGGGAGGGTGTGAGAAAGAGGAGAAATGGGCTGGATGGATAGAACAACAGGAGGTGTATGTAAGGAGAGCTGATGAGGGTGTGAGGGGGAGTGAGCGAAAGGTCAGGGAGGATAAATGGATAGAGGGAGAGATGGGTGTTCGAAAGAGAGGAGTTGTAAGACGAAGGTGTGATGTGGGAGTGGATGATGGATTGGGAGAGAAGGAGAGTGAGGGATGGAATGGAGGAAAGAGGTGGGAAAAGGGCAAGTGGAGGCACAGGGAGGAAGCGATTGTGCGACAAGAGGAGGAGAAGAGAAATGAGGATGCTTACATCATACAGTATATTTAATATAAAAGGCTATTTAAGATTTGAAATGAAAGATCAGCAGAGAAAGCTGGAATTGTATGAACAAGCATAAAAGAAACAGCTTAACAGAGTTGAAGGAGAAGAACGAGTGAAAGACGATAATGATATCCTTCATAAAATTATCCTACCTGCATATCCTACTGTGCATATCTACATTACATTTGCACTGATTGTGAGTAATTACCTGCTTTATGTAGAATTCAACTTTCTGTCAGTGTTCCATTGTTATGCATAAATGTAGCTTTTTGGCTAATGTTACTACTTGTGGCTGATGTTTCTTAAATAAGCTATTACAAGGAAAGTTTAGCATAAAAATTGTTTACTGGCTCAAATAGATAATCAAACATTGAAAGTCACCAACATTAACTGAAAGTGTAGCATAACCCATTTTGGCCAATACTGATATCAATATCAGATGATGATATATTCCAGATTTTTGATAAGCATGCAAGCCTTTAGTTTGTTTTTGTGACCAAGAATTGTGAGAGAGATGTGACAAGTTATATTTTTTTTGACATATTTTGGCATTTCTGTATTACAGTACAGTAAGCTGTTGTGAAATAATAAACTGGCTGATTTTATGCTCTAGCTTTAACTGATTTGTTTGTTCATTGCTGGCGAGGAAGAGTATAGTTCACAGACCTCAGAAACAAGTAAAATTAGCTCCTGCGTCATTTTCCCTTGTGTAATTTCTATGGTTGCCAGGGTCACACCGTGAGCCGTGTTGAAAAAAGTTCAACCATCATCAATTACAGTGACTGTAACTTCCCCGGTCTGAGTCCGCCCGGGGATCTGTGTTGGATGTTATTCCCGCTCTTTCTCTCCACTTGTTTCCTGGCACCTCTCAACAGTTCGCTCTCAAATAAAGGCACCGACGCCAAAAAAATACTTCTCTGGATAATATCTGATTGATATCTTGATCCAGACATGGATCAAATAGGATTTTCAAAAACCTTTCTGTTTTTTTTATTTTTTATTTTGATATATTATAGGCACCCAGATTGGGGGGATTTACAGCATAAATAACACAATGCCTGCCAACAAGGACAGACAAAGTCAAGATAACATTTGAAAATGGATTAATTTAATTTACAGTGAGTTAACTTAATCTTCTTAATCTGTAGACAAACACAAAAACTTGTTGCAGTTTGCTTAAGAGGGATGAGGCAGAGAGAAGTCATTTGATGTCAAATATCAAATGCAAGGACTTCTTAATGATCTTGTTTGGTGAAACCGAAGAGATCAATGATGTATTTTGCTCCATTCATACATTCATTTTCAAAAACATACAGAAATATTTTAAACTTTTATGTTCCTGAAGATAATATTCTGTAAAACTTTTCCGCGGACCCATGAGAGCCTGTATAATAAAAGTCTGGCATATGTTGTGAGTTTTTATCTACCTGGCATACCTGCTGTACCTGGCAGCAAGCTGAGTGTTTCTGACGCATTAAATCCATCGAGTACTCCATGTGGGTTTAAACAAATAATACATTTGGCTTAGATCTACTTTGTTTCTGACTCTCCGTCTCTCTCTCCTTCCTCACACCTCCCGCTGTCAGCTTACTAAACACCCCTCTTCAATAACGGAGCTTGTCGCGGACACTTAGGAGATAAGAAAGAGTGGGAAACAACAGGAGCTATTTGTCACTCCACAGCATATTAGCAAGCTGCCGGCCGCCCCGCACTCCTGAGCGTTTCGTGGGGGTCGCTTCCACGCAGGCATGCATAAGCTGTAAACACACACACACACACACACACACAAATAAACATCTTCCAACTACCCCTTCTTCAGACGTTCACTTGCTTGGATGCATATTCCCGTCATGCCTGGCGTGCACACACATCAAAATGCAGAGATGGGAGACACACATGTAGACTGAACAACTTGATAAAATGCTATTAGCTATTCTTCAAGCCCTGCGTGACATTTAATTACGCACACATGCACATACTCACTAAGCCTGAATGCTGACGAGAGATGTTTTTTCTTTTTTTTTTTTTTTCTTTTTAGTGAGCCACATCTCTTGAGGCGGCCAGCAGAGCCAATACTCTGACTGCCAAATACACTCACACACAAACTAGCACGTAATTACATACAAGCAAGTGTGCACACACTTAACACTCAAGTCAAGTCATTTTC
This sequence comes from Thunnus albacares, assembly GCF_914725855.1. Taxonomy (NCBI): domain Eukaryota; kingdom Metazoa; phylum Chordata; class Actinopteri; order Scombriformes; family Scombridae; genus Thunnus; species Thunnus albacares. The sequence continues at coordinate 7,748,141 of NC_058129.1, read as the reverse complement.
AGCCTTATTCTCATTATCGCAGTGCTTTTTTTTCAGTACAACTGCATGATAATTAAATAGAAAGTGTGGCAGAAAATAAAGAACACTGACAGTATGAACTGAAAGAAAAGAGGTTAACTAAATGGAGATGAGGAAATATAAAAACAGAGCAGAAATAGTTGATTTTGTTAAAAACTACTGCTCAGTGTATGCAGGCTTATGATCAATAATGTGTAATGACAAAGGGGGCTGAGGGGTTCTTGTTTGGGCAACAGTCTCAGTGTTGCTGAACATAACTGGGCAGCACTCCCAGTGATGAGAGGGAAAAAAAAAAAGTCAGAGTAATGATGCAAGTGTTCTGGGCAAGAGTGTGGAAGTAATAAATAACTGCTTTTCCTGTAACAGAAGGCGAGAGAGGCCGCATTGTGGTATTTTCTGTGTTGCACTTTGTAAGTGATTTCACTTGTTCCAGTGTGTTGACTGCAGTGTTACGCTGTGACAGTACAAATTACGCAAGCTCTCCATAAGGACTACATCCCAAACTGGCAACATGGAAAATGCACCTTCATCAGAGATGTCAAAGCATGTGGAGGAGGGGATGACAAACACACAATTGTGATTAGCCTATTAATACATTCCTACTGCATATAATGTATGCTGTTTCACATAACTAATGCTATCCCATATTTAAAGGAATAGTCTGACATTTTGACAATACACTCATTGCTTTCTTACCAAGATTTAGATGAAAAGATTGATACATCAATCTTTTCATCTGATTCTGCAAGAAAGCAAAAAAAAAGGTGCATTTCATGTCTATGCAGCTATACAGGTAGCATGCTTGCCATTTTATCCACTGTATAAACTAAACCCATATATCAACCAACCTTACAGCAAGAAATGTAGATTTTAGTTCTGAATTAATGAACTTGTCAACCTCAATTTTATCGGAGGTATATTTCAGACACAGCGCACCAACAGTACAAAGGAAAGTAGGCTCAGGCCTCTTCACAATTACTGATATTAAGAACTAGGGGACAAAGGCCTTGTAATGATGGATGTTGAAGTTCTGTGGTGATCTGAATGCTAATGATGCCAAAACTTACATTTCAAGTTATATTCCTGCTATAAAGACTAAGCTTCTGATGTTCAAAGTTCTGTGCATTTTTCAGACTGACATGAAAGTTGTAGCATCAAACAATATAATGTAACAAACAAAGTATTAAGGGTGGCAGAAAACTTGTTAATCCAAATCTCATCCATCTGTTGTAGTCATTAAACACGCATGGGGACACAGCTCAGAACATATGCAATATGGGTTTTAATCTCACAGTTGCTGCGGTAGACATGCGGGAGATAAACATCGTGTGATAACCCTGCTGAATGTAAATGTTTCTTAACTGGCGGAGTCGCTGCCATGTCTGCATTTAGTCATTAACGGATTGTGGCTTTACCACATTAGCTCATCTGATATTTATGAAAGATCTCTGACTGTTTGGAAACAGGCTACGGATTTGCGCCGCAAAGCCCCACTTACTGCAACACGCGGGTTAGGCTACACGTCTGGTGCACGCATCCAAACACACACACACACACACACACACACACACACACACACACACACACACACACACACACACACACACACACACACACACACACACAGAGACTCATACAAACTCAGACTATGGATATTGTGTTTGTGTGATAAATGGTATTGCCAGTGAGATTGTCATCATCTGCTTCCATTAGCTCCTGGATGAACAACAACAATGAGATTAAAGACACACACAACAACTCCAACATTCACATCTAACTGATACCATTTAACAGAAAGCCAACAAGTCAGCAACAAACAAGTCCAAGAATAAGTCATTTAGGGAGCAGAGAATCATTTTAGGAAGAGCTAGGAGAACAAATAAGGTCATTAACCATCATGGCTGCTGGTGGAGCACAATACAAGATGGAAAAAAGCAGAAAAATACTCCACCACAACATGCAGTTTCAAGATCTGTCAGCTGGTAGGGTGCATATGGTTCTGTCAAAACTCTCAAAGCACATTTTTGTATTCCCCCATGCTAACATTTCTATATTGAAAAGGAATCTAAAATATAATTACAGCTTGACTTTGGCAAGTTGTCAACACTTTTCTAAGCTTTTACAAATTCAGAAAGTTCCACAGTCACAGTCACATACGGATGCAAACAGCAGCAGTTTACTAGACGTTTGCTATCAGATCAAAGCTAGCAGCTGACACCCCGTATCTTTTGGTGGTTTGATTTGCAACCTTGCGGTGTACTTTTTAGGAAATAGGAAGAAATGAAACCGCTTTTGTATATTTCCCACCAGAGACGCCGGGTCTGAAAACTGAATTGGAAGAGCCAAGTAGGTGATTGTTACTGTGTTGTTTTTCATGATGTATCCTAACTCACTTCTGTTTGCTTTCTGCGGCCAACAGGAATTTACATGAATTTCCATCTGACAGGCAGAAGAAGGAGAAGAGGAGGAGGAGGACGACGAGACTTTGAGCACCTGCCAGCAAACTAATCGGCCTATGACCGATTTGGCCTGAAGGCCCGTCCAGCCCAACCCGACCAATCTGAGCACGAACATCCTACAGTGCAGCAGGCACAGAGGTGGAGCAGCCGCAGATTATAATCAAAGAAGGAGCATTTTCAGTAGAAACATGACTTCACTGCACTCTTTTTTATGAAAATGAGAGAATTAGATTCGGTTGGAGCTGCCAAGGTGTCTTATTTCATTCACATAAAAAAGCTTCACTGTCTACAGGAAACCGCAGGATTTCATCATGTTCAATTTAGACTCAAATTTTAATATAAAAGTTTTGTCAAAGTTCAGAATAAGATTTCCCCCATGCAAATCTAATGAGAATTCAATTGGCTAAAAATGAAAAAAAGAGATTTCTCGGGGGTTATAGGTGCACTTTCAACCTCAGATGAATAATAACAATCAAGAAATGAACATCTCCTCTTATCTGTCTTCATTACCTCTTGGTTATAAACCTTAACAGCCTGGTATTGCTCTTTATTTGGAATCTAGTGACTCTGTATTGTTCCACTAAATATACAATCTCTTGCTTAAGCATTGGCATGCACAATAGCCTCAATAATAAAAAACATTCATACAGTGAAACAGGAATAAAAAAAGCACAGCAGGGTCACTTTATTTTACTTGTCTCACTCCTTCTGCAGCTGCTGAGTCAACATTTAAATATTTGGAATATCGGTGGTTTGAATACCAGAAACAGCAGGTGGAAAGATTAAAAGAAATAGTCCATGCCTGCCTGCCTGTCTGTCTGACTGACTGACACAGCAGAGCTGAGTCTGAATCTGAATTAAATTTCATTTGTCTGCTTTCTGGGCCACATGTTTCCTGGCCAATGACCTATCACCTCGTTGCTGTAATCCTTCGACAATGATGCTGCGATCTGGCGCCTCCTCAATCCCACAGTCCGCTGCTGACCAGCAGCTGTATGGGTTTATGTTGAGGTAGAAGGAAAAACAGAAGACAGAAGCACAAGCTTTTCTCTCCCAATTGCTTTATGTTAAAAACCATACAATGGTGTAAATGTCTTATTGAGTATTCATCATTTATCATGTAGCACCAAAACAAACCCTTTACACCTCTCCTGAAAACAAATAAATCATTTTGTTATAGAAAAGTTTTTAGACTCAAAGCGCTTTTAATTTGGGATCTGTTGAATCACACTTTTTTTATAAGTTAAAGCGACTGAAAGAAAGTCATTTCAAACAGCTGTGAGATGCATGTCTTAGTATGAGAACTCCAAATCTTCCAAATGTTCGCAAAATAGATTTATTAGCTAACAAATCCATCAATTGCATGATTTGCGTGTGTGTATGTATAGGTATGGATTATCACTCCAAATGACAATCAGTTAAAGTAAACACAGCTCCCGGCTGTTGGAGGGAAACAATTAAGCCTCATTTACTCACTATCATGTGACTATCCATTACTATCACAGAACAATGTGCAGTATACACACATACAGTCTATATTTACATACTGTATATGAGCAGTGCATTAAGTAACATGCATAGAAATGTGTGCAAAATAATAACATTTTATCACACCGCTCACACACACACACACACACACACACACACACACACACACAGCCAGACTTCCCAGCAGCCAGCTAGCTAAACCCCCTCAATCCATGATGTAATCTCTAAGTGTGTTCAGTAATTACAAGGTCCTGGGTTTCTCCGCTGCTTGGAGCCACCTTAGCCTTATGTAATGGACGACTCACGTGCCATCAATTCAATGAGCAAGATTACAATATGGCTGCTCTGAAGCCTGCGCTAACACAGTCTGGTATTACATCCAACAGCTTGCTTAGACAAACTGATGATGGATCCATTGATCTCAGGGACAAGATCATATATATCTACATTACTTGTAGCATTGCAAACATCAATAAACAATTACCTCAATAGTAGTGAGACATTATTAAAATGACTGAAAACAAACCATGTCATCGCCACTTTGCATCCCATTCAGTCCAATTTGATTGGGGATGCAAAATTGCACAGATGCACTCACTGTAACCTAATACACATCCATTAAAATAGTAAAAAAACACACATACACACACAAATCAGCAGAATGCTTTTTAGAGGTGAAAGTATTACAGACAAAATGATTCTGTGATGTATGTGTCATTATGTATGTCAGAGCAGTTTTCCACTCATGTTGCATGTACAATCATAATGAGCCCCAGATTCCTGCGTCACATGTGTGATTTAAGTTTCAATAGTGCGTCAGTTTCTCCAAAACATTTCACTGGATTACTTTTATGACTCAATATTCAGCTCTGAATAACACTGCCATCATTAGACACAAAGTAGAGCTGACATTGGCAAACAGAAAAAAAACTCCTACAATCCACAATAAACTTAATCCATGTACATGACAGGATTCAGATGAAAACAAAAACAGCAATAAGCAAAGGATCAAGCACTGAAAACTGGCCTGAAACAGCACACTAGTGTTCATAAAGCATCTGTGACCCTGAGCCAGAGGCCCTTAACAGGCTCCTACAACCAGCAGCAGCAACGTCTATGTAAACCACCCAGGAAGCTTCATCAACAAAGCCCTCATTAAAGAGTTTAAACACTCTGATGAGGAGCTGCTGAGAGAAAATTTTATCTTCAACTCAAAGATATTCAACTCTCCAAATAAGTCCACCGAGATGACACAGCAAGTAAGAGGCATCAAGGGACATCAGAACTTACTGGAAAGCGGTTAACATCCCCAGTTCATCATCGTCATCACACGGCTCCATCCTGTCAACCGGACAAATGAGGGAATGAGCGGGTGGAGAGAGTGGGATGGACGCCCCGGCCCCACCGCCACCAAAAGGCTCAGAGCGTCGGAGAAAGAGCTCCTGTCCCACTCCCTGAGTCCAGCTCCTCCACTAAAAAAATCTACTTCCTCTGAATCTCTTTGAAAAAAAAAAAATCCCAAAACTCAATTTCTGTGTGTGTTTGTGTGTATGTGTGCATATGTGTATGTCTGAGTGTGCTCCTTGTTTTTTTCTTTTTTTTTTTTCATTCCTAGCTTGGTGCCAAATGTTCCAGCTTAGCACCGCTGTGCAGCACCGCTGGTGATGGATTTAGCCGGGGCATCTGGGCCAGCGGGGATAAACTCCATTCAACACACACACATGCACGGACACCACTCCACACACGCATGCGGTGTGTGAGATAGCAGGGGGACAATGTTGGGAAAACCACCCCCCCTCCCCCTCCCACACACACACACATGGCATCATCAGAGAGATGACAAGATGTGTGATATACAGTATGTCTAAAACACACACACACACTCACACACACACTGCCGTTCCACACACACAGCTTGCACACAGAGCAGGGCGGATCAATGCATGAACAGATGTGTGCCAACTTTAGAGCTGCCACTAAGCGCAGACATCAGCAGCTGTACTTACAGCGTGCATGAGTGTGTGTGTGCACATGTGTATTTCAGACACAAAGATGTCTGATGCCACTCTTAAACTCTTATGCAAGGAAGAGTGTGTGACATATAGCAGGCATCTCATATATATATATATATATATATATATATATATATGTATATATGTGTGTGTATACATGTGTGTGAAGGCATGAGAATCAATGATCGTGATGCGATTCTCTCTGGTCAGAGCAAACAGAGGTCAACCGTGCCTGTGGGCATACAGCAGGCAGTTAGAGATTAACACAACAATAATGTATATACAATAAGAGAAGGACACAACATAATAGTGCAGTTGTCCTTGCTGACTCAGTAGAGGAGATAAACAAGGACTAGTGACAATAAAATCTGACTGTGTAGAGGGAGAAAGAAAATTTATTCACACGCCATCACATAAACTACTACTGCCCTCCCTTTCCAGTGAAAAGGGGGATGCGCACAAACGCTATGACATTACGACATATTGTAAAATTAACACTGTCTGCTCTACGAGGGTGGGGGTGGGAGTGGGGGTGGGGGTGAGGGCACTGGCTCCATAGCACAGGAAGAGTAGGAGGGTGACTGTTGGTAATCTTCACTCCCTCTGCATCAACATGTGGGCAAATAAGAATTCAAGGGCACAGATTTTAAAACATTCATAAGGTGAAATATGATTTTTAAAAAAGGATGGTAAACAGGGATGTAGTCAGGATTTTAGAAATACTGAGGTCATGAGTGTAAGTCCTCCCAGTGCAACAGAAAATCTTTCTAACTTCAGACTATGTTTTATCAAAGCAACACTTTTGATTTAATATTGAGCAGTTTGCTATATTTTGTTAAATGAAAATGGGATCAAAACAGATAATATCAAGTGTGTTCTTTTGAGTTAAACTGAAATACAGATTTTGCATTTTTGTTTAACAAACATCCCTGTGCTTTCCTGCTACCTGGCTCACATTCAGGACCTAAGCTAAGCCTAAGGTACACTGTGCTGAACACCTGAGAGCCTAACGGTGAAGAAGCCACTGAACATGGTGCAATGCAAAGTTCGCCGCCATTCATTTTCTATGGAACACACCCATAAAAGGGAGGGGTCGCAAGTTGAAAAATGTCAACTTGAGATGTCAAAAGAGGACGAAAATCCTCTGTAAGTGATGGAGGACCAGGAGGCTACGGGAAGATATCCATGGAGGAGAAAATAACTGTTGCCGTTTTGGGAATTCCACATTTATACAACCCTTTCCTACCAGATTACAAGGACAAAGACAAAACAAATGTGGCTTTGAACAAAATAGTGCAAATTGTTGGAAAAAGCAGTGAGTTGTTTATTTACACAATGCTTACCACAAAATTCTAGTAGGCTAGAAACTTGTTGACATTGTGGTGTAAATAGCGAGAAGTGGCGGTGACGATGCAGCACCATTTGTTCACTTGCAGCTGGTCTTCACCATAAGGAAGTGGTGCTGGAGCATTCCTATCTTGTCTAAATCAGTCTGAGTCCAGAAAACTGATATGATATGCAGATTGCAGAGAAAATGGACCAAGGAAGACACTGAGAGAATGAGAGACTCTGAAAGGAAAGCTAGAAAGTAGTGAAATCAGCTCTGGAAAAAGTTATAAAGCATCTTGAAAGGAGTGTGACTTTTCAGCTGAGGCAAAGTAATATGTCACAAGAAATCATTACACATTTTTATGTTCAATTATGATCGTTTGTCAGCAGCATGGCTGCTGATATACAGTATTTATTTGTTAAAATGCTGTGTTGGCTTGCTAAAAATGTATTTCTACAGGATTGCAAGCTGTATATGCTCTCTCACGTCAAGATCAATAGTGAGTTCAGAAATTATTGAGTGATGGTGGTGAATTAGGAGGGTAGTTGCATTTTCTGCTCAGAGAAGAAAGTTCAGAGCCGCCAAAAATCACACTGTTGAGTCTGCTGGGGTTGCTGTTGGCCTAATTCAATAAAACATCTGTGATAGCAAGCACTACTTTGATAACTCAAGTGATATACAGTACTCACATTCTCAAACACTCAACTCTATTACATCCAGCTGGCTGGTGAAAAGTGCTGCCTGATTATCTTGCAGATTTATGCCTGTGTGGCCTGATGTCCTCAACACTTACCCTTTGTTGGTGAGTACATCATTCGTTTGACAGCTGAATTTGGCCTTTATATATTGCAACATCACTTTCTTTGTATTACAAAATGCGAAGGGATGTTTCACAGGATTTCACAACGACATAAATGACTTCCAAAGGAAAATCAAGCAGTTTAAGCTGCCTTTTGAAGACAAGACGGTTATGGCAGAACACTGGTAATGATTACACATCAAATGAGAAGGAACGACATTTGTTTGATATATTATATATATATATATATATATATATATATATATATATATAAACTGGAAAAATATTGTGGATTGTAGTTTGTAGGTAACATATAGCTCAGCACATTCCAGTTCAGTGGAAGCCAGCTCCATTTGCTACCCCTGAGATGCCACCTGGCACTAACTCTTGGCCAAGTAGCTATCTATAGTCATGTCTACAGGGATGTGACCACTGATTTGTACAAGCCCATGACACCTGTGTGTCTAATTTTATATACGTAAGAATAAAAAATTAAGGTTAGACTGAATATCTGCTGATACAGTACATTGTGGCGATATGAAATATCAGATATCATCCAGCTAGCGTTTTCCACTGCAGATATGCAGGGTGCTCCCTGACTAGATACATAAAGCAGTCTGAGAAACAGCAAGTAAATCCTATGTCTTTGCACATTTTATTTCCTAATCTAACTCGCTTACTCAGTCATGCATTTTATGAATCAATTCTTCATTTAAAAGTAGTCATTTTCTGACAGTTTCTCCAATAAATGTGTTTATTTACTGCGCCCAAAGAAAGAACTGAATTAGTATGGATTTGAGTGTAAACCAGGAGTTTTCCCAAATTAATCAATGGTTTGGATTTACTATGAAGGTTAACTTTAGGTATTGACAAAGGTGAGCACATAGGGATTAAGAATGAAAACAAGATCCTAAATGCCCTTAGCTGTGTAATAGGGCAACAATACATGTGTGCATGTGTGTGTGTGTCTCCAGCCCATGCTATGCTGGAAATGATTCCTGGCCAAATGACTGGACCTCGGTCATGTCCATCTGGAGGCTTTGCGGACTTTATGTAACCGTGTCTGTTTACTAGGAAAAGGAAGCAAGAGTCTCCTTAGTAAAGGCTATTTATTTTTTTATCCACTTAACTACCATGGGCTGTGTTTTATGTAATATTATGTGGATTGCCGTGGGAAAGCAGAGGTTGGGAGGAAGACTGGGAGGTGGGAGATATGGAAGGATGAAAGGGAGGATGCAAGGAATGTGGGAGGGGAAAATGAGTGGAAAATTGGAGGAACAAAAGCATGGAGAGATGAAGGGAGGGAAGAGGATGAGTCATTGTGCTAAATACAAAGTGATGGATTTTAAATTCAATTTGATTGGCAAAATACACTTCATAACGACTTTATCCCTATTCAGAACAAAAGCAACAACATGCCACCGATTTTCATAATTTGTATCATTCACATCACATCCTCAGCTGAGAGTCTCATCTGGCGGATTTGACGCAGCAGACGGCTCACGCCCCAGTGCCAAAGGTCCTTACTGTTTCATTAAAAGGAGAATAGAGATTCATCCTCTCTTTAATTACACCCTCTCCTTTCAGTGATAATACACCACAATCTAAGTGACCCAGCTACCAGCTGACCTTGGTCAAAATCACTTTAACCAGTACAGAAAAAGCTGAAGTGTAAAGCCAAAATAACCTCCTGGGCTTTACTTCTCCATATCATTGATTCTTTGCACCAACGCATTTGCTTAATTGTACATGAGCCCCTCTTTTCTCCACATCTAATTACTGTTTTAAGGTAAAAAATTTCAAAGGCAAAACACGCTGTCTCAGATAACACTACTCCAATTTTGGACAAATCAAACATGCACGTATTGTCCCAATAGAAACACTGTAATTAAATGTCAAAATATCTAATTTTTGCTATATCCCTTAAGTCTGCATTCCACACACACCCAGCTACGCTCACAAATTCAACTGGTGGTCCGATGAGAGCAATTCAATCAAAGGTCAAAATTTTAAACTCAAATGTGATGCATCAGACGCCACTGGAGTGATGCAGACATTGGGACTGTGCTCTAGTGTTCAAAAAAGACATTATTGGTATGATGGAGTCAAAGTCAAAGCATTTATTGTCATAGTCACAGTGTACAGTGAAATTCTTCCTTTGCCCTCCACTCTGAATGCCGTTTATGAAACAAACACAAGGTATAGAAACTGAAAATTAGGCTAGAAAATAGAAAATTCTATATACAGACAGTGGGTAAATATCTGTGAGTGTGCAGTGTGTATGTCCATCTACATGTGTGTGGTATGGAGGGAGGGGGGTGGTATAGTGAAGCTTCCTGTATGGTGAGGTGGGTTAGGGTGGGGGTAGGGGCAGCAGATTGGATCTGGCAGGATAAAGTGAAATTTTCATTTATTGTAAAATTTTCAAGGCCATCACTACAATATATTTTTCTACTTTTGCATTACATTATTTCTTACATGGAAAGGATGGTAACATAATACTATCTGTGTTTGGCATCATTTCATGCAGCACTATGCGCCACAGAATGTTTATAATGATGCATCCGACTGGAAATACATTCGTTCACATTTTGTTTTGCAGATTTTTGACATTTGGATGGAAACTTGACTATTGTTACATATACATACATACACACACACACACACACACACAAACACACACACATGCTATCAGCAAAATGTCCACTGTTAAGGGCAGGGTATACAGTATAAGTGGGTTTACACAGGGGCTCTTCTGGACATTGCAGTGCACAGACAGCCTCACACTACAGCCTGACTTTGGATCCTCTCAAATTTCATGTCAAAACCACAGAGCTTGAAAGAAGTAGAAAATGCAGTTACTACAGTAAGATAAGTGGGAGGGCTCAGATCAGAGTGCCTCCACCCAACTGTGAAAATG